>NC_091133.1:18219693-18580661 GCF_040183065.1 Periplaneta americana
TTATTTTTAGGGAGCTGTTACTATGAAACTGTTACAGAAAGTAAACGACACATTTTGTTGAGGATTTGAAATATTATTTGCTTCACTTGAATGTAATTGGTGACAGCGAGATTATGCTTGGCGAGGTGTGGCCTGAGATTTGTCATTTTATTACTTGACATTCATCTTATATTTAGTATTAGCCTCTGAGAAATAGCAAACATAATCAACCAAAGCGGTAATCGAACCCACGCCTGAGCGCACCTCTGATTTTCAAATTTAGTTTAACAAAAGATTCAATTAACACGATGGAATTTCCGATAATTACATAATCTTGAATGAATGCAAGAGTAAAATCCTGAGAAAAGGTCGGTGAAAAAGAGCCGAATAATGTAATGTTGAAATGCAGATGAAAAAGAGCAATTCAGATAATTAGTGAATATTAGTCAGAGATAAGATGCTTGAAGATAAACAGAAAATTAGGGACAATAGTAATGGAAGGCAGCAATGATAGTAGAAAAGGTTTGGAATGGAATGGAATGCAATTTACGGGGTGGGGCACTATGGCCCAGCACTGCGACCTATTGAGATCTATTGTGCTAACCCTCTAGTGGCGCATTCCCAAACCCACACCGCCTGACCACACTAAGGTTCTCTGTGTGCCCAGGTTTCGAGCAGGCAACCCCACTCGTCCCTAGGCCAGCCCCCTCCGTGCGTCCCCAGCCGGCGTTCGGGGAATGCTACGGAATGGAGAAATGGTGACGGAATGGTGTGAATGCCTAATATGGGGGAAAACGGGAGAACCCCGAGAAAAACCCCAACTGAGACCATGTCCGCCACAAGTGTCACTATGGATTTCTGACCGGGACTCGAACCCCGGCCGCCTGCGTCTGGCCACTCAGCCACCGCAAGGGTTGTAGAGAAGGATTAGTTAGATTGCAGCCAAGAGAGTTTATAATCAAGAGTAATGCACTCGTAGATAAAGATTGCACAGTTATCAGGAACAGAATAGAGGGAAGACAAAGGAGGAATACTACTACCTGTACTACTACTACTACTACTACTACTACTACTACTACTGCTACTGCTGCTACTACTACTGCTGCTGCTACTGCTACTGCTATTGCTACTACTGCTGCTGCTGCTACTACTACTAATGCTACTGCTACTGCTACTACTACTAATGCTACTGCCACTACTACTACTACTAATGCTACTGCTACTACTGACGCTGCTACTACTACTACTGCTACTGCTGCTGCTGCTACTGCTATTGCTACTACTGCTGCTGCTACTAATACTACTGCTACTGCTACTACTACTACTAATGCTACTGCTACTGCTACTACTGACGCTGCTACTACTACTACTAATGCTACTGCTACTACTACTACTACTACTACTACAGCCACTACAACTACTACTACCACTACTACTACTGCCACTACTACTACTACCACTACTACAGCCACTACAACTACTACTACCACTACTACTACTACTGCCACTACTACTATAACTACTACTACTACCACTACTACTACTGCCACCACTACTACTACTATTACTAGTGCCACTACAACTACTACTACTGCCACTACAACTACTACTACCACTATTACTACTACTACTACTACTACTACCACTATCACTACTACTACTACTATTACTGTCACTACTACTACCACTAATACTATTACTGCCACTACTACTAGCACTACTACTAAAACTACTAATACTGCCACTGCATCTACTACTACTACTACTACTACAACTACTACTACTACTACTACTACTACTACTCTACTTTAAATTGCTGCTTTCTATAGATTTTTACAATGAAACGTCATAAGAGCCATAATCAGATAGTTCTCCCTTCCCAATTTCCCAAAACAAAAATAAAATAATTTTTATTAAAATAATAATTTGCCTGTAGGTCTACTCATCTTACAGTTTAAGTGCGCTGTGATTTCCGAAAAATGTTTACACAGCTACTCAACAACTGCGAGTTTAATAATATATTTTTTTTTAATTTCCACTTTTGAGTAGTGTCTTTCATCTCCGTCCCCCACCATAACGGAATTGATACACAGAATCAGTTATACTGGCCTAAATATTTAATACCTTAACTCACTTATGGATAGAGATTTTTTATAATCTCCACATCTTGGTTTCGCAAGTAAAGAACCTTCGTTGCAGAGTTGGGTTCAGGAAGCCATAAATCTGACTGACTCGCTCCCCCAATTAGTGAAACTGTGGACAAAGGTACCGCCAGGAGACCGCCGAGAATGCTGTGTTGTGAATTTTACATTTTTGAAGGAATATCCCTGTCACTGCATCAGAGTATTCCAAGTGCCTTGCCACTGCATCACGGTTCAGTTGCAGCGCAGCAGTATGATTGTGAATTTACAATGTTTAATTTCTTTCGGCCGTGGATAAACTATAGTAATAGTGAAGTGCCTCTACAGTAAGAATTGTAATAAATCGTCAATAGGAAAGGAGACGAAGTTACAAAAACAAAGTGTACAAAATGTTTAGGGGACACTCAACTTGAAAATTGCAGAAAAAGTGTCGTAGAAATGAAAACTTAAATTTCTAAACTAATTTACGTGACAGAACTAATTCAATTCTTCCCCTATTCATTGAGAAGTCACAGTCAAATGCACAAAGCCAAAAAATAAAAAATGATAATTAAAAGTGATATTTCAATTAATGATTGATTAAAAATTGAAATATTTTTTTATTTTCAAAAGTGTTGGATCTAATGAGCTGCGATTTTGCATGTTACTTTCCATGTGTATATTAAACTTTTTCTCCAAATTTGAAAAAGATTGGTCAAATAGGAAAAAAGTTCCACAATATAGTTGAGTGTCCACTTAAGAACTTTATTAGAAGAATAATTCAAAATGGCGGAAATTTGAAAGAAGGAATATTAATCAATTGGTGGAAAAGGCAACAGGTCTTAGTTTAAGGAGTATGACGAGAATATAAAATATTGAAGATCCATCTACGTATCACACTCCGGAAAAAGAAGGGAAGAACGGGATGCCGTCCTTTTGAAAAATCGATGATTTTTGACATGATCTTGTGCGACGAACGGTGTACGAATGCTGCCATGCAAGAGTGGATCACCGACAGTAGAGTCCGTAAAGCATGCTGTGCGCGAGGAAACTAGTGGCGCTGACTACGAATTTCCTTATGGCAAAAGTACTGCTCGTAGATTACTCCGAAGTATGGGGTTTTTACATAAGAAAGTGTAAAGAAAACCAACTATAGCTGAAGCCAGTAACGTCACTGCCTGGAGCTACTCGCATCTCGAACAGACAAGACTTGCGTTTACAAGGCTACAGTGATGTGTTTGTAGACGAAACCTGGTGCGACGTCATAACGAACTGAACAGACGACTCCGAAAACTGTGTGGTACCGATGTCAGGTGCAAAGGATGACAGAATTGTTATTGTGCCTTGTGGGGGGGGGGGTGAATTCGGTTTCATAGATGGCGCTCTAGCTGTTACTCACAAGGAAATGGCAGGTGCACCTGCAGATTATCATGGCACAATGAATTCTGCAGTTTTCGAAGAGTAGTTGGAAAAAAGTGTCCTGAAAATGCTACAGGACTCCTCTGTAATAGTATGTGATAATGCACCTTATCACAGTTTTCAGTGTTATTTTTGTGTAGCAAATAACTTATAATAGAACCTAATCTTGCTTACTAAATTAGTCAGGCCTAGCCTATAGCATACATATTTCAATGCACGATGGCACAACAACAGATAGTTTACTTTTCTTAATATAATGACAGGCATGTTCACCACTTGATGATCGGTGATTACCTGTTGTATTATTATTATTATTATTATTATTATTATTCAACTGATTTAATTTGTTCCTAAATAGAATAGATAGAAATAGGGACACTGAAAGAATCCAATCACTTGCAAAAGAAAATACATTTTATGCTCGACCATGCCGAAATGTAGTAATTATATACCTGGTGGCAGACCTTTAATGGACCTCATTAAAGTACACCTACTCATTAAAGGTCAGGTCTTTCAGCCAATGACGACTCAGGTTACAACTGTTCAGCCAATGGCAGGTCAGCTTTGTACCGTTATAAAACCGCAAGTATCGATTATTCTCGGATATGCAATCGAAAGAGAATTAGCGAAAAGTCACGGAGGCTGCTGTCGCAGAAGGTTATGTTGTGTTACTATAATAATTAGTGTTAATTGTAAATAATATTGAAATAAATTCAATTTGTCATCTCGTTTTTCAATGTCTAATTTATTTTTAATGTTATCTCTGTAGGTTCTTATGGCCTAGCAAGGTCATTGTGAACATCTGTTCCTCGGAAAAAATCAATACTTTCGCGTCTGCGCACATCTCACAACACACGGCACATTGGCCAAGGTCAGATACAAAGAAAATTAATAATATCAAGTTAGAAATATGGTCGAGCTAAAAAAGTCGTATGAAACTCGCCTATAATGGTAATTAAGAACCTCGTATGAAAATTATGAAACGAGCTTGCGCTCGTTTCATAAATATCCATACTCGCTTTTTAATTACCTTCATTATAGGCTCGTTGCATAATGTACTATAAAGAGTCCAGCCATGAGTAAACGTGGCAACAGCTGAAAGTTTCAGCAAGACAGCTTCCCCTTACTGGCCTGTCAATCACTGTCATCCGTGTAGAAGTGGTGTGAGGCCAGGGTTCTTTACTTGTGGAGCCGAGAGACCCGCTCCCACCCATACACAAGCTGTCAGTGTCCTGCATAGACTACTTCCGATACAGGTAAATCTTACTTTTAAGGGGAGATGACTGTATAATTTGAATTTATTCCTATTTGATGATCATTTTTCATTTGTTTTTATGTAGAAATATCATTGCTGCAACACCTTAAATTCGAGATTATTAAAAAGAAAATTGGAGCAGAAATCTTGGGGGTGGGGGGCAAAGTACCACGGCCATGTAGTTAACCACAGTGAATATCTATCGGCCATTTTTAAGGTAAATTCAAAACCTCTTTCTCGTTTTATTCCTAAAAACACATTCTTTAAAACGCCTGTAGCAAACTTTTGATATTCGTTTTCAAAATGTTTAAAGGAATACATCTTAAGAATCAATTTTAGAGGTACTTTTATAGAAACATGAGGGAATATTTTTCATAAAACTTCCCTTGCCATTGCTATCTACTTTTTGACTTCCTGGCAGCTGGCTTCGTAAATGAGTTGTTTATAATGAACATAGGCTAAAAACCCCGAAAGAAGTCAACCCCTTGAAAATGATATTTACAAGCGAGCATGTTAATCCCAATTCTGTATATTTTTCTTAACAATACTGGATATTTACAAGTGATATCTTAATTAGACCAACACAATTATTTGCAAAGATGAGTTATGTTAACCTTTATAGAAACCAAGTGAGAAATTATGATTTCTTATATTTTATTACTTCAGCCCTTTCGTGCATTTGTAGAAAAGTCAAGTTAAAAAGTTCAAAGAGAATGCTGTTCAACCATATGACTTATCTTTAATGCAATTATAAATTTACACTGTATTTTTTTTTTTATGTTCCGAGTTACCTAACACGTTTAAGTACATAATCTGTGATTTATTGAATTGATTCGTAATATATAATGACACGATAGTTTTTCGTCTACATGCAATAGACAAATCGTACTTTAATAAAAAGAGTGTGATATGTCGATTCAATTTTAATTTAATCTTTACTCATTTTTTGTAAAATATGCTTATTTAACCATTTTACATATTCAAATAGTAGTTGACAACAATTTTCTCTCATGTACGTAATACATTTAAATACAATGTTTGTCTTCTTTCAAAACGAGTCTTAATATGCCAATACAATATTAGTATACGCATTTGATTAAAAGTTATCCATGATTATGTGTTTTTTGCATAGTAGGATATGGTTACTTAATTCAATTTGATTTGTACATAAATATGCATATTGGAAATTGTAATTTGTACATTCATGTGTTTGCAATGAATATGTAACAAACCCCAAAACTGAAAATGACTTTGAAGAAGCTGAAAAACAAATTAAAGAAATGAATACATTAAAGAACATTACATAATTTAATCCACATCGAAGCAGATGAAAGACGCAGTTGTCATAATGGAGAGAGAATAATATATTAATAAAACAATTGAAGTTATAGAACAGAATATTATTACTGAAATAAGGTGTGACCCTACCGATACATTTCAAAACGAAATAAGAGAAACATTAAAATCAGTTCAAAACCTGATCCCCAAAAATTCAAGAACCCCACTATTTCTAAACTAAAAACACTACCAAAAACCCACAAAGCAAATTTATTTATTTATCCAGGCCACCCGTCACAAACTGCATGAATGCACCAGCTTATAAGGTTAGCAAATTTTTACATCAGTATCTAAAAACCAACAAAGATCTCAAATATAAACAGGCAACAGGCAATACGAACCAATTAAGTAGTAACTTACAAAACATTACATTAAATAAACATATAAAAATGTTACCATCGATATAACTAACATCTATACAAACATTCCCATACTAGAAACCATTGATATAACAAAAGAAAATTTAATCTATAAACAAAGACCTAGAGAAGAAATAGAACAAGTAACAACACTTCTTAACATAGTAACTAAACAAAATTACTTTGCATTTAATAACAGATTTTATAAACAAACCAAAGGTGTAGCAATGGGCAACCCGCTCTCAGGATTACTAGCTGAGATATTTCTACAGAATATTGAAGATGAATTAGTCAACCAAATCATAACAGACAATAATACTGTATATTAATGTACAATCGGTATGTTGACGATACATTAATCTTACACGACGACAGTATTAAAAACAGTGATGTCACTAATTCTTTCAACAAATTGCATAATAATTTAACGTTTACCACAGAATTGAAAAGAGAAAATCAATTAATTTCCTTGATATTAAAATCACAAAATATAAAAGCAATAAGTTGGTCTATATATGAAATATAAATATGATATATGACATGATAAGATATATATGATATATATTATATGACATATATGAGATACATGTTATATGGGATATATGGCATATATGATATATGGGACATATGACGTATATGATATATGAGATATATGACATATGAGATATATGATATATATGATATATGGGATATATTATGTATATGATATATGAGATATATGACATATATGATATATGGGACATATGACGTATGACATATGCGATATATGACATATGAGATATATGACATGATATATGAGATATATGACATATGATATATGAGATATATGATATAATTATATGATACATACGACATACATGAGATATATGACATATGAGATATATGAGATATATGACATAAATGATATATGGGACATATGAAGTATATGATATATGAGATATATGACATAACATATGGGACATATGACGTATATGATATATGAGATATATGACATATGAGATATATGGAAGATATGACATATATAATATATGGGACATGACTTATATGATATATGAGATATATGCGATATATTACATATATGATATATGGGACATATGACGTATATGATATATGAGATATATGACACATGAGATGTATGACCTATATGACATATGAGACATATGAGACATATGACATATATGATATATGAGATTTATGATCTATGATATAATTATATGATATGTGGTATATACGACATATATGAGGTATATGACATATGAGATAGGCTATATGACATATATCATATATATTTCTTTTTAATCCAATGCCACCAGGTTGTCTTTTCGACATTTCTGGTCTTCTCTCCTGGCAGTGGCTTAGTTGTAACCCACTTGTGAGGTTGGGGCGCCTGGAAGACGGAGTTACATTACCCCGATGATGTGATAGGATGATTATGATAATGTGGTGCCAGGAGAGGTCTTAAATCTAAACTTAACCTAAATTCCAGACCATGGACGAACACAGGAATAATCCCCTATATACCATTCTGCATACTATACTATATCCTATACAGTATAATACACTATAAATTGTACTGTATAATAAACCATATACTATACTCTATAATATACTATATACTATACTATATGCTATACTATATACTACAACATATACTATACTATATACTATACTGTATGCCATACTATACTACACTGTATGCTATACTATACCACACAGTACACTAGGACTATACTATATACTATACACTACACATTATAGGCTACTCTACTATACTATACTATACTATACTATACTATACTGCTATACTATACCTCACAGTACGCTACGCCTATACTATATAATATACACTATACACTATAGGCTAATATACTATACTATTACTATACTAATTACTGTAACTGCAACTGTAACTATAACCATAACTATGACTATGACTATGATTATGACTATTACTATTACTATGCTATACTATACCACACTGTACACTAGGCCTATTCTATATACTATAAACTATACGCTATAGGCTACTATACTATACTATACTATTACTATACTAATCACTGTAACTGTAACTATAACCATGAATATGACTATGACTATGACTATGACTATGACTATTACTATTACTATTATTATTACTATACTATACTAGACTATACCATACTATACTATACTATACTATACTGTATGCTATACTATACCACAGAGTACACTAGGCCAATACTATATCCCATACACTATACATTATAGGCTACTACACTATACTATACTATTACTATACTAATTACTGTAACTGTAACTATAACCATAACTATGACTATGACTATGACTATGCCTATTACTATTATTATCACTATACTATACTAGACTATACTGTACTATACTATACTATATTATACCATACTATGTGCTATACTATACCACACAGTACACTAGGCCTGTACTATATACTATACACTACACACTATAGGCTACCATAATGTACTATACTGTTACTATACTAATTAATGTAACAGTAACTATAACCATAACTATGACTATGACTATGACTATAACTATTACTATTATTATTACTATACTATAATATACTATACTGTATGCTATACTATACCACACAGTACACTAGGCCTATACTATATACTATACACTATACGTTATAGGCTACTATACTATACTATACTATTACTATACTATTTACTGTAACAGTAACTATAACCATAACTATGACTATGACTATGACTATGACTGACTATGACTATGACTATGACTATTACTATTATTATTACTATACTATACTATACTATACTGTATGCTATACTATACCACACAGAGCACTAGGCCTATACTATATACTATACACTATAGGCTACTATACTATACTATACTATTACTATATTAATTACAGTAACTGTAACTGTAACTATAACCATAACTATGACTATGACTATTACTATTACTATTATTATTACTATACTATACTATACTATTCTATACAATACTGTATGCTATACTATACCACACTCTACACAAGGCCTATACTATATACTATACACTATACACTATAGGCTACTATACTATTACTATACTAATTACTGTAACTGTAACTATAACCATAACTATGACTATGACTATGACTATGACTATTACTATTATTATTACTATACTATACTGTACAATACTATAATATACTGTATGCTTTACTATACCACACAGTACACTGGGCCTATACTATATACTATACACTAAACACTATAGGCTACTATACTATACTATTACTATACTAATTACTGTAACTGTAACTATAACTATGACTATGACTGACTATGACTATGACTATTATTATTACTATACTGTACTATACCATACTATACCACACAGTACACTAGGCCTATACTATATAGTATACACTATACACTATAGGCTACTATACTATACTATTACTATACTAATTACTGTAACTGTAACTATAACCATAACTATGACTATGACTATGACTATGACTATAACCAGAGCCTTCTTTAGTTACAAGCCGGGGCCATACGTAGGCACACTGTAATTATCTGTCCCCCGGAGACTGACCGTACAGTACACGTGTTTGTGCTAATGCCGATTTTCAATGTAAATTTATGTTACAATATAAGTGTGTGTCGATAGAATTATGTTTGCGGTAGTACCATACGTTAATTGTTTATGTATTATAAACTAAATGCGTGTTGGTGATAAAAAACAAGAAAATAAATGAAAATAAAACGGTTGCAGTCTTTGGGAATTGTTACCGTTATGGATCACAAAGTAATTGACTATTCTATTAAATATTAAATATTGTATAACCACATTTTTATGTTCTTATTTGTGGTTTGTGTGTATCAGAATTCTAGTTAAATTGTTCGGTGTCGCCTGCTATATCAATAAATTTGCTGGTTTTCAAAGTCACTGTAAACAGCTGTTTTGTGACCCCATAAATGTTGCAGTTTTGTTGAAGATTCGGAATGCCTGCTATACGTCAGAACTATCTATAATTTGTAGATGCATATAATCACTTTGTTGGTTTGGTCAATGTTACTTATGTCCCGCCCACTATAGAGACGTAGGCCAATTTTACACATATTTAGTATAACTTGTTGCTTCTTTGACAGGTTAGGTTTGGTCAGTTTAGGTTTTTGTTATAGCCTACCTTGCATATACGATTATAGCGCAACATTGGCAGTGATAAAAGTGAAATATTCGTTCAGTGGGCGTTGGATAATCTACATTCACCCTGTAGTAATATTTATTTAAAATTATATTTTAAAAAGATTATAACAAATAATTTAGGATAACAGTATTGTTATGGTGACTGGCCAGGTTCAAACTAAAACTGGCTTCCTGGACATCTGAAATATTTGTAGAAAAGCACGACATAATCACATGAAATTAAAATGCATATGATATCCTACACCTTTCATGTCAGAGGTGAAACAACATTAAGCGGCAAAACATTGTCCATTTACTAGCCACATAATGCTTAATTGATTGGAATAGGGTATTGCGAAAGTACGTCATTATTTTATTTATTTTTGGTACAAGTAACATTTCTTTAAGTATTTATTTACTTTCCCTTGTACCATCAATAAAAAAACAAGTATGTTTTTATTTTTTTAATTATAAGTGTAGTTGCTACGACACTTAGGCACACAGCATTTTCTAGGCATCTGAAATATTTGTAGAAAAACACGATAGATAATCGCATAAGATAATATTAAAATATATCCTAAACCTTTCACAGATGAAACACCATTAAGTCGCAAAACATTCACAATTTGCTAGCCACAAATTTGTTAACTGAATGGAACTCAAGAATACTGCGTAGGAACTTACGTCTTTATTGCATTAATGATTTTATTATTTTCGGTGCAAGGAATATCTTTTTTATTTATTTATTTACCTCCGTACTATCAATAAAAACATGTTTTTTTTTTGTAATTATTTTAAGTGGCAGCCTTTCTATGTAAGTAGCCTACTTACGCCGTATTCTGAAGTATAGCTAATTGATTGCAATACAACTCTATTTTCGAACCCGTAATAATTTACGTCACTACTCTGAATCTTGATCTTACCTTTGTGCATGAAGTAATATTGAAAAAATACAGATTACGTATAACGAAAGCAATGAGCAAACATAATATCACTCTAAAATCTCCCGCCTTCACTCTGCGTTCCCAAACCTACCCATGCCCCGGCTTGTAAATAAAGAAGGCTCTGCTATAACTATTACTATTACTATTATTATTATTATTATTATTATTATTATTATTATTATTATTATACTATTCTATACTATACAATACTCTATGCTATAATATACCACACAGTACACTAGGCCCATACTATATACTATACACTATAGACTATAGGCTACTATACTATATTATTACTATACTAATTACTGTAACTGTAACTATAACCATAACTATGACTATGACTATGACTATTACTATTATTATTACTATACTATACCACACAGTACACTACGCCTATACTATATACTATACACTATATACTATAGGCTACTATACTATATTATACTATTACTATACTAATTACTGTAACTATAAATGTAACTATAACCATGAATATGACTATGACTATAACTATTTCTATTATTATTCCTATATTATACTATACTATACTATTGTGTATGCTATACTATACCACACAGTACACTAGGCCTATAATATAAACTATACACTTTAGGCTACTATACTATACTATTACTATACTAATTACTGTAACTGTAACTACAACCATAACAAAGACTATGACTATGACTATGAATATTATTATTACTATACTATACTATACTATACCATACTGTATGCTATACTACTCCACACAGTACACATGGCCAATACTATATACTATACACTATACAGTATAGGCTTCTATACTATACTATACTATACCATTACTATACTAATTACTCTTATTGTAACTGTAACTATAACCATGACTATGCCTATGACTATGACTATTACTATTACTCTTATTATTACTGTACTGTACTAGACTATACTGTACTATACTATACTGTATGCTATATTATAGCACACAGAACACTAGGCCTATACTATATACTATACACTGTACACTATAGGGCACTATACTATACCATACTATTACTATACAAATTACTGTAACTGTAACTGTAACTATAACCATGACTATGACTATGACTATTACTATTATTACTACTATACTACACTATACTGTATGCTATACTATACCACACAGTACACTACGCATATACTATATACTATACACTATAGGCTATAGGTTACTATACTATACTATTACTATACTAATTACTGTAACTGTAACTATAACCATAACTATGACTATGACTATGACTATGACTATAACTATTATTATTTCTATACTACACTAGAGGTCTCAGAAATTTAAGAATGGTTCAGAAAAATGTTTCCTAATTATTTATCCCTGTATTCATTAGATTTAATTTGAAATCTTTCATTTAGTATACATAAAGCACACTACCTACATTAAAAGTAGTAACTCACAGCATATCCTCCGAGTTACGTAACACATTTAAGTACATAATCTGTGATTCATTAAATTGATTCGTAATATATACTAACACAATCAGTATACTTGAATAATTTTTCATCTGCATAAAGTAGAGACATTGTAGTTTAATAAGTCTTAATGTGACAATACGACTAGTATACGCATTTGATTGAAAGTTATCCATGTATATATTTTGTTTGTTGAGTAGTAGGATATGATTACTTAATTCAATTTAATTTGTACTTAAACATGTATTAAAGATAAAACATAGGATTGAACAGCAGTCTCTTTGAATTTAATAATTCACTTATAGAAATTAAAAAAAATGAAGTAAAAATTCAAATAAACAAATAGACTTCAACCACACAGGCGTATACAAACTCAAATGTAACACCTCCAATAGCTTCTACATAGGACAGACAGGCAGATCATTTCAAACACGTTACAAAGAACACATCACAGCCATAACAAAATTACAAAACACCTCCACATATGCAGAACACACCGCAAATACCAACCACATCTAAAAAGACATCAACAGAGACATGGAAATACTGCACATCCAACCAAAAAGCCAGAAACTCAACACACTAGAACAATATGAAATATACAGACACACTAAAACACACCCCAACGATATTCTCAACACACAGTTCAATTTCAAAACACATACACTCTTTGACTCTACACTACGAACGCACCCTCACAGGAAACAAGAAGCGCCAAGACCAACAACGACCAGTTCTGAAGATGGCCCAAAATAGGTCGAAACATGTTAACAAGGTACGTTAAAATTCAACATAAGAAAATTCTTATCATACATATTCCGAAGTAAAAATTCAAGTTAAAAGATCTAAATGGGGAAATTTACTATATCTGAAAAAAAAATAACCGATTCCTTTTGTTTACTATGTTAATGAAAATAAGATTGAAACTGCAAATACAACAATTTGGAAACACAAGGTTCTATTTGGAAACAACAATTTTATTTCAACTCAGTACAACATAAAATAATATTATTCCGAACATTTTAGATTCACGAAATGATAAACAACTCATTTACGAAGCTACAAACCGGAGTAGTCATTACAAATATTTTCCATTTTGATTTTATTTCTAGACAAACTTAAAAATGCTCTTCTGTAAAATTTACAAAACAGTAGATAGAACCTTTTTATTCTGAGCCCTCGATTGTTCGGCTTGATTAAGCGGTCATGATTTTACCATCAAACATTGAGTTTAGAAAAAACATTTCCAATTGTTTGATCATGTTTCCCTATTAAAAGGCAAGCTGGGCGGAGTGCACACAGATTTATTGGGACGGAAGTGTACAAAAATAAGAACCAAGAAGAAAGTACACCCCTTTTCTGTAAATAAAACAAACAAATAAATAAATCAATGAATCAAACAAAACAAACAAATATGCAAACAAACAAACAGACAGACAAACAAAAAAATAAACTGAAAGAGATTCGTACCTTGTAATTATTGTGATTATGATAATAATTATTAATATTAATATTTTTACCATTATTGCTATTCATTAACACCACTTTCAAGCCACTGCCGGTAAAGCCTACGAGCTGCAGCTTCATTTAGCCGTAGAGCAGGACAATATCTCTGCACAATATGTAATGAGATTTCGTAAGCGCATCAGAAACACCGCTGTTATTATAATTAGTAAGAAAACAGGAACGAAGTAAATGAAGCGGGTTCAGAACCCTCTTACTACTCCTACTTGACGTTGTAATCACTACTTCACTCGAGTCAAACGTTTGCATTTGTTCTGGCGTCCGTTCCCATTAGCGCTTTATCCACGAAGTAGAGTCTAGTTCAACAAATGATAAGCCACACTAGCAATGCAGTGAACAATGCTGTACATAATAGAATGCCTGAAATTGAAGTGAAATGGTCAATAATTACACTGCAAGAAACTCCACTTAAAGTCGTAAAAAGTGGTAGATTCATAAGAATAACATGAAATGTCACTGATGATTTTACATGACGAAATCTTCTCAAGTGTCTCACAGTGGATAGCCATTTTGTTTTTTAATTTCAAGTAAGGATATGTTAATTCTTGATCAAATTATTATGATTCATGTGTATCTGGGGTAAATTGACTAGACAACAGCGCATTCAGGCGGCGCTTCGATACGCAGATGATTGCTTGTAATAATTATCTTTCAAGAAGCTGTTACTACTAAACTGTCACAGAAAGTAAACGACACATTTTGCTGAGGATTTGAAACATTATTTACTTCACTTCAACGTAATTGGTGACAGCGAGATGATATTTGGCGAGGTGAGGCCTGAGGTTCGTCATTTTATTACTTGATATTCGCCTTATAGTAAACAGATAATCAACATAAGCGGTAATCGAACCCACGCATGAGCGCACGTCCGATTTTCAAATGTAGCTTGATAAAAGATTCAATTAACATAATGGAATTTCCGGTACTTACATATTCTGACTTCATGAGCTGCGTAACATTAATATGAATTGGCGATATCTGATTGCACGTCTGTCTGCACTCCTGTCCACTCAGTAGCCGCTGTAGAACAGATGCAGCCAGTGCCTTTGCTGCCACAACTTGAAATGTTTACAATTTTAATGCAGGAATAAAAATATGTATTAAAGATCCAGTTGTTGGTAAGACCACAATTCATTTTGAAATCGACACACTGACTGCGTAATGACACATTACTGGGTTGCAGCAACTTAATAGTTATTTATGCAGCGATCATAATGATGGCCACTGAGACCGAGTGCCGGAGTCAGTTCAGACGTAAGCGAGTGTCTTAATAGCCATTATATGAGAGTGACATATAACTGTTTTCTACTACTTACAGTAAAGTTAAACAAGAATTCACTAACTCATTAAAATTTGAAATTAATGTTTAGATACATAGGCTGCTTCTTTATATTGAAAATATGGAAGTACGAATATGCTTTGAGACGGAGGGAAACAAAAGAATGCAAGTGATTCTCATTTGCAGGGTGAGCATTATGGAGGATTAATAATAATAATAATAATAATAATAATAATAATAATAATAATAATAATAATAATAATAATAATTAGAAATCTTAATTCGCAAACGCCTACGGTACTTCGTAGTACAGTAGTCAATCTGGGCCAATGTCATATTTCGGGAAAATATAAACAAAAACAAATGAGAGAAATAATGCTGGTGCAGTTAATTCATTGTTAGAGTATCTTTTTTCGAGAAGAAATAATACTGAAATAAAGGAAGTTTTAAATAAAGAGAGAGACTACCGAGATACCTACGACATTGCTGACAATTTTTCTGACAGATAATCTTAAAACGCGAGTTTCTATTGCATCCTGGTATAGGCCACATAAATGGTTAAGTGGTAATGTGATGCAAAATAAACTTCTCTTGGCCTTGTTTGTTGCTGTCAAAGGAAAAAAATAAAAAGAAAAGAAAGAAAGGGGAATTTCAACACATAATATGGGTTGCTTCATCACACTGAAACAATCACTGAAACTCAGAGCATAACAGCTTATTTGGTGAGTGAAATTATTATTTTTCATTAATAGTAATAATAATACACTAATAATAATAATAATAATAATAATACAGTAATAATGATATTAATAATATAATAACAATAATAATTAATATAATAAACATTTCCTATCGGAGGCACTCTAGACTACTGCTCTAGACATACAATATTTATACTACCTACGCCTAAAAAGACGAAAAATCCTACGAAATACTTGCGTGAAACAGGAGCAGCAGCGATTCTTGTCCTCATCTTCGTCTTCTGCTGACTGGTCCTCCGCTGGTTTGACAGCGTCTACACTGCTCTCCTTTGACTGAGTAACAGCGTCTACGCTGCACTCGCCAGTCTGTGTGGGAGCGTCTGCCATTATCGTCGTTGCCAGGTCACCTGCAGTTGTTTCACGTCGAGGTCAAAGGCAGTGTAGTTCTGAATTGAAATCTTCATGATATACTGATTGCTAACTATGAAGAGTTCGTATAAGTAGGTATTGTCCGGCGGAATGGTTATGTCGCATCCTGGTTTGCCACACTCGTTTCCCCTGTCCTCTCTGTAAGGGCTACTAGCTCAGTTGATAGGCTCTTCTCTGCAATTATTTGCTGTACGGAATTAGCACTTTACGTAGTATTATACAACTGTTTAAAATAATTTAAAGAAAAAGGCTCTCTTAGTCTAAGTAAGTAATTATCATGTGATTTCCCCTGTTTTGACGACCATGTGACATAACCACTCGGACGGGCAGTAGCATGACAAAATGCACGTCACCAGACTGCTAACAATAAGTGGATTATAAAAGTTGTTGTTGTTTTCTAATGCCAGGCGTTTGACAATAAAGTCATTTGACCTCTTGCACTCCAATATTTTTCAAAGATATTATCATGACCAGCCACTGAAGCACAGATTTTGAGGTGTTCCGAATCCATTTCTTGGCTTGAGTTGCACAATGGGCAGTTAGGGGACTGATATATTCCAATTCTATGCAGGTGTTTGGCCAAACAATCATGGCCTGTTGCCAATCTAAATGCAGCTACAGACGATTTTCGTGGTAAATCGGGAATTAACTGTGGATTTTGATGCAGAGAGTTCCATTTTTTCCCTTGGGATTGAGTTATCAAATTTTGTTTGTTGAAGTCTAAATATGTAGATTTAATAAACCTCTTCACAGAGTAATACGTAGATTTAGTAACAGGTCTGTAAGTAGCAGTGCTGCCCTTCTTTGCTAAAGCATCCGCATTCTCGTTTCCCAGAATTCCACAATGGGATGGTATCCATTGGAATACAATTCCAATTATAAAAGTAAAGTCTGACAGGAATTAAAAAGACGAAGGACGTAGTAATGGTTAATCCTAATATAGGTATAATCTCAAAGAAAAATAAATTCAGGGATCTGAAATAAAGGAAGTTTAGACTTTAATTAAAAATTAAATTAATTTATCCATATTCTTTTATTTACAGATGGCTCCTAAATATTGTATGCCTGTGTGTACCAGCAATTACCAGAGTGCTATAAATGAGAGTGTTATGTTACAGTTCTCAAATGTCCAACTGAAAAGGATAAGTTACGTGGCTAGAAGCTACTCGTATACCACGAAATGCCTTCACGTCAACAAAGCATTCACTTAAACACTTTGGAGTAAACGAATTACACTGTTCTACAAGGGTCATTTTTCTTATATGAAAATATGTGATTTTATATGGCAAATTCAAATCTGAAAACAGAAATTCGCTATCAGGCATAGTTTTTTAGTATACGACAATATACGTCTCATTTAACTGACATTTTAAGTTTGTGATAAAGATGGTGAACTTTGCTTAACAACAGTTGCCTACAGTTAATTTTGTTCTTCATTGGTTTTAATTTTCAAATTGTGGCATTCCTGTTGCTAGTAAAATTTTATGTTAATAAGCAAGTCGCTGTCACAGGATTTAAAATTGAGTTAATCTGGCATTATTTGGAGACATTCCTTATCATGTGAGTAAATATTCATTTTCAACCATAATATTCCGACATATGTGGTATATAAAATATGTAATACTTAACATATTTCTCTTTTACAGAAACCTCCTAAATCATAGAAATAAAATATACAGATTCTATCAGAGAGAGAGAGAGAGAGAGAGAGAGAGAGAAATCTTGAGTTTAACCTTGCACAAAATGGAAGAATTTTTACATATGTTGAAAGAAGAGGTAGCCAAGTTGGAAATGAAGGACGACAAATCATCCCAAATTTTAAAAGAACTCCAACTATTACAACTGAATAGTTCACTCAGTTTAGATTAATTCAGGAATTACAAACGTGTTGCCCTCGGTGCATTGTTCTCTAACCATTGCATGCTCGCTCATGAATAATATTAAACCAACACTGAACATTATTTAGTGTACATTTTACTTCAACTTATATTTAGTATTTAAATGTATGTAAATATGTTGTTATTAGTGAAATAAGGGGAATTTTGAGGTTACAGATTAACTTAATTTCAGTTATTCTCAGTTTGAAAAATAATGTAAGTTTATAACTTATTCATTCAACATCACAGTTTCTCGTAATGTAGCTCTAATGATAAGCCAGGAATTACTGTATGATTTTTTATGTAATTTTAATTTTATAGTTAATAGCATGGAACGTTAATTCTGTTAACTATTGAAACTACATGGTATATATTGACTCTGAAGATGAATTAGAATGAAAAGTCCAAGCCCTGAAGTTAACTGAGGTTATTGACGATAAGTTTCGAAATAATTACACTCTCAGATTGCGTTGGTCATCTAGGATAGCAATGTGGTATGCTCTTGCAACACAGTTAAAAAAAAAAAGAATTCTGAACTTGTAGGAATTAAGTTTCACATATTGTGTTGCGTGGCGAAATTTTAAGATCACTTTTTGAAACTGTTTTAGTTTACATAATGTTTGAGATAATGTTGTAAGAAAGATAAGATATTATTGATATTATGTTTAGTGTAGAATTTCTGATCTTTCTAAGACGATTAGATATGTAAAATTCAGTTTGAAGAGAGAATATTGATTTACTGATGTCTCGGAATTCACTTTGGAATGCTGTGTTGAGAATTCTTTACAAAGTATTTAAGATCAATAATTTAATTTTCAGAATGCTTGTTACCACAATGCTTTTTGTAGAATTGTCTTGTTGAATGACATCTTTATTTGGGTTTAAGTTATCTCTGAAATAATTTTATGAAGTCTTTGTTCTGTATCTGGTTTAATAAAAAAAAGCACAAGGTTGAACAAAATGACCTTTAAATAAAAAAATACAAGAGCTATACTTATTAGTTGATTATTATTATTATTATTATTATTATTATTATTATTATTATTGTAAACAGAGGATATTTATAGGTTAAATATGTATTAGTTTTTGTTACATTTGTATAGAGAGTGATGGCAAAGAAAATGATATAATAATAATAATAATAATAATAATAATAATAATAATAATAATAATGATAATAATAATAATAATAATAATAATAATAATAATAATAATAATAATAATAATAATAATAATAATATTCTCTTGTTAACTAACTTAAAACGTTTCTTCCGAAAAAAAACTGATATTTAACATCTCCCATTATACCATGCCAGAAAAAAAAAGTATACTAGAGCTGTGATACAGTGAGCACAAGAAGCGGCATAAGTAGCATCGATTTTCAAGTCATTATATTTCGTAAACTAGGAAAAAACGAAACGAATCACTATCACCACATTTTTTAACGAACGAAAATTAGCTTAAATATGCATTTCCATTAAATTCAAAGTACACGACGTGGGACAATTCCCTTGTAAAATTTTCGCTTAGCTATAATTGTCTGAAATCCAGATCAGATGATACAAGAGCACAACATTTAATGAATGAGCCGTTCAGAGCAGAAGTGGTGTAAGTCAAGAACGGGTAATGAGGGTTGAAGTAAATATTCTGTAAAATACAGCGCAAAGTAGCAATTAATATTCACTTTATTTAAAGTATTAGTAGTGAGCTGATAGCAAGAACGACATGTTAATTGCTACTTCGCGCTGTATTTTACAGAATTTTTACTTTCAACCTCATGATCCGATTTTGACTTACACCGCTTTTGCTCTGAACGGCTCAAATAACTTGTTAAGTTTGAGCAAGGCATTGAACCTTGTGTTGTCTGTGAGGTAAAGTGAAACTAACGCGATGGGTGCGTATTCTGGTTACAACATGTTTATCTTGAAGCATAACACTAACAGAGATATTTGATAAAATAAAAGTGTTTAGAAACAAACAGTGGCACACCCACTCGGGCACAAGCTTCCTAAATGATGATGAAAATAATAATAATAATAATAATAATAATAATAATAATAATAATAATAATAATAATAATAATAATAATAATAATAATAATAATGAAACGGAGAAAGAAAGAAAAAAAAGGAAGAAAGCGAAAGGTTTTAATGCTTGACGAGTCTTATCTACAAGTATTATTGTGGGAAATGTGTGATGTTTGAAACAGTTTATTTTTAATAGGCTTCTATGTGGCTAGATTTTTAGATGTTGGAAAGCTCAAACTTTCGATAATGTTCGAAGTTATGTAAATTTTGTTTGGACAATATTTAGTAGCCGTAAACATTCCCAGTCAGCCAATCACATACAGCGACGCTGTCTGCACTTCTGAGTCTATCCACGCTTTGCGTACAGCTTTAATGTTCGTCTAATATGAATAGCTTCCCATGGTTATATTTTTGGGTGTGCCACTGGAAACAAGTAAGAAATGGTAAATATTAACTCACCAAAATGTTACAGACGACGATGTCTCTTGTCCTCCTTTCTGTAAAGGAAAGAAATGCCAGTCTGTATTACAATTCAAGTCATTATATCATTTGTTTAAAGCGAGTCAAATAACACTAATTAGGTGGGATGTCTTTGTTGAGGAGTTAGGTGTCATATCCAGGTATAGTCATCTCCTCTTGCGCTTCTGTAAACACATAAAGTGCCATTCTGTAACATAATTTATTTGTTTAAAGCCAGGTAAGTGACATTAATTACGTGAAATGTCTTTATTTAGTTGTTTAGATATCTTGTCCGGGTATGTTGTCTGCAAAGAAATTCAATTCAAGTCATTAAATCCTTTGTTTAAAGCAATGTAGTCACTTTTATCGTTGATAAATTACATCGTTATTTGCAATATAGCGTGGCTTCTTCCTATTTCGCCCGCAATTTTTCAGTGACACGTATTGCTGCCAAGTATAATCTCTCAACGCTTGCATTCCGTAACATTTACGATTCGCGGAACAGCAAGATATCCCGTCCTTCAACCAGAAACTGTTTTTGCTCAAACATCATTACCAGTATTCGAGTCATTTGTTATCTGCCGTAATTGCAAGGTGAAAGATTAGTGTTGCTACTGCCCAGAACTGAGGTTCGATTGACATCACAGTGATACCTCTAAATGTATTGTCAGATATATTTGGCGGGAAAGTATTGAAAAATAGTCAATTAGTCAGAATTTCTCCCACACAGGTGCTTGTTTTCACTGGATGGCAATTGTTCCCTCTTCATTGCATACATCGCCAACTAGCTACATATTACACTAGTCAGACTTCAGATGTATACAAACAATTGTTCTTCCTCTAAAGAACAAATTCATTTATTCATATTGTACTGTCCAGGAGCAAGACATTCACTGCAAACCCAGTTTCTCCAATCTTTTCTATTTTCTGCTTCCTCTTTGTCTCCTCATATGATCCGTTATCTTACTGTCGTCAATCATCTGATATCTTCTTCTGCCCCGAACACTTCTCCCTTTCACCATTCTTTCCAGCGCACCCTTCAATAGGCAATTCTTCTCAGTCAGTGATCCAAATAATTATTTTTCTCTTCCTGATCAGTTTCAGCATCATTATTTCTTCATCCACTCTATCCAACACAGCTTCATTTCTTAGTCTGTCTGTCCACTCCATTTTCTCCATATCCACATTTCAAATGTTTCTATTTCCTTCTCTTTACTTCCTATCCATGTTTCTGGCTCATACAATACTCCACTTCACACAAAGCACTTCACTAGTCTCTTTCTTAATTCTTTTTTTCACAAGTCCGCAGAAGATGCTCTTTTTTCTATTAAAAGCTTCCTTTGGCATTGCTATCCTCCTTTTGACTTCCTGGTAACAGCTCATGTTACTGCTTATAGTACATCCCAAGTATATGAAGCTGTCCAATTGCTCTACTGCCTTATTTAGAACTCTGTAATGTACTTTCTTCATTTTTCTTCCTATGACCGTGGTCTTCGTCTTGTTTGCATCTATCTTCATCCCATACTTAACACAGCTGTCATATAACCCCAGTAGCATACACTTTAGTATCATCTCCTCTCCTGCTAACAACGCTATATCATTACCGAATCTTTTGCACTTTATTCTTTTTCCTCCTACTATCACACATCCCATGTTCTGAAAACAGTTCTTCACTAAATCCTCCAGGTAGATGTTGAACACGGTAGGTGTTCGAGGGCACTCTTGAAGTATTCCTTTCCCTATTTCACTTCTTTCTGACATTTTTTTCTCCTATCCTACTTAGACTCGTTGTTGCAAATAAAGATTACTGAACAGCTTTCTCTCTTTCTAGTCCTCACTTATTTATTTAGGATCGCCATCAGTTCATTCCAATCCACTCTGTCAAACCCCTTTTCTAGGTCCACAAATACTACACATATACTTCTTTATTCTTTTCTAGGTATGTTTCGCCGATTGTTGGTAGCAGTTCAATCACATAACTTTTCTTTTCTGAAGCGAAACTGCTCTTCGTCCAACTGTTCTTCTTAGAATTAAAACGTCGATTTAGTACTCGCAAGAGAATAAATTTAATGTTGAACTAAACTTGTCTACAGTTATATATATATATATATATATATATATATATATATATATAATTGCATTTTTCTCAGAAAACATTGCACAACGCAAATTATGTTTATATGTTGATTTCAGGTCATAATTAAAGCTGAAACTAAAATTTAATTTCCATACATATTATTAAGGATGCTTACTTCACTACTCCACGCAAACATTTAACGAGTAGAACAAGTTTGAGGGCCTAAATTATACTAAACATTTTAGAGAGTCCGTCAAAATAAAATATGAACCTTTAAGGATCCATGCACCCAATAGGCTGGAAGCCGCTGATCTAAGTAATCAGAGTACAGAAGCTGCAACAAGATAGAGGCAGGAGTACATTATTATCTAAGTTCGATACGTAATCTCTTACCTTTGTCTCCGGGACAGGCGTTCTTTTCTGGTTTTTTGGCGATCTTCTCACGCTGTTTCTTCCTCTTGCCTTTGGGGCTACTCTTCCTCCTCTGAACTGCTTGGTAATCCGAGTTCTTTTCTCCTGAAGTACTCCTCCCCCATAACTCGGACATAGAACTCGCGGAGAGACTCTTTGTCTGGGGGTTTGCAATCTTCGTCCTCTGATCGTCGAGGTGAATAGTGCCGGTACTTCGGGGAGAGGTCAAATTGGACCTTCTTCTTCGGACGATCGGGATCCCGTTCTTCTTGTTTATCCTTTTTCAGGATAGAACGGGGAGGAGGCGGAGACGGAGGCGGAGGCGGAGACTGAGGTGGCGGTGGCGGTGGCGGTGGCGGTGGCGGTGGAGGTGAAGGTGATGGGGATTGTGGTGATGACTGTTCTGTGACCGCCATTGAACCTACTGGTGTGGGGGGTATGTAAAAGTAACGAAATCTTGTGGGATACCGGAGGTCTGTCGTCGTGGATGAAGAGGGAGGTGGATCAGGCGTCGCGGAGTCTTCATCCTTGTCCGCCAGACCACCGTTCTTCCACAGATAGTACCCCCCTATTCCCGCCATCCCAGTCATTGTAATAAGTCTCACCAGTCCTGGCCTCCCTAAGGACATCCGTGCTGCGCCTCCTGCAAATCCACGGCGTCCCGCGAGCGCAGATCCTGCTTTGAAAACTCCAATCGCAGTTCGCAGGATTCCTGAAACATTCGTTCAAAATAGCAAACCATAGTGTTTCCAAGGCAAATTATCCTTCTTGTCGTGCCTGTCGGCCATTTTTTATGACGTCGCACGACAATATCCAAACGCGCGAGTACGTTGAAATACTGATACAATAAAAGATGCGAACGTTTTCACATCTTCTACATTTAAGATATTATTATTATTATTATTATTATTATTATTATTATTATTATTATTATTATTATTATTATTATTCACTTCATTAATACTTACGAGTAAAAAATTGATTACTATTTTATAGCTAGACAAGTGTTAAATGCTGACACACAAATACGTAGAAATTCTAATATTTTATTAGAATGCAATCTGCCTACTTATACATAGGTAGTATTCAGGGTGGGTTACTACTCGTTTTGACTTCATACAGTGATAAATATTTGAGAATTTCTCTCTTATTTAATTCTGCTGTTCCATAAGATATTTTATACCGACAAGGCAGTGTTGGCATACTACAGGTTTTATTATCGAAATATTACATGTGTAGGGACGACGATGAATGAACGTTATTGGAGGGAGACGGGCTTGAATAAGTAAGATTTTAATGGAAATGAAACAGGAACAATTTCGAAACATTTACAATAAATTTAGAATACTCAGTTTACTGCATTGTACTCTTCCCAGTAACAATAGCTTACTAAATTTATTTTTGAATTCTGTTTAATTCCGACAGTCTCTGATGATAATAATAATAATAATAATAATAATAATAATAATAATAATAGTAATAATAATAATAATAACAATTTATTTTAGCTGGCATATTTAAGGCCGTAAGGCCTTCTCTTCCACTCAACCAGCAAAAAGTATACAGACATATGTATGAACTTACAAAGAATTCAAATATTTGATTTAAATAAGAGTTACATGTATACAAGAGTTATTTACGAATTAAACAACAAAATACTATGAACTATTATTTAAGCACTGAAATACAAACTGTGTAGCAGAAGTAAGCTAAAATAAAATACGTAGAATGTTAATATTTTTCAAATAATGTTAGATAATAGAAAGAGATTATGAGACAATTTTGAAAAGCGCTATCAGGATGCATGTCTAAAGGAAAAAGTAACAATGTAGTCCGTGACAGTTTAAATCAGTATGATTGGAGTGAAATGCTAAGAAGGTTATCTTTTAAGCTGTTTTAAAAGTGTTTATTTTCTTGCAGCCCCTAATACTTTGTGACAAGGAATTCCATTGTCGCGAGGTGGATACTGTAAAAGATGATGAATAACAAGATGTTCTATGAAGAGGTATACTTAGCGTGCCACGGATAAGTGATCTGATATTTACGTCGTGGTTAGAGTATAGATAAGAGAAACGAGACGAAAGGTAACTTGGTGTTGAGGTGTGCAGAATTCGAAAGAGTAAAGACGAAGAGTGTAAAGTTCTACGTTCTTTAAGTCGGAGCCACGAAAGACTTGCGAAGGACGGTGATATGTGATCATATCGTCGGATGTTGCACACGTATCTGACGCACATATTCTGAACTCGCTGTAACTTGATTGACAGTTCAGAACTTAGGTCACTTAACAAAACGTCACAATAATAGAAGTGCGGCATTACTAGGGCTTGTACTAGGGTAAGGTTTAGTTGCTAGGGCAAGAAGTTTCTCAAGCGACTCAAACAGTGAATGGAGGAACAGATTTCTGATGTCACAAGGTGAGTATTCCACAAGCACGATAGCGAGATTGTGTACGATGAATACGATGATGTCTTATGTGTTGGTACGGTTAGTATGCGGCTATTTTGCATGCGTGTGAAGAGATTGTGATACGATGATAATCAGCCAGCAAGCCTTGAGAAAGTGCTATAGAAGCAGCACCTTCTTTGTCAATAGTGTCTTCACTTGTAAGATACATATGCTGACTGCGAGGACTGTGGCTGCAGTATTTGTTCCTTGTGTTGAATGGGGACAATCACGTTACACACGTGATCAGGAGTTAAGGCTGTTGCAACCATAAGGCAAATTTCTGCATGGCGCAACCTACAGTAGGTTCTGGAATGTAGACTATGTATACACCACAAAAAAATCCGTTCAAAAGAAGAAAAGGACAATAATGCAACAAAAAGTAGAACATTTCCTAAAAAAAACCGTAAACCAAAAAAGATTTAAAAAATGCAAATAAACTCAAAATAAAAGCAGGCTGTATTGGTTCGTGTGAAGTGACACGAGTTTATATTCTATCCTGCATTGTCTGTGTTGTCTAAGATAAAATATGATACTTCATCAACTTCCGAGACTCATTACTTCCTTCAATTTTTCCAACTTACCTGGTAGATTTGAAGTCTGCACATTCCACGATCCGGTAGACAACGGTCTTCTTTTCTTCTCTTCGTTGGCTTGCATCATGAAGCGTCCTTCCCCAGTATCCCCCACCCGGACATCCGATCGGGGGGATAGTTTACGTCCGGAGTTTTTTACCAGGGACGAACTCATCATGACATACTTGCAAATTATTCTTGTGATATATAAATGCGGTAGCTTCCCACTGCTTTCCGCACACCACTCTCTCTTTCGCATCTTAAAAGATCCCAGGGGGCCCCAGCGTGGAGGTGAGGAGAGTGGATTTGACTAATTAGGCCCTCCGGACTTCACCGAAATTCACCGCAAGGGTTAAATATCAGTTCCATTAGGGTTTTTGACCCGATCAGAGACCAGGAAATCCCAATTAGCCTTTGCCCCCCTTATTGAGTCTAAAGCCTTATAAAGGTCATCAGTGTAAAAAGACAACTAAGATACGTATCGAACATGACTCCAGGAAAGTTAGTCTTCCAGAATAATTTAAGATTAAAGTTATGCCACTGAAATACTACAAATGTAAAATTAACATTATTACTAAGAAATACACCAATATATTGTGGGTCCCCATCACCACGGCATGGCGTGTTCTCAGGCTGCGGATAGAGGAGACGGCCTCCAGATATGGAGGGTAGATGTGAATATATTGAATAAGCAGTCGTGGACAGTCGATAAGGGGTGGTCCTCCAGCTTGGGGATTGGACGAAGGGCTAACAACCCATCTCCGTAAAAAAAAAAACAGCTTCTTACGAAACCATACAATAAGCCTCGGAATGGGACTGATTCTCTGTCACGAACACAGCTAAGGTTTGTATTCGACAGGTATTGGAGAAAAAATGGAAGTATAAGGGTACAGTATATCGGTTATTCATAGATTTCAAAAAGGCATGTAACTCGGTTAAGAGAGACGTTTTATATAACATTCTTATTGAATTTGGTATTCACAAGGAACTAGTTCGATTAATTAAAATGTGTCTCAATGAAACTTACAGCAGAGTCCGTACAGGCCAGGTTCTGTTAGATGCTTTTCCAATTCACTGCGGGCTAAAGCAGGGAGATGCACTATCACCCCGAAAAGACAAAGTATATGATTATGTCTCGTGACCAGAATACTGTACGAAATGGAAATATAAAAATGGAAGATTTATGCTACGAAGAGGTGGAAAAATTCAAATATCTTGGAGCAACAGTAACAAATATAAATGACACTTGGGAAGAAATTGAACACAGAATATATGGGAAATGGCTGTTATTATTCGGTTGAGAAGCTTTTCTCGTCTAGTCTGCTGTCAAAAAATCTTAAAGTTAGAATTTATAAAATTACCAGTTTTTTTAAGTTTGTGAAACATGACTCTCACTTTCAGAGAAGGGCAGAGATTAAGGGTATTTGAGAATAAGGTTCTTAGGTAAATATTTTGGATTAAGAGGGATGAAGTTACAGGAGAATGGAGAAAGTTGCACCTAGTGTTGCGTAAACCCCAAAAAACACAAAATTACGTACGGAAAAAAGAGCTGTTTTATCATCATTAAAAGCTACATATTTTCACACATTCGAACATCCAAGCTATCAAAAATCTCTATAAACTAATTTCAACAATTAAGGAGAATTGGCCGTTCAAAACGTTATGAAAATGCAATAATTTAACATGAATATTTCTCAAAGCAAAAGCCTTACATTTCTAGAGATAAATAATATTCAAACCTCAGTTTCCTGCTACTGCAGTGCGGACCAGGAATATTGCTGGAATAATAATTCATGATAATTCAATTATTTGACGTAATGAAAAGATGAAAGCCGCAAGGTCTCACCTTGTTGGCGAAACGATTAGTCCACCCTCATTACTTCCGTTGGGTATTCCATTCCATTGTCTGGTATTCCGATGTAGCCAGATATTCAACTGGGTTAGTGAAAGGTTCCCACTCCTTGGACTGCATATCATTCTCGGCGTCGATGTCTCACACTGCATGGGCTCCAGTTGTTCCTATAAAATTTCAGAAATGAATAATAAATGGTGAGATTTCAACCCACGATTGTTAAGTTTTAAGGGCTATAAATGCCATAATATGGCTCATTTTAGAACAAAAATAAAGTGGGGTGTCATTGATATAGATCGACACAATTAAATTAGTCTTATTGCTGAATGAGCGGATTCTATCAAACATTTGAAAGTTCACCTTCTTTGAAAATTTATTCGTCGCAGGTAGATTTCTCTGTGACTTTGTATACATTTTACAGTATCCTCCAAATTTAAAATACTATTTAAATACAATTTACGATACACAGAATTCCAAACTTTCAGAAGCGCTGTATTACACGATTTACTTTGTTTGTATTTATGGATAAAGAAGGATTGTCATAACACAATATAATGTATTAAAATCATAAACCTCTTTGCCTTCAGTAATTTTTTAATTGCGTTGCGCGTTTTAAATATGCCTATCCAGTCGATGCTTAATTATCACCCCCCAATATACACAGGTATTCCTAGAATCGTCATTGACGCTATAAAGCGTAAATGTTTTTATTCCCTACTTATTATTCCACTTTTCAAGTAGAAATCATAATATAACTTTGGAAGTTTACCTTAGTGGGAAGACGTTCATCCTGGTTGGCCCATGGGAATCGATCTGAGCTCCTCAATACACATACTCTCCATAAAGCGCTATCTTTGCTTGCTTTAACTGAAATCAAAAAGCGTAATGGTGGTCCAATATGTCATTTGCATTGTTGAAGACGACATTGTTACGTGTTGAGCGATGAACACGAATTCCATAGAGAATGAAAAAATGGTTCTTGAGCGCCTGTCTAAAATATCTTCGTGCCAAACTAGTGTTTCAAGCACTCGCCGTATTGTGCACCTTCCCTTCGGGTCAGAGGACAATCTTCAGCGCTTAAAAAGCTATCATTTCGCAAATTGTTGCATAAATAACTATTATGTGATTATTTGTATCCCATTTTTTAAACACATTTGCAAACATATATTTTGTAAACATATCTATTTTACACTTTTCAGTTTCAACAAATAATTTTGCATAATGTTTTTGATACATTTACGGTTTAAATGATAATAATTTAATACCCTAATTAATACTAAATTAGTTTAAGTAATGGATATTTACCCACATCGAGTGCACACAATCCCTGGGTGACTTGGAATTGTGGTTTTCTGTTAACGTACACAGTGTCGCATATATTATGGAAATCTAGTCTTTCAGGTAAAGCTCCCTGTAGAGCAGATTTGAATCATTTCAAGGGAAAAATTGTACGATGTGGGTCTCTGGCGTTTCGTCATCCCACGCGAGTTGTGTGGATATAAAGGGAAAAATTGAGACGGTGTCGGGTGGAGTTCCCGGATAGCTCAGTTGGCAGAGCGCTGGTACGTTCAACCAGAGGTCCCGGGATCGATACCCGGCCCCGGAACAATTTTTCCCTTGAAATTATTCAAATACAAGATTATTAAATTTGTATAACATGTAATGAGATTTCTTCAAGTCATCCCTCAAAATTTAGAGAAACAAATGTTTTGTATTATAAAACTGCAGTAACAGATGTCCTAATATTCGGCGAAATAATTTAGAGAGCGGAATTGTAGAGCATTATCTGAAGTTAACTGTGCAGTTTACTATTGCTTGTTCATGTGAAAATGAAATCATTAGACTCTTTCCTTTATGGATCATACAGTCGAATCTAAAGAAACTGCGGATTGTACTGGAATCGACGAGTTTTATTTTAATTTACTAGCCGTTTACTATAATGTTGTAAGCTTAAATAGTACAAGAAATGTCTGAAGGAAGTGAAATGGGGAGAGGAGTACGACAAGTTTGCCCTTTATCATCTACCATGTTCAACATCTACTTGGAGGATTTAGTGAAGAACTGTTTTCAGAACAAGGGAGGGGTAAAAGTAGGAGGCAGAAGAATAAATTGCATAAGATTACCTGATGTTATGGCGCTGTTAACAGAAGAGAAGATAATACAAAGAGATAAGCTACTGGAGCTGTGAGCAGTATGGAGTGAAAGTAAATGTAAAGAAGGCGAAGACCATGGTTGTCGGAAAAATCAAGGAGGTAAACGTGCGAATACTGAATGAGGCAGTAGAGCAAGTCAACAGCTTCAAATGCTTGGAGTGTGCTACGTGCAGTAACATGAGCTGCTGCCAGGAAATTGAAAGGAGAATAGCTATGTCAAAGGAAGCTTTTAATAGAAAAAGTAGCATCTTCTGCGGACGTCTGGAAAAGGAACTAAGGACGAGATTATTGAAGTGCTTTGTGTGGAGATTGGCAGTGTATAGAGCAGAAACGAGGACATTACGACGAAGTGAAGAGAAGCGAATAAAAGCATTTGAAACGTGGCTATGGAGAAGGATGGAATGGCGAAAACGTTGACAATGTAAAATACAATGTAAGTTTATAATTTGCTTTAAAGATAAGTCACATGATTGAATAGCATTTCCTTTGTATGTATTACTTGATTTATTGGAACTTTAAAAAATGAACTCAGAAAATCTAACTAGATCATGCAAAGGCCTGAATATCTTTATTTCCTCTGATAGCCAAGCTGCACAGGGTGTGCTAAGTGCGCACAGGGTCGACTCCAGGCTGGTTGAAGAATGCAGAACTAGCCTGGAAAGTCTATCCAATGTCCCAGGACATAGTGAAATGTCTGACAATAACAAGCCGGCCTATTGGCCAAGCAAGGAACTTCCATCCAATGCTGTGCCCGGAGCTCTGTGCTCGAATCTCTAAGTATATAATGACACTGGCCCTAAAGGAGAACCTGTTGAAAAGTTTGCTAGAACCTGGAGATCTACACCAGCCATATAACAGGCTAAACGCCTTATTGAGAGTTTTAACCTGACTCAACTGAACAACACCTGGTGCTGGAAAGGAGAATTTTTAAGATGGTTAACTGGAATGTTGACCGGACACTGTCATCTAAATAAGCCCCTACATGTTGACTCAACTTGTAGGAAATGTGGGTTGGAGGCCGAGTTATCACTTCACATTTTGCTGGATTGTCCAGGTCTAAGCCAAATCAGACTCGTTATCAAATGTTGTCACTTCTGAGGAAATTAATCCCAGTAGCATAGCAAAGCTGGTAACACATTGCGGTCTTCTGGGCTGATCTCCAGTACATGGAGTGCACAAGGGGCCATTTGTGCCCAAGTGTTACAGCAGTAATCTACACCCTTTATTTAGAAGGAGAAGGAAAAGAAGAAGAAGATTACATTCCGCATCAGTGATTACGCATAGCATTTTCAATTCCACATCTTCTACGAAGTTTTCACCCAATTCTTTCCTCTATATAAGTGTCTACACTATGTGAATTGTGAAGATTTCTCAAAATATATTCTTTCCATAATATGCTGGCAGTTATTAGATTTATAAAACACATAATTTTAAGATTTGTTCGTCTGCCTAGAGGTGTACATTTTTACTATTCATTTTTTAGTTTCCGTCAAATTAATCTTCACGTCATGTAATGTTCTCTGGCACTGTCTTAATACTTTCTATTGCACCTTTCGCACCGCTGTTGTTCTTGCTACTGATCCAGGTCTTCGTACTGTACAAGATGGTCCTCATCATAATAATATGTCAGGAGTTATTTTCAGAGTCTGTTATATTCAGGCGATAAAGATGTCTTTCCACGCAGTTCACACTATTTGCCAATATGAATAAGGCGATTGCGTCTCTTTTTGTTTTACGACTGTCTTCCATCCAGAGTTCACTGGCACTCTACGCTAAGTCACATTTTCGTTGCACATCGTTGCAGTTTAGTCCTACTTCGGTTTTATTATACGTTTAATAAAGTTTTCTGTTACAGTAGAAGAATCGTAATTTTCGATTGCAAACATAAAAATTCGAACGATTTTTCAGTGTTAGATGTTCTAACTTTCTCAAAAAACTAGAATGATGCAACGTTTAAGAGATTATTATTATTCTGAAGTTCATTTGTGTTATGCATTATCTAAAATGTCTACATTGTTGTAACATAAAATGTCATTGAACATTGCAAACATTAGTGCAATGTATTCTAATTTTAGAAATTAACATTTTATCCTTCATCATAGTGATTCAATATCAAAGTTTAAAGTTTCCTTTGCGATGAAGTCAAGAAATTATCAATTGTTTAATATTTCAACGTTGTATATTATGTTGTGAAGTGTACACCTCTGTTGGGTACAATTTCAATTTTATGTCCTATTTTAATTTCCGTTATTATGTCAATATATTTCTTGAGAAAAATAATTGCTCTCGAATATAAGATCATTAAATTTGTGTGATATGTAATGAGATATCTTCAAGTCATTCCTCAAAATTTAGAGAATCAAATGTTTTATGTTATAAAATTGCAGTGCGAGATGTTCGGTGAAATAATTTAGAGAGCGGAATTGTAGACCATTATTTGAAGTTATCTGTGCATTTTACTATTGCTTGCCCATTAGAGGTTTTGCTTTATCGATCACGCAGTCACATCCAAAGAAACTACAGATTATACCGAAGTCGACGATTTCATTTTAATTTACTAACAGCTTATCATCAAGTACATATTGTAAAGTTAAATAGTACATATTACAACTGACGCATTATAGCTATTTTAGATATAAATGTAACGCATGCGCAGTAGGTACCAACCACTTCCTATCTAACAGTCGCTACCGGTCAAGATATACCGAGAGTATTATACCAGGTGGTCCATCTGCTCAGTTTTAAGAACGATTATAGAAAACCCATCAAACAGAAGAGGACAACGGGTTGTCTACATTACTGGGGCAATGCCTTCATGAAAGCGATGTGACGACAACTCACTGGCTAAATATATTGAAAGAGATTTGTACCTTGTAATTATTATCATTATAATAATAATATTATTATTAATATTAATATTTTTACCATTATTGCCATTCACTAACGTCACTTTAAAGCTGCTGCCGGTAAAGCCTACGAGCTGCAGTTTCATTTAGCCGTAGAGGAGGACAATATCGGTGACAATATGAAGACCTCCCACAAAGAAGGTTGTATATCATATTCTATTTCATACGATATACAACCTTCTTTGAGAGAGGCCTTCATATGTAATGAGATTTCATAAACGCTTCAGAAACACCGCTGTTATTATAATTAGTAAGAAAACAGGAACGAAGTAAATGAAGCGGGTTCAGAACCCTCTTACTACTTGTACTTGACGTTGCAATCGATTCAAACGTTTGCACTTGTTCTGGGATTCGTTCCCTAACCCTCTTTAGCGTTTTATGCACGAAGGGAAGTCCAGCCACCAGGCAGCTGATATGCCACAGAGCAATGCAGTGAGCAATGCTGTACATAAGAAAATGCCTGAAATTGAAGTGAAATGGTCAATAATTACACTGTAAAAATAACGGATATGGAACACTGTGTAACATAAACAGCAAATTAGTGGCAATAGAGTCAACCGAGAATAAAGGACTGTCTCTTAGAGACTGCAATGATGTTAGGGTTTTTCGTTTTGCTTTTATCACGTTATGCGACGTAGAGCGCAGCTTTCTACAGTACAAACTTTGGCAGATAACCGAAAAAGATTTACGTTTGAGACACTGAGAATGTATCTTGTAGTACATTGCAATTCGGTACTGTAATTGCACTTCCTAAAGACGACCAATAGGATAAATGAAGAAATTAAAATTGCTACATGCTTATTTCCACCATTATCACTGTGTATAATTAAACACAAATGCTTATAAAAGACAGGAGAATAAATGCTTTTCACATTCTTTTGACATTGCCATTGTTTATTGTATATTTACTTTCAGAATGTATATATGTGTGTTTCCCCATATTACCGTACTCTACTCTAAATAGCAACGTTGTTACCTCAACACATCTCTATCTACCTGCAGTGAGTCAACAACCTATAGTGCATGCACAGTAAACTTATTGCATCGGGTCCAAAGTCTCGCAGCCTGCTTATGATAATTATCTTTCAAGAGCTGTAACTATTAAACTGTCACAGAAAGGAAACGACCCATTTTGTTGAGTGTTTTACTTCACTTCAATGTAATTGGTGACAGCGAGATGATATTTGGCGAGGTGAGGCCTGAGGTTCGTCATTTTATTACTTGATATTCGTCTTATAGCGAACAGATAATCAAGCTAAGCGGTAATCGAACCCACGCATGAGCGCACGTCCGATTTTCAAATGTAGCCTGACAAAAGATTCAATTGACATAATGGAATTTCCGGTACTTACATATTCTGACTTCATGAGCTGCGTAACATTAATATGAATTGGCGATATCTGATTGCACGTCTGTCTGCACCTCTGTCCACTCAGTAGCCGCTGTAGAACAGATGCAGCCAGTGCCTTTGCTGCCACAACTTGAAATGTTTACAATTTTAATGCAGGAATAAAAATATGTATTAAAGATCCAGTTGTTGGTAAGACCACAATTCATTTTGAAATCGATACACTGACTGCGTAATGAAACATTACTGGGTTGCAGCAACTTAATAGTTATTTATGCAGCGATCATAATGATAGCCACTGAGACCGAGTGCCGGAATCAATTCAGACGTAAGCGAGTGTCTTAACAGCCATTATATGAGAGTGACATATAACTGTTTTCTACTACTTACAGTAAGGTTAAACAAGAATTCACTAACTCATTAAAATTTGAAATTAATGTTTAGATACATAGACTGCTTCTTTATATTGAAAATATGGAAGTACGAATATGCTTTGAGACGGAGGGAAACAAAAGAATGCAAGTGATTCTCATTTGCAGGGTGAGCATTATGGAGGATTAATAATAATAATAATAATAATAATAATAATAATAATAATAATAATAATAATAATAATAATAATAATTAGAAATCTTAATTCGCAAACGCCTACGGTACTTCGTAGTACAGTAGTCAATCTGGGCCAATGTTATATTTCGGGAAAATATAAACAAAAACAAATGAGACAAATAATGCTGGTGCAGTTAATTCATTGTTAGAGTATCTTTTTTCGAGAAGAAATAATACTGAAATAAAGGAAGTTTTAAATAAAGAGAGAGACTACCGAGATACCTACGACATTGCTGACAATTTTTCTGACAGATAATCTTAAAACGCGAGTTTCTATTGCATCCTGGTATAGGCCACATAAATGGTTAAGTGGTAATGTGATGCAAAATAAACTTCTCTTGGCCTTGTTTGTTGCTGTCAAAGGAAAAAAATAAAAAGAAAAGAAAGAAAGGGGAATTTCAACACATAATATGGGTTGCTTCATCACACTGAAACAATCACTGAAACTCAGAGCATAACAGCTTATTTGGTGAGTGAAATTATTATTTTTCATTAATAGTAATAATAATACACTAATAATAATAATAATAATACAGTAATAATGATATTAATAATATAATAACAATAATAATTAATATAATAAACATTTCCTATCGGAGGCACTCTAGACTACTGCTCTAGACATACAATATTTATACTACCTACGCCTAAAAAGACGAAAAATCCTACGAAATACTTGCGTGAAACAGGAGCAGCAGCGATTCTTGTCCTCATCTTCGTCTTCTGCTGACTGGTCCTCCGCTGGTTTGACAGCGTCTACACTGCTCTCCTTTGACTGAGTAACAGCGTCTACGCTGCACTCGCCAGTCTGTGTGGGAGCGTCTGCCATCATCGTCGTTGCCAGGTCACCTGCAGTTGTTTCACGTCGAGGTCAAAGACAGTGTAGTTCTGAATTGAAATCTTCATGATACACTGATTGCTAACTATGAAGAGTTCATATAAGTAGGTATTGTCCGGCGGAATGGTTATGTCGCATCCCGGTTTGCCACACTCGTTTCCCCTGTCCTCTCTGTAAGGGCTACTAGCTCAGTTGATAGGCTCTTCTCTGCAATTATTTGCTGTACGGAATTAGCACTTTACGTAGTATTATACAACTGTTTAAAATAATTTAAAGAAAAAGGCTCTCTTCGTCTAAGTAAGTAATTATCATGTGATTTCCCCTGTTTTGACGACCATGTGACATAACCACTCGGACGGGCAGTAGCATGACAAAATGCACGTCACCAGACTGCTAACAATAGGTGAAATTGAAAAGGAACTGACTAAAGTGTGACCAGTTTGCGAATACTTTTTGTTCGTATTTTTGTTTGGTATCATTGTGTTTTAATCAAACATAATTGTTTATTTTGAGAATTGTACAATTAATTTTGTGTTTATATGTAAACAAATAACAGAGAATATGTATACTTGTGCGTAACTTGTGTTCATGTCCAACAAGTTGAGAGTATATGATTTGAAGTACATTTATTATTGCTATATATTTTTATTACCCACCGTGCGAATACTTTTTACATTCACTGTACGTGAGAAACCAGTAGCGGCTCGCCGTCAAGAAAATAGGTGAAGTGCTGTTCACATAAAGAAATGCATGAACAGTTTTACCAATATAATGAGTAGGCCTACTATTCGTAACCTACGTATAATAGTCCTAGAACACATGCAAACAGGAAAACTAATTTATTTCAGGACTCACCTCATTTCTTTCATACAAAGGCAACCCTCCTATCTTTTAAAGCAGCAAACTGTCGATGATGTCTTCATAAAATCGATGGCTCAGAAAGAAACTGTTACAACTCAAAAAAATTCACTTTTTGAGTTATTACCATCATTTGAACACTTGAATTGAGAACTACGCTATGTGAAATTGTTACAACTCTAAGAATTTCCTAGTGGGATATAAATGCACATATAACAGTTTTAAAATTATGCTATTTAGTCTTTTTCTAATTGGAAAGTGTTATATTTTGCGTTGTAACAGTTTTCCATTCTCAACTGCAAACATTGTTGCTAAAAGCAATGTTCCATTTTGACTTGTAACACTTTCGCATTGAAAATATCCATGCTTCGAGTTTAGATTTGGCACATCTCATGATAAGTTCACACAATAATGATAGCATAATACTGGCTGCTTTTTTTTAAAAACAATGTTATTATTAATTTTGTCTTCACCATCGACGTAGTATTGAAACATTAATCATCGTGAATATTCTTATACATCAGTATTTAATTCACTTAATATTTCATTTTATATCTCTAAGAAAGGTTAATGTTGTGTATATACAGCATGTAAGAATAATACAGAAACAGAGAAATTAACTGCAAGAAAGTTACAATAGACATATAAAAGAAGAAGCAACATTAAGGGCTACAAAGACTAAAGATATTGAATCAGAAAACAGGATCCAAGCAAAGTTGTATGTTGCTTTGATCTTCAGGCAGTTCTTCCTTCATCTTGTGATGAGTGTGCCTCTTAATATTATAAAAGGAAACTGTCCTGTTACAATCGCACAATATATGACATCGCAAACAGCCAGGGCCATTGTTATTTTTGTCATGAGGGCTTGGCCAAAAGAGGTTCAAAAGAGATTGGCACATGCCTCTATAATTTCTAATTTCTTTGCCCAACACAGTAACAAACCAGGTAATTAAGTTTTCTGACAATTGTGTTGGGCGAAACAAGATCAAATTCATTGCCTCATTATTTCTCTACTGCGTAACTAACCTGTGTTAATGTCATAACACACAAATTTTTAGTCACAAGTCATACTAGAATGAGAATGACTATGCATTCTACTGTTGAAGCAGGGGAGAAGAGTTATTAAAGAAGGACTTATATTACTGGCGAATGGAGTTAAATGGCAAGTTGTAGCCGATTTAAGTGAACACCAAATTTTAACGTTTTGGTGGCTACTTCATTCACACACAACCCCCAGGACCACACCTGCTGTTGGTCGACGGGTCCATTGGACCTAGCTGGGAGATCAGCTTTCCCTCCTACTGCTACTTGCAGACCTGTTACTGTATTACTCTGTGAAGAGGTTTATTACACTTCAACAAACAAAATTTGGTAACTCAATCCCAAGGGAAAAAATGGAACGCTCTGCATCAAAATCCACAGTTAATTCCTGACTTACCACGAAAATCGTCTGTAGCTGCATTTAGATTGGCAACAGGCCATGATTGTTTGGCCAAACACCTGCATAGAATTGGAATATACCAGTCCCCTAACTGCCTATTGTGCAACTCAAACCAAGAAATGGATTCGGAACACCTCAAAATCTGTGCTTCAGTGGCTGGTCATGATAATATCTTTGAAAAATATTGGAGTGCAAGAGGTCAAATGACTTTATTGTAAAACGCCTGGCATTAGAAAACAACAACAACATATTACTGCCAACGCAGTGGACACCAGTACTGAAATTGCCCAAGAAAAAAGGCAGTATATACAAAGTCAATGAACTAGATACACCAGATATCTTAGATTTGAAAGACTTAACACAACAAATGGGAAATAATTGTTCCAGAAATAAAAATGGTGATAACATAAACCAGTCTACTATGAAGATCGTGGAGGGTCAGAAAACAGGATCCTTTCGCCATCTTCTATAAACACTCCTATGAACAAGATGATTTCGAAAAAATAAGTAGTCGACAAAGACGGAAGCGCAAGTCTTCTCTAGCAATACGAAAGCCAGTATTTTCTTCGCCTCCAGGGATAGATGTGGGGGGGGGGGGGGGAATTTGCTTGATCTGTGTAAAAGTTTGAAAGTGTGCAATGGTGTTGAAGAAAGTAATGCTGCATTTGAATAACAACCAAGCATGTTTTTTCTCACTACATGTTGATGTTTAGTCGACTGTGCGAAGAGAGGTTTGAACCTCATAGGCCTAAGTTACACCAATAAGGCATCACTCATGAGGCAACTAGGCTCCATGATGCAATTTATTTCTTGTTATTGTTGTAGTCATCCTGGTTGGTGTAATTTATTTATTTTATTGTTGTAGTCATCCCGATATCAACCAATATCATTTTGTGTTTCTAAATCTACATTTGACATATTTTTCCATTGTATTATCTAAATGTATTACAGAGTGATGTAAGGAAAAACCTGTTGCAAGTAATAATATATTATGGAATACTGTTATATCTGAGAAATTTTGTCACAATATTTCAATGCGAAACTGTTACAACTCAAAAAAATGTCACATACAAGTTACATAAAACAAATAACGACAAAATTAATATTTCAATAAACTTCTATAACAATAATGATTATATATACCAATTTTCATTGTTGTGCCATTATTCTCTGATTTACCATCTACAATGGAAAACTTTAAATGGCTCTACTGAAAAATCTCTGTTTTTGAGTTGTAACAGTCTCGTTCTGAGCCATCGAAATGTCTGAGTTTAACTGAGGCTGGACAGCAAAGCTGTGGGGCTAATGATGAAAGTCTCTCCTGTGATATAGCATTCCGAGTGAAATTTTCAATATTTTCAAATAGAAAAGCTTCTTTCATCGGAAGAAATTTTAAAGTTATTTTATACAACTTCTCTATTTTCTTAGCACTTCTTAAAACAAAGAACAAATGGAACCGTACATCGTCAAGAATTTAAAACATCTTTTTATCCTCATATTTAAGTCTACAAAACAACATTTCCAATAAATTACAAAGTGTGTCATTTTCGGGATAAATATTTCGCACTCATTTATCAACATTTTCTATGTACTGGTACCTAAGTACTCGTATTTGTATAATAGCTATAATGATTAAACATATAATATATACTTAGATGCAGGATTAATACACACTATACACTTATCACTAATATACTCTAAATACATTAAATAAGTTAATATATACGTACTCAGTATTAAACTACATGTCGCTCATTTGCGACAAGAGAGGCACAACTCAAAATTTTTCATTTTTGAGATTCTTACAAAAAATGAACTCCAAAAGTAGTATATGTTTATCGTGAGTAGCGAGAAATACATGATTATATTATTTTTCGCCCAGATGGCAGATGTGTCTTTATTAAACTTTTTTAATCTAACAAAATCATTACAACAACAAAGACTTAATTTTAGTTGTTACGAAGCATTCAAACTGAAACGTTTAAATCTTTTCATGAAGCGTGATAGAATTTGTGTTGCGTCTTTTCATTGAATATTTTTTTTTTTTTCAGCGGCAAGGAATTATTCTAAGTTGTGTCATTATTTTAGATAAGTAGTAAATACTTATTTAACTTCCCTTATCATCAATAAGCTTACATTTAATATTGTGACGGTATTTATGATTAAAACTATTTTAATTTAATAATTATTTAATGTTATGTCTGCCTATTTGAAAAGTATAATAACGTTTTACCTTTATTTTTTAATAGGGTTCGTGATTTTTTCACACGGAAATGAGTCAATTACGTTCCTATCTAATTCTAAAGCTGTCAAAACAAACATTTTTAGAAAATGATGTCTGCCAGAATCAAATACAACTCGAAGGTTAGTTCAGTTATATACCGCAAATTTTATCAAGATGATTATCCATAAATTCTTGATAACTGGACACACTCAGGACGAAGATGATTGTGCCCTTTCAATGATCGAGAGCGAAGTAAAACGTGTGTCCAAAAGTGGTCCGATTTACACTCCACATCATTTTGACTCTATTGTTAAAGCTGCAAAAAAAAAAAAAAAAAAAAAAAAACAGGACGGACCTACAAAACCAAGAAAATATCTCATAAGGACATTTTCAATATCAAGAATCTAGGAACAAATTACAAGAACGCAAATTACTTCAGGAACACAAGGAAAATCAACGAAGTAAAGGTTTTGACAGTGCATCAAAGTTATCCATTGTCATTTTTCTACAAAACATTGTATTGCGACGAAGAATTTCAAGCAGGGGCGTATTTTGCGGACTACCGGGGCTACCGGCGGTAGCCCAAGGAAATTACAAAAGAAAAAGTTTATAATATAACATAATGTAATAATTTTGTATTATTAGTTTTACCACAGTAATTAAAATTAAAGTAATTGTTAGATTTATATGCGCTCTCTGCTCTCGAAAAGAAACAAGTTGTCAAGGCGGCATCGCTGGAGAAACCGCTTGCTACGTGAGGTAGCTTGTGACCGTTCCGCGCACGCTGTCCTGTCGCATAACTGCCCGTCCCCCCGCTCTCTTCTGTTTCCATCGTGCAGTGTAGGCGGGTGAGTTGCCGCTCTCGTGATCGGTTTCTTTGCAGGCGCGAAGCAACAATACGCTTAGCACGCTAGCTCATGAATGTAATTGTGTTCTTGCAGTTCAGTATTTTAAATTTGTGATTTGTTCGAGTGTCTAAGAGTTATATTAATTGTGAATTATTAAGTTTTTAATTTCCCAATTAAGTGATATTGTGAAAAATATGGCAGAACAAGTTTCTGGAGAGGTTTGTGTTGAAAATGACTGTGTAATAGAAGGTTTATTAAAAGTGCCTTTTAACCGTCGTACATACAACGAGGAAATTGAAATTGTGAAAATGGAAAGACCAACTCCTGAGTTAAATTTGTCCATGGACGTAAAAGAAAAACAGCGTGAGTACACACGCCATTTCACTTCAACATCATATGGTAAGTGGAATTGGTTGTGTGGTAGTTCTAAACTGTCTAAACTATTTTCCTGGCCATGTTTGTTATTTAGCCGCGAAACTAATGTGTGGTCAAAGGAGGGTTTTCTAATATCAACTCCCTTCGAACGGCAGTCCTAAAACACGACAAATCAAAAGCTCATATTTGTAGTAGCATGAACTTTGCAAACTTTGGGAAGACAAGAATTGATTTACAGCTAGATAAGCAAAAAGCTCTACATATCAACCAACACAATGCTCCTGTGGAAAAAAAATCGGGAGATTTTACTGCATCTTATTAACGCAGTCTGCTTTCTAGGAAAACAAGAATTGGCTTTTCGGGATCATAATGAGAGTGTGGAATCAGACAATAGAGGAAATTATATTGAATATTTAAGTTCCTTAAGTGAATTTGACCATTTACTGGCCAATCATCTTGAGAGTTCAACAGTATTTCGTGGTACTTCTCCCGCAATTCATAATGAATTAATATTTGCTATAAGTGGGGTTATGATAAAGAACATAAAATCTGAAATAGAAGAAGCACCTTTTGCGGCCATTGTTGATGAAACAAGTGACTGCTCTAATCAGAGTCAAATGTCCACTGTTTTAAGATACGTCGATAGTACTGCCAATGTTCAAGAACGGTTTATAGGATTCACAAATGTCAGTTCGGGCAAAACTGCTGCTGCTTTGTTTCAGCATGTGGCAGGTGTTATAGCAGAATACAATGTCGGCAATAAGTTAATTGCACAGACATACGATGGTGCTTCAGTTATGGCGGGAAATATTAATGGCTTAAAAACAAAAGTTCAAGAAAAGTGTCCTCAAGCACTATTTGTCCATTGTTACAGCCATGTTCTCAATTTAGTTTTGCAACAAACTACTTCATCCATTCCAGAATGCCGCATTTTTTTTCAAAACACTGTCGGGTTTAGCTGCATTTTTCTCATCATCTCCTAAAAGATCAGAAAAACTCAAGAATTTATGAAAAAGAAACTTCCAAAAGTAGCACCAACTAGATGCAATCTTACATCTCGGCTTGTAAATATAGTAAAGGAATACAGAGAACAACTGACTGCTTTCTTTGAAAATATCATTTGTAATGACTCAAGAAAACTGGGTTGATGATGTAATTGTGCAGGCTCAAGGATATTTGTATTTTTTTTTCACATAGTTTCAGAATATATTTCTTTTTGAAGTCTATGCTAGAGTGTTCGCACATACAGATGTGCTCTACAATATTCTTCAGACAAAAAGTCTAGACATAGCATACTGCTTGCAAGAGGTATCAAAGTTAAAAAATACTATATTCGAGTTCAGACGTAGTGGGTTTCCGTCCATATGGAGTAATATGGAAAATGAAAATTCTTCAGCCAATACAATAGAACCACCATTAAAACGAAGAAAAGGAGATGATGAATTGAAATACAGGCAGCTGTACTACAGCATACTAGATCGTATGCACATGGAAATTACTGACAGATTTTCTGATTATGGAAAGCTTCAGTTCACATATCTTCTAGATTCTCAAAAATGTTCTGCTTATAGAGAAAACTTCCCGAATGAGGCACTAAACAAATTATTTCAGTCCTATAACAGTCACTTTGATCAAGTACGTTTGAAAAATGAATTAAGTGTAATATATTCAGCAGAAGTCTTTGATTTTTCGAACAAACCTATCCATGAAATATTATCTGCCATATATGAAAACCAGCTGAACCAAGTTATTCCTGAAGTCCTTAAATTGACAACATTAATTGTGACAATACCAGTTACGTCAGCATCAGTAGAAAGAACATTTTCTGTGTTGAAGGGAATAAAATCCTACTGTAGATCAACTCATACACAATAACGTTTATCCGGCTTGGCACTGATGTCCATTGAAAAGTCATTTCTACAGAAACTTCGCAAGCGGCCCAACTGTAATTTCAATGTCGAAGTCATCAAAGTATTTTCGTCCCAATCAAGACGTCTGGAATTCATATATAAAGAGGTAAGGAATTTTATTATAGGGACTTTAAAATATATTTTGTGTAATAATAGGGTCAGTGGTAGCCCAGGCCCTTAAACCAGTATACGCCACTGATTTCAAGAAGTACGTGCAACTAAAAAAATGTTCTTCACGAAGTAAAACCAAAACCGAGACTCCAGAATTGCCACAAGTTTATAATGAAAAAATAGGAAAAAGGCAGATTTACTAGATCTGATTAAACCGAATCACATTCCAAGCTTCTACAGTATAAAGAATTCTTTGAATCTCTGAAAGTGTAGAGAGGTGTTGTGAACTGTATTGAAAGTGTTGTGCTGTAGTTTATGTTTACTGGGCAATTTATTTTCAAAATAATTTTGTGTAAAAAATTTAGGATTTTATATAATGATTTCTCAATCTAGATTGTCGCTGTTATATTATTTTTCTAACATAAGTCATAGTCTTGTATTTAAAAATAGTCTTTAAATTATAGGTTAATTATACAATATAATTTTCATAAAAAGTTATTACATTCGTTTGTCAATACAACAAAATCTCTGTTAAAATTTAAATTTATTAATGAATGTCACAGAGCATTCTTATAATATTATTGTGTAATGACATGCCAATAAATTATTCCATTGCATTACTTTATCGAAAAATTACTTTTCTACAAACACAGTATTTGTGCAGTTATTATACAATTGCAATAATTGTACAATTATTGTACGTCAGGTAAATATTCTCACTGTCGTAACTAAAGACAGACATATATTTATTTAAAAAAAGAACGACACAACTTAAAATAATTGTTGAAATTATTGAAATTAATTAATAATAATGGTACTATGCTCTACAACACTAGAAATATAATGCATGTGCAAAATTGCATTCCGTTTGGAAAAAACATGTGCCTACAATTTGACTTTTAAGAATATGAAAATTTTAAAATGCTTCTTCTGTAAAATTAACACTTTTTAAGTTGTGTCACTCTTATCGCAAATGAGCGATGTGTACATTTACGCGCGTGCTTATGAAAAGAAATCATACACGCCGCGGAAAACAACTTTTAAACGTGCTAATGTATGTGTGGTGCATTCCTGATAAAATAACATAAAGCCAGCTAATTTACCACTGCAGGGGTGGCTGCTAAGACACAGAGAATGAGAATACTATTCTCGAGTCAGGTAGCACATACTGTAAAATTTCACAGCCTTTGAACAATAGCCCTCGGCCTTGGAGACCATCTTCAACCCTACTGTATTATTAGTACCGTTAGATCTACAAACTGGTTGCTCCACCTACAAGTCTGACAGTTCTCCGTAACTCAGTGGTTGCCAAACACCACGAAATTGTGACGTAATAGAAATGCAACCCGCACACCACTATCGCAGAGAGAGTGGTGGAGTGAGTATCTCCTCAGGTAATGCAGTGAATAACAGTGCAGAGACGGACTGTGACCAAAAAACGAAAGGAATATAATATTCTTCAACTTATTAACTATACACACTTTTTTCCATGTTAATTTTTTATCCTCCTATTAATTATTTTTGTATTATTAATAAAATAACATAAATTTATTTTCCTATTTAACATAGAAAGAGCGTGTACTTTACATCAGCAGTAATTTAAAATTAAAAAGTACTAGGCTGGTCACGAAGTTGTAAATTACACTACATACTTAAAAAAAACGTTGAAGTATTTTATTCCGATCAAGACATAGAAGCCGATATTTTTTATTGTTTATTTATGAATTAAATATTCAAATTACACTCATACTAGAAAAAAACGTGGAAATATTTTACACCGATTAAACCATAGAAGCCAATACTTTTTATTGTTTATTTATTAATGAAATATACAAATTACACTACATACGTCGAAAAAAACGTCGAAGTATTTTACCCCGATTAAGACATAGAAGCCGTTACTTTTTATTGTTTGCGTATTATTCAAGTTACAGGTAAGGGCGTGGTAGTCTTCATAACAAGAAAAATAATGACAACGTACATTGTTCTTTTATACTTAATTTAAAATTTTACAACAAATTAAGTATCTCATATTTTTGCCATCTGCACAAAATAAATACTTTTCCTTCCATGCTCCTTAAAATTAAGTTTTTACTTACTATCTGTTTTGGAAAAGACATCGAAACATATTATCCTACACACTTGTAACATTACATGCGTACGTCCGCTGCTGATAAATGTCTTTACTTATATCGAAGTGATAGCTGGAACAAGAGGGTGGGGGTATGATGTCATGGTTACGCTTGAGTGGAGACAGGGGCATGTATCGCGACACAGCTTTTGGCGATCACTGCGTAACTGAAAGACTCAGAAACACACTTCACTCACACTACAATATTCCTTTAGTGCGTGACGTCACGTTACCATGGAAACCAAGTGCTGTATGAGAATGGGAGCCCAAATGATTTCACCTCTACAGTACTGTAAGTTCTAATTGACACGGCTCGGCGCTCGTAACAGTTGACATTGTTCTATTCAGCGGACGGTTACAGGTACTATTTATACAACTAAAGACTGTTCATAACGACTGAAAAGAAAACTTATTTCATTTTATAAATACGGTACCGGTAATAACTACAATTAACTGTTAATACGAGATAAAATTGTGTTTTACACATAAATAGGTGAAGTAGTACATCACTTGCTTCACCTGAATAACCGCCCCTGTGAGAAACTCTATACGCGAAGAGCGAATGTCACGGTCGGCAGTTTTGAAAATGAAAAACCTTTTATTAAGGAATTGTCCCAACAATTTCGATTTTACGATGTCGTCATAGACGAGTTTCACAATCAAAACGGGAAGGTCATTCTGCAGTTTAAATTACAGATGAGTAGGTAATTTTTTTTTCTAAATATTCAATGTATTTAGTTACTGCTTTCCTACTTTGAAATATTACTACGCGGCACTGTTGTGAACAATAACTTACCTGCAGGAGGAGCCTGAGTAGTTGGTGTTGTCGGAGCAGATACTATTGCCGTAGTAGATGGTATTGTCTGCGTCCCTGCATGGTTGTTTTCGATCATCTTGGTTACCTGTGTTGCTGCGTCCGTCTTCTTCTTCGTCATTGCTGTTTCTATGAGAAAAAAAAAATTTAATAGGCCCTTGAATATTCTAATTTCCAGATACAATAAACTGCGCATACTTAGAGACATAGAGCATAGGTCACAAGCTATCGCTAAGGGACTTACTGAAATTCGTTCTGTTTCGAGTGCTGTCGTATACCGTTCTGAAATGCACTAGAGAAAATACGAAGAAAATGGATTTGTTGTATAAGTGATATAAAGGACCCAGTTGAGAAGGAAACAACTGAAAATTGAAAGTTTTGAGGAAACTATATTTTAAACCAAAGGATCGTTGAAATTACTCCAGAATTCTGTTACTAATATTTCATTGTTTAAGAAAGGAAATAAAGGAGACTGCAACATCTACAGGGGAATCAGTTTGCTGAACTCATGCTACAAGATATATGCAAAAATTGTGAGAAATAGAATTAATAATATAATGGAAACATTTCTCTCGGAACAACAGCATGGTTTCAGAGAAGGCAGATCTTGTGATTGTATTTTTACAATAATGCAGTTGCTTGAGAAAAGGAAGGAATATAATGTGCCAATTTTTATAGCATTTATAGATTATGTTAAAGCCTTCGATAAAGTAAAAAGAAATATAATATGGGATATAATGAACCTACGAGGCTTTCCAAGTCACATAATAAGAGCAATTCAAAGCCTGTACGCTGGAACAGTGATAAAAATAAAAAATGGAAACAGTCAACTAACAATATAGAGATAAATCAAGGTGTGAGACAAGGATGCCCTTTAGCACCCGCTCTGTTTAACCTTTATATTGACGATGTCATGAGGAAATGGCAATATATTTTACCAGAAAAGTTTAGAGTAGATAATAGAAAATTACATACACTCCTCTTTGCAGATGATCAGGCAGAGATAGCAACTGACGAGGACAGCTTGCAGAGAGCCATTTTTCAATTAGAAAGAGTTGCTGCTGAATATATCCAACAGATATCGCCAAGTAAAACCAAAGTAATGGCGTTCCATGGGAAGAATATAGTAAGAGCCAAAATAGTAGTGAATAATATTTTAATATAACAGGTAACTGATTTTAACTATTTAGGGGTCTTCCTAGGAAATGATAGGACAAAGGATATTAACAGAAAATTAAATCTGTTCCGACATATTTGTGGTACAATTAAGAGAACACTAGGAAGGAAAACCAGAAGAGAAACTCTACTAAAGTTTTATATCGTTTTAGCTTTGCCTGTATTGATGTATGGCTCGGAATGCTAGGCCCTTAATAAAAGAATGATAAGAAGAGTGGAAGCAGCAGAAATGAGATTTCTTCGATATGTAGCAGGATATACTGTTTTAGACAAGAAAAGGAATGAAGACATCCGCAAAGAACTACAAATAGTCAGCATAGTAACAAAAATAGAAGAATATAGAAATAAATGGTTTGAACACGTCAGCAGAATGAATGAAGAAAGACTGATCCTAAATTATAAGCTCAAGGTCACAGAAGTCGAGGACGACCAACCAAAAGATGGAGTGATCAACTATACTTTGGAGCCGGAACAAATCAATAATGATCTAATCCATGAAGGAGATGATGATGAATATTTCATTTAGCTATACCATAAGTTTCAAATAAGTAAAATGTGTTAATTGAATTTCAAGGAGATGCACTATAACCTTTACTTTTTAACTTTGCTCTAGAGCAAAACACTGCACGCTCGGGCTAGCGTCGCTTACCCGCGGACAAGACACAGCCCTAGCTTGCAATCGTCTCTGCTGGCGGATATGCTGTCTCTCTATCCCTTCTGCATGACGGAGCAGAGTTCCTTACCCTCCATGCACTCTACCCACTTCAGCGAGTGCTAACGACCATTGCTCTAGAGTATGCCATTAGGAAAGTCCAGGATAACAGAGAGGGTTTGGAATTGAACGAGTTACATCAGCTGCTTGTCTATGCGGATGACATGAATATGTTAGGGGAAATACGGAATTTTACTTCAAGCAAGTAAAGAGATAGGTTTGCAAGTAAATTCCGAAAAGACAAAGTAGGCTATACGGTGATGTCTCGTGACGAGAATATTGTACGAAATGGAAATATAAAAATTGGAAATTTATCCTTTGAATAGGTGGAAAATTCAAATTCCTGGGAGCAACAGTAACAAATATAAATTATACTCGGGAAGAAATTAAACACAGAATAAATATGGGAAATGCCTGTTATTATTCGGTTGAGAAGCTTTTATCATCTAGTCTGCTGTCAAAAATCTGAAAGTTAGTATTTATAAAACAGTTATATTACCGGTTGTTCTTTATGGTTATGAAACTTGGACTCTCACTTTGAGAGAGGAACATAGGTTAAGGGTGTTTGAGAATAAGGTTCTTAGGAAAATATTTGGGGCTAAGAGGGATGAAGTTACAGGAGAATGGAGAAAGTTACACAACACAGAACTGCACGCATTGTATTCTTCACCTGACATAATTAGGAACATTAAATCCAGACGTTTGAGATGGGCAGGGCATGTAGACATATGAGGGAATCCAGAAATGCATATAGAGTGTTAGTTGGGAGGCCGGAGGGAAAAAGACCTTTGAGGAGGCCGAGACGTAGATGGGAGGATAATATTAAAAGGATTTGAATGAGATGGGATATTATGATAGAGACTGGATTAATCTTGCTCAGGATAGGGACCGATGGCGGGCTTATGTGAGGACGGCAATAAACCTGCGGGTTACTTAAAATCCAGTAAGTAAGTAAGTAAGTAAGTAAGTAAGTAAGTAAAATCATTGTATTTAGATACTGCTTCCCTACTTTGAAATATTACTACGCGGCACTGATATGAACAATAGACTAACTTAACTTACCTTTAGGAGCAGTAGTTGGTATTGTCTGCGTCCCGGGTTTGGTTGTCATCATCACTTCGGGCACCTGTGTTGATGCGTCCCTTTTCTCCTTCTTCTTCACTGCTGTTTCTATCAAAAAAAGTAACAGGCCCTTGATTATTCTAATTTCCAGATACAATAAACTGCGCATGCTCAGAGACATAGAGCATAGATACACAAGCTATCGCTAAGGGACTTATTGAAATTCGTTCTGTTTCGAGTGTTGTCATTACTGTTCTGAAATGCACTAGAGAAAATACAAACAAAGTGGATTTGTTGTATAAATGATATAAACGACCTATTTGAGAAAGAAACGACTGAAAATTTAAAGTTTTCAGGAAACTACATTTTAAAGCAATATGTTGCTGTGAGACACCGAAGGATCGTTGAAATTACTCCAGAATTCTGTTAATAATGTACAATGGATGAAATACTCAAACAAATAGAAGCTGAAGCAATCAAAGCCGGTCTGGAAATTAACAATGATAAAACTAAATACATGTATAATATGAATAATGACAATACTAATAAGATTAATTTAAATGATACTAATTTTGATAGAGTTTCCTGTTTTAAGTATCTGGGTTCCGCGGTGAAAGACAATAATGATGTTATGACTGATATAAAAGAGAAGATTGCAGCTGGGAATCGAGGTCTTTGGGCATTGAATAAAACTATGAAGTCCAAGTGTATCTCAAGAAAAGCTAAAATAAGAATATATAAAAGTATTATTAAACAAATAGTAGTTTATGGAAGTGAACTCTATCTGAAAGGGCAATAAAGATCTTAAATGCCTGGGAAAGGAAAGTATTACGGAAAATCTTTGGGCCTACTTATGAGCAAGGGTTTTGGCGAATCAGAACAAATGCTGAGTTATATGAATTATATAAAGATATTAACATTGTTGTTGGCATAAAACTCAGAGTGGCTGGGACACGTAGCCAGGATGGAGAACAATCGCACACCCAAAGCTCTACTAGATGCATTGCCAGTAGGAAGAAGGAAAGTCGGACGACCTAAATTGAGATGGCTGGATGATGTTCAGACTGACCTAACAAAAGTTGGAATTAGAAGATGGAGAACACGAGCATTAGACAGGAGTGATTGGTCGGATGTTCTGAGGGAGGCTAAGGTTAAACTACAAGGGTCGTAATGCCAATGATGATGAGGAGGAGGAATGTTTCATTTAGTTATATTATATGTTTCAATTAAGTAAAATGTGTTAATTGGATTTTTCACAGCAACATGAAGCTTAAAATTTCAGGTTTATCATAAGTAAAAACGAACCATTACTTGGGAGATATTTTGTCTTCTTTAAACAAAATAAAAAATGATGCAAAAGACGGTTATGAAAAAAAAATGTTCTCTAAAACATAATCTTAATGTTATTATGCTCGTAAACTAATATGACCAGCGTACTTGCTAATAACATTTCCTGAAAAATGTCCATTAAATAATACAAGACAAAAAATGCAAATAAATGCAAAATAAAAGTAGACGTAGACTATAATGGTTTGTATCAAAATGAAACGAGTTTATATTGCGTATTCTGCATTGTCTGTGATCTCAGAAAAAATTATATTTTATCAACTTCCAGTCCTATTCATCACTCATCAACTCTCCGCTATTTCCTACGTCCCTTCTGATATTCCCATCACATCCACTCTGTTTCTCATTGCTTCAAGTTTTCCATCTTACCTCGTAGCCCAGAAGTACTGGGATTCGTCGTCGATCTTCTTTCTTGCTGGTCTTTGTTGTACGTCATGACGTGTTCTTCCTCAGTATCCTCCACCCGGACATCCGATTGGGGGGATAGTTTACGTCCGGAATTCTTTACTGAAGAAAGACTCATCATGCAATTTTGTACGATACATTCTTCTTGGGATAGATGGATGAATGCGGAAGCCTCCCATTGCTTTCCGCACACCACTCTCTCTTTCGCATCTTAAAAGATCCCAGGGGGCCCCGGCGTGGAGGTGAGGAGAGTGGATTTGACTAATTAGACCCTCCGGACTTCACCGAAATTCACCGCAAGGGTTAAATATCAGTTCCATTAGGGTTTTTGACCCGATCAGAGACCGGGAAATCCCAATTAGCCTTTGCCCCCCTAAGTCTAAAGCACTACAAAGATGTTAAATGTTATGTTTTATTTAACGACGCTCGCAAATGCAGAGGTTATATCAGCGTCGCCGGATGTACCGGAATTTTGTCTCGCAGGAGTTCTTTTACATGCCAGTAAATCTACTGACATGAGCCTGTCGCATTTAGGCACACTTAAATGCCATCGACCTGGCTCGCGATCGAACCCGCAGCCTTGGGCATAGAAGGCCAGCGCTATACCAACTCGCCAACCAGGTCGACCATTGCATTGTTAAAATGACCAACTAAGATCCTTATCGAAGATGACACCAAGAAAGTTAGTCTTCAAGAATGATTTAAGGTTAAAGTTAATGTCATTGAAATACTTATTTACTTACAAATGACTTTTAAGGAACCCGAAGATTCATTGCCGCCGTCACATAAGCCCGCCATTGGTCCCTATCCTGTGCAAGATTAATCCACTCTCAATCATGTCATTGAAATACTCGACATTTAAAATTAACATTATTACTAAGAAATAAACATGAAGCTTTGTCTACATTAATAATAAAGTTATTAGAACGATACCATTTTTAAATAAAAAATATCATTAATTAATTTTCAGTTTGCTGAATACCTAGATGCTATACAGGAAAAAGCTGAAGTGATTTTTTTTTTTTTTTTTTTTTTTTGTGTTTCTGTATATACTTGTAGATCTGTGGTTGATACTTTTGTACGCAGTATGGAACTGCTATGTTGCCTAAACCCCAAAAGACGCAAAACCCTACATACTGTTTTATCGTCGTTAAAATCTACATATTTTCACACATTGGACCACACAAGCTGTAAGAAAATCGATACAAACTAAATTCAAGAATTAAGGAGAATTGCCATTATAGCCCGAAATAAAATATTTTTGAATTTTTGTACTAAATTTGAGTTCTAGTATGCCCTTAGATCACTTATCACATATAATGGTTTTATTTTGAGAATAATGTAAGTTACATGTCTTTTTAAGCCGTATGAAAAATCATACGCTGGGCATTGGTGTGTAGTACAAATAAATGTTCTGTTCATATGAGTAAACATTTGCTGCACGTGATGTTTTATGTGTTTTACACTACATATGCACTAATAACAATATAAGTCGATACATTTTGTAAACAATGGCACTGTTTCGTGTCAGCAAATATATTGTTATCGCAAATGGCATTGCAAGGAACTGTTCTTTGGATGTAAACCAACATTACATCTCACACATCGAAACTTAGAACACTTTCCACACTTCTTTTGATTTTTACTCCCTCGAGAACATTTTCCTAGTCCTAGGACATTGTCATTGCATATGTTGGTAGCTACAGTAACTACACTGTTGCCATGCCACTTGATAAGTGTTATCCAATTTCTGTCATCTTGTAGTGCGTGGTATGAACCTCTGGGATCTCTCTTCATATCGTGTAATGGAACTTTCTCCAATCTATCATTACGTGTAGTTCCTATGCAGTTGATACCATTTTCTGACATGGTTTTGAGAAGAGGAAGAGAATTGAAGTAATTTCAATATAAACTGTACATTTCTGAGGAAGGAATTCAATATATAGTCTTTCGGTAATAGCAGTTCCAAGTTTTTGCCTTCTTCTCTATCACTTGCACCAGTATAAGGTTGAAAACTAACGAGGTAACCCGTGGATAAACAAGATACCAACTTATATCCATACCGAATGGACTTTCCACGAATAAATTGTTTCATGGAGTGATGCCCATAGTATGGTTCCATTGGTCCGTCCGGAGAGAATTTATTTCCTAGTGGGACAATGAGGCTTCCAAATTTATCATTGAAATGTGTAATAAGTGGCCGGATCTACTTATATATTTTGTCTTCTGGTATTGTTATCGTTCAAGTGAAAAAAATCTATATATCTGATCGAAGGAATTTCTATACATTGCGTTGCTCGCAAGAGCATTGTTGGTGTCAGGTCGTCTCTACCAGTAGATACATACGACGATGCATAATTTTCAGTATCCAGATAAAAGTAAAATCGCTTTATATTTGTATACATCTTCTGAGGGCAATTGGATCATGAAACTCTTTTTTGATGCATATTTTACACTTTCTCTAACAATGTGTTCAACAATTGCATCAATTATATGTCTGAATATATCAATAGATGCGGCCTTATTGTGTAAACTACTTATATACAGTATGTAGGAATGGAATCAGGTATTTTTGCAATACTATTATCAGAATCCAATTTTTTTTTCAGTATATTTTCTCTCAACTTCATCTATTTTTACTTTCTTAGGTCTTTTGTGTACACTACTCTTGCTTTTTGTTCCTTATGTTTCGTTATGACCTGAAAGTGAATCTTCTTTATCTGTACAAAATTTCAGTACCTTGGAAAAATTATCAAATACAGATTGCACTTCCATTTCCTGACTCAGATCACCTCTCCATAAATCTATAAAATGTGCTTCCTCCCCTCCTGGTCATTTCCAGCATCATCTTGGTCGCTATCTATACAATCTCATGGTGGTACAAGAACCAATTACTCTGATTTTACTTTTTTTATGTCTTGCGCTACTTCATCATTCCCATCCAAATTCTTCTAGTACACTAAATATCTCTTCACTGGTGTCCACACCTGTGGAGTAACCGTTAGAGCGTCTAGCCGTGAAACCAGGTGACCCGGGTTCGATTCCCGGTCGGGGAAAGTTACCTGGTTGAGGTATTGTCCGGGGTTTTCCCTCAATCCATATGAGCAAATGCTGGATAACTTTCGGTGCTGGATCCCGGACTCATTTCACTGGCATTATCACCTTCATCTCATTCAGACGCTAAATAACCAGAGATGTTGATAAAGCGTCTTAAAATAACCTACTAAAATTTAAAAAAAATCTTCACTGGTTTCCAGAACCCTAAATCAATACGAAACTCGTTACTTTCCAACGTATGATTTATCATACACAACAATTCAACTTGTCCTACTACAATAATATAATGGAGCTATCTGTCAATAATGGAATTATAGAAGCAATAAGGATTATTCTTTATATTATTACATACGAAAGCAAGAAAATTGTAGTATTATATAAAATAAAGCCAAAATTGTTACCTTGGTGCAATTTTGCTTCCATTGATAGACATCTTGATGTTGGCTACTGTACTAAAGAACAAAAGATAGTTTCACAAACGGTGAAACTTTCTGTGTGGTAAATTCAAACATCCTTGTATAGGCCTAATAACAACAGACAAAACCCTCATAACAAACAATATTTACAATGTTAATTGAATAAAGAAAATTACGTATTTCTCGTATGATATTTCATACGCTGGGATATACTGGGTTAAGACTTTATGAAAATACAATATTTAACATGAATATTCTCAAAGCAAAAGTCTTATATTTCTAGGTAAATGATCTCAAACCCTCAGTTTCTTACTACTGCAATGCGGACTAGGAATACTGCTGGAGTAATAGTTCATGCTAACCTAAAAAAAGAAAATGAAGCCGCAAGATCTTACCTTGTTGGCGAAACGTTTAACACACCACCATTAAATTCCGTTGGGTATCCGATTCGTTTGTCTGGTATCCTGATATAGCCAGATGTTCGGCTGGGTTAGTTGCAGGGTCCCACTCGATGGGCTGCATGAAACATTTTAGAGTTCTTTCTTTGAAAATTCTCTCTGTCGCAGGTGCAGGAGATGTCTCTGTAGACCTACAATAATGCAAGAAACTTCGATGATCCAATCAATGAATTACATGTAGATTCCTGGAATTGTTTCGGAAGTTCTGAAAGAATTACAAAGCCGCGTAAAATTTGCAGAACCCTTGGAATGTAATTTAACGCAGCTAGTGATAACCGGCGTAGATAGAGTAGGGAAAGGGACTAGTGTGCTGTGGATGTGAGTTTGATTACACTCCGGCTGTAATTATATAAAATCCAGTACTTAATTATTCTGCTCGGTGGGATGAATATGTTCCTTTTTAATTGCTACAAATTTTTTATAATCATCTGGTTTTAGAACGGAATTCCGTAGCCTCTTTTCTGCTTCTGCATTTAGCCTATTTCGATAATTTATGGATAAATACGCAGATAATTCAGATATGAAAGTGATTAAGATTATGAAATAGAATAGAATGTTTTATTTTCGCTGGCAGAGTTAAGGCAATAAGGCATTCTCTTCCACTCAACCAGCTTTAATCAATACAATACATATTTAAATTACGAATATTTACACTACACTTAAAATATTCTCCAGCAATATTCTTCAGTTAAGTTTTAACGACTAGTACACGTTTATTTAAATGTAGATGAACCTATAAGATAAAGTAGTACCGGTAACTTAATTTATGAGCTAATTTAATTCAATCAATTATAATTAATTTGAGATAGCTAATAAAATGGTGAGAATTAATTTAACATAAGTTTACTAGAAGTATGTTATAGGGAGAAAAAAATATATGTAAAATATATTTATATAATGAGAATATTAATGTAATGAAATTTTGCCATTAGATGTGTTGTAATTTATTTAGATAAATTAATGATAGTAATAATAAGAATGGACAGATGTTAGTTTCATTATAACTAACAAATATTAATCAGTCATTAATCTGTTAAGTAATAATTTGTGTAATTTTGACCCAAATGAAGTTATTGTCCAACAATCCCTTATATCACTCGGAAACGAGTTCCAATGTCTAGCAACTGAAACTGTATAAGATGAAGAATATAAAGATGTCTTGTGGTAAGGTATAATGAGTAAATTGTTATGTTGAGACCTGGAATTTAGCTGATGATATGCGGATAAATATATATTATATTCTTTTCTAGATCTTTAATAGTATTAATAATAATGAAATATGATTTTTAATATTCATTTTATAATATTATGATTACATTATAATAATTATTATTTGTGATGTTTCATATTTTTAGTGATTCGTATTTTCATGACTTTGTATACATTTTTCAATAGGCCTAATCTCCAAATTTAAAATAATATTTAAATATAATTTACGATTCACCGAATTCCACACTTTCACAAGCCCTGCATTATACGACTTATTTTGTTCGTATTTATTGATAAGGAAGAATGGTCATAAAACAATGTAATGTATTAAAAACATAAAACCTCATTGTCCTCAGTAATTTTTAAATAGTGTCGCGATTTCGGTAGTTTTTTAAACGTGCTTGTCCAATCGAGGCTTAATTATCAGTCTCCAATATACATATATTTTATTTCTAAAATCGCTATTGACGCTACAAAACGTAAATGCTTTTATTCCCTACTTATTGTTGCAGTTTTCAAACAGGAATTGTAATATAACTTAGAAAACTTACCTCAATGGGAAGAAGTTCATCCTGGTTGTCCCGTGGAAATCGAACCCAGCTCCTCAATTCACATTACGCTCCATAAAACGTCATCTTTGCTTGCTTTAATTGAAATCAAAACTCAAAATGGCGATTCAATATGTCATTTGCATTGTTGAAGATGACATTGTTCCGCGTTCACAGATGAACGCCAATTCCATAGAGAATGAAAAAATGGAACTAGTGTCAGCGAGTAGGAGATATCGACAAGAAAATCGATAGTAGGCTACCTGTGTTGTAAGAGTAGTCATACGGCCGCAAAGGAGTTTAAATAGTCTCGTTTTCATATTTTATGTTTAAAACGTATTTTTAAGTTTTCTAATGTAATTGATATAACAACGTAGCTACAGTATTTATGATACAGTTACGTATTGTATTAATGTTACTTGATTTTTATCAACAGTAATCTCACGAGAGGTTTTGATTTATCTAGAGAAAATCAAAACTCGAGTGGGATTTAATTGACTATTACACGATTAGAAGAAAGTATATAAAGATTATAAGTAACAAAGTACTCCAATACAATAAAATATTAATTGACTTACGAAAATAAACCTATCTTCAAATGTGTTATTGCACCATTACGCTAGATGGCAGTTGTGCCAACTATGAAATCTTCATTGAACTCTGTAGACGGTTACTAGTCAAGAAAGCTTTGTTGATTCAGTTTCATTTTTATTAAGACAGTTGCATTCCACTTCAATTATCCGAATCCCAGTAATCGTCACTTGACAGATGATTTTCAATAAATCTTAATATTAAACAATCTCTGATACGTGACTATCCATAATATCATATAGCAGAAGCTATAACATAACCTAACTAATATACACAAGTGTTAGAAAAGTTTTAATTAACGACGACGACATAAAAAATAACATGAATAATTTTAAAAGGAATAATTATTGAATGTACAATTTTCAAATTTGAATGTGGTTGGTGGTTCAATTGATATTATATTGGACGTGTGCGTAATAGAAGTGGAACTCGTTGATTTAGGCCTACATGGTGTATTCAACTTATTCAGGATTTCAGAATGAATAATTTTAAAAGGAATAATTAAATGTACAATTTTCAAATTTGAATGTGGTTGGTGGTTCAATTGATGTTATATTGGACGTGTGCGTAATAGAAGTGGAACTCGTTGATTTAGGCCTACATGGTGAATTCAACCTATTCAGGATTTCCGAATGGTGCTCTTCATTTATTTGTAAATCGGATTTCAGAAGATGGATAGGTATGATCAGTGATTTTTATTAATTCTTGTTCTTGAATGCCAATGCGAGTCATATTTGAAACTGCTGTGCATCGACTGGAGTGGTTTGTAATTGTATATATATTTTTGACGTCCAGACCAGCGCAGTTTCAAATGTTGTCAAACAAAGAAACAAATGCTAGGGACGCGATAAAATTAAACAAATGCTAGGGACGCGATAAAATTGTGCGATAAGCAGCCATGATTGGTCGAAATACGTCCTTTCGTACCGTTTTATTGGTCAAAAGTAGTATGACGTAGTAAGAGTGTAATAGTCAGTATAAAAATCACAAATCTTTACTTTTTGCGAGAATATTAATTTCAGAACTCTGTGGCTTAGAGATCTTCTTCCTCTTCTTTTATTAATTCTGTAGCTGAAACTTCATTCTATACCTGCTATGTTGGCTGCGTTTGGAATAGGATTTGAACTTCAATGTTGCGACTGTGTTCTTCCCACGTGTTCGTCTGTGAATTCGGTTTTCAAAAAATTAAATTTCTTTGCTTGTTTTCCCATTTTCTCAGGAACAATTGAAAGTAGACAGTTTAAATTTCACAGTTTTTTATTATGCTACTTGATATCAGTAATGTGGTAATTAACGTACTGATAGAAAATATAGATCAGTAACTTCTGTAGGAGTCAAAAGTTTTTCAAATACAAGGGAAATAGGTTAATTCGATATTTGATAATTGAATAAATGTCTATTTCCCTAGTAATTACTTTTGAAACTAATGTTGATAATTGGCATTGCACTCCAATTTACGAATCTTAGGCCTACATTTTTGGAAAACTCAATAAATCCTTCGTAAATGTCGGTCAAAGCGTGTAGATTTGTATAAAAAAAATACATACACAAATTCTCTGTATTAAGATTTTTTGTATTACTTCCATTTTTGTCTAACAATTTTTTTTAGGGATGGGAAGGTAGTTAGAAATCACTCTCTCCATTTCGTATTGATTTTTATATCATTTTGTTGTAAAGTTTCGTTTTATTTTTCGACAATCTTATACAAATATCATAATAATTGCTCCTTTCCAGTGCTTAATATTTTCATTACTCATGACACTAACCTTCCTTTGTTGGTTATAGTGATCACATAAGTTAACTAAAAATATGGTAAGGGAAGATTTTACATGGAAATAGAGTTGAATGCGACCTATTACTATTTTTCAGCTCTCGGCCCACAAGCGCGTAAGAAGTCCGCTACTTAAAATTTATTTGCGTGGGGGACGGCAAGAAACAAAAAAAGTAATGAGTAATAATTTAAATATATATATATCTTTATCATATCGAATCAAAATTATCTATAATAAAAATCTGAATAATAGAAATTTTTATGTATTACATATTGTGTGGTAATAATAGTTATGTTGTACATGCTTTTATCCAGTGCAGTTGCATTCAAAAGTAAACAATTATTGAAGCCATCAATGACGTTATGTTTTATCAAACTCTGAACTGTACCATTCTACAGTTTAAGATAGTCCTAAAGTGGGATTTATTTTTCTTCATGCGTGCCATGACCACCACGTCCCATAAGAAGAAATAGAAACTGGTATAATACGTTTTGTTATTTTCGTTGTTTAAACATCATGTTATTCTGTGTTGCAATACATCCATATTAAATTTGTATTAATTGAGAATCTTTTTAATACGAGAAAACAGAAAAAGGGAGTAATATTAATTTCTTTTAAGAACCATCCCCTCTGGTGTTTATTATTTGCCCATATACAGTCCCTTGTTTTGATTTATTAACTTTATTTACAATTTAGGGAATTTTAAAGTAAATGTAAGATATTTTTGGTCTTTTTCTCAGTCATTTCTAGGTCGTCAACATCCGTCCCTTCCTTATTACTAGGGTTCGGGTTTCTATGACGTGTCACATTTTATTCTGATCTCTTTTTACAAACCCAAGTTACATTAAACACATTTCTAGCATTTCTGAACAGGGTTATTATTGGTTATATAAATGTATTTTTTACCATTTTATCATTGTCATAAATGTCCGCCATTTTAGCTCTGTGGTCGCGTGTCTGCCTTCAGACTATCCGGCCTGGGTTTGATTCCCGGCGAGATCAGAAATTTTCATGTAAAATTTCTATCTCGGGACTAGAAGAAATGGTGGTGCACAACTTCCAATCACTAAATTGTGCGCCAATATGCCTGGCTTGCATCCCAAATCTCTCCGCAGTGTATTTGAAGAGAAGGCATATGTCACTGATGATAGTGATTCGTCCGTCGGATGGGAACGTTAAGCCTGGCGGCCCCCTTGGTGCTATTCGACAGGAATACGCTACGTGCCGGCAAGGGGTTTCCCCTTCTCCCTTCCTCACCCATTCCCTACACTACACTTACACATACACTCACTCTAGTACACCACGTAACTCTTCACAAATACTTATCATGAACACTGTGGCCCGCCGAAGTGGCGTGCAAATTGAACATGGGTCATAGTGCTGCCATCTATCCGCAACATGCGGATCCCGAACCACGTAAGTGAAGTCGATAGGTATTAGACACACACACGCATCATTGTCATGATTAATCAAAAATGGTAGACAAGAATGTGTTTGGTCGTATTACGATAATTCGAATAACTCTTCCAAGATTATTAACATGTTTTGAGGCAATAATCGCAAAAGGTTTTGTTTTCGTTTTGTTATTTATTTTTTAGCCGATCGTGTTTTTAACAACCTTATGATGTTGTTGGTAGGCCTTGTAAGTTAAACTTACAACCAACGAGTTAGAGATTAGGCTATAGCATAGACTTACTAATTAACCGCTAGACCGCTCACTGGTGCTAGTGTTATGCTCCCAAATTGAATAGCCGACGGGCGGCTATTTGTTTGGTTAAGCTGAAAAAGTATGGTTCGTTTATGTGCTGTTTTTAATTGCAGCAATGCATACGGATGTAAAGATAAAGAAGAAAGGAATGTTACATTTAATTTATTAGTTAATCTTTAATTTCTGTAATGATTTTTGCTCCGTATTATGTTACAGAAGACAAACTATTGCACAAACTGTTTATGCTTCAGGTTCCCTCTGAGTAAAGATTCCCATAACTGAAAATGGATAGGTGCAATCCGCAGAGAGAATTTCTACCCTACAATGAATCATTCAGTGTGTTCAACTCATTTCGAAGATAGTTATTATCAAAGCTCGGAACTTGGGGACTTGTGTCCTCGCACGCGGCTAAACGACCGGACTTCAATGTCAACAAACTCCCGCTTCTCGCACGGAGGTACTGTCAGGTCTGCTAGAAAAGTGGTTACTGGCTGGAACAACATATTGATAGTATTATGGTAGGTTGAAACACGTAATTTTATAGCATGTATAATAAAAATAAACATCAGCAATATATCAAATTTACTGTTCTGCTCTGTATATTTTATTACAGTGTATGGCTACGAACATTCGAAGATTTTCGAACCCATAACTTCTTCGCCTTTTAGTTAAACATGATTTGAAACGAGAAAAACTTATTTCCACGTCACATGAAATGATGGGAGCAAACTTAAAATAAATGTTTTAACTGTCACTGTTTCTTGTTCGATTTTCAGCAGTTGCTAGCTGATCTCATATCTGAGAAAGATAAGTATATCCTAAATTTTTCTCGAAAATAGTTTTCAATTTGTGTGTCACTACTAAGGCAGGTCCCTCGATGATTTGATCCATGGCTATGGACAAATTTTCCACCAATTTAAGGGACTGCAATGTCTTTCAATGAATGCCGTTTCCAGCCTTTAGTTTGTGTGTGGCACAACTTACAAGATATAAGCTCTCCATTCGAAGAAAATAATGTATCTCCTCCGAATTCCTCCACGAAATTCAGTACCTAAAATTTAAAAAAATATATTTTCAAACTTCTATAATACCCATTCGAATAACACGTATTTTCTAATTCCTCTAACAGACCATTTATTTGTAATTCTCTGATTGTCATTGGCTTCAACATGACACAGTTTCCTCGTCCGTATATGTGACCACTTTCTTAGTACATAGACTGTCCTTGAGCGCTTGCAGCGTGAGCTTTGTGTACGTGGTACCTGTAACCTTACCATGTACACGACACACAAGTCCCCAAGTTCCGAGCTTTGGTTATTACCTTTCAAACTGCGTTATTATCAGGCTTCGAGACTTTGGACCCGATACAATAAGTTTACTGTGCATGCACTATAGGTTGTTGACTCGCTGCAGGTAGATAGAGATGTGTTGAGGAAACAACGTTGCTATTTAGAGCAGAGTACAGTAGTATGGGGAAACACACATATGTACATTCTGAAAGTAAATATACATAACACAATGATAATGTCAAAAGAATGTGAAAAGCATTTATTCTCCTGTCTTTTATAAGCATTTGTGTTTAATTATACACAGTGTTAACGGTGGAAATAAGCATGTAGCAATTTTAATTTCTTCATTTATCCTATTGGTCGTCTTTAGAAAGTGCAGTTACAGTACCGAATTGCAATGTACCTACTACATGATACATTCCCAGTGACTCAAACGTAAATAATTTTCGGTTATCTGCCAAATTTTATACTGTAGAAAGCTGCGCTCTACGTTGCATGACGTGATAGAAGCAAAACGAAAAAACCTAACATCATTGCAGTCTCTAAGGGCCGTATTCATAGACATTCTTAGCGCGGGCTTCCGGTGGATGATCAGAGAACTAACGGTTTTTTCGTATTCATAAACCAGTGTTATCGATAAGATATGATATGAATCCTGTACAAGTAACCAGTCGATAGCCCGGGCTAGTTTAGCGCCCTCGTAGAGCGGGCTAGCGAAATGTCTATGAATAGACAGTACTTTATTCTCGGGTGACTCTATGTCCACTAATTTGCTATTTATAACACACAATGTTCCAAATCCGTTATGTTTACATAAAATTGATTTCCACTTCTGTTTTACACGTTCAGTAACCGTGTGCTTGATGTCTAATTAATTCTCTGCATCATTTTCTAAATTAATTTGAGGGCTTCCGGCATCTCTTGCTCTGACTTTTCTAACCGTGTAATACTTTCAGACACAGTTTGTATGAAAACCAAATTATTCGTCAGAACCTTCAAATCCAGAGCGTTTTCCTTTGCGTATTTGTTGGTATTCATTCTACAGTACCCACACCCACTGTACGCTTCACCACTATACTCAGTACGCCGTTATGCGGATTTCCCACTGAACTGCTCTATTGGGTCCGAAGTCTCGAAGCCTATTTATTATACATTGTTATTGTTCTTCATCCACTCCATATCCCTAATTTTTTTCAAACAGCTGTTGTTTCAATGCACACATGAATAATTATTCGCCGAATTTGAAGATACAAAAACCTGTATAAATTATAAAATGTCAATTCTTTAATATGACTGGTTGGAAGTAACTCTTGTCTTAGTTACGGATTAATGAAACAGGAGGCGAATATTACATTAAAAGCACGCGAACACTACTTTGCAGAAAACAAATATAAATCTTAATCTATCATGCATCACTGATGATGATAAAGACAACAAAATCTCAAAATTTCTAAAAATTGCTGGAACCGTCAACAGTGTATTCAAACCTTCCCAAGTACAAAGACATACGAGGTTGAAAATCTATCAAACTCTAGCACGACCAGTTTCGGTTTATGGCAGTGAAGCATGGACACTAAGAAAATGCGACGAAAGACGGCTAACAACTGCCGAAATGAGATTCATACGGAAAACTGCTGGATACTCCCTTCTCGACCATCATCGGAACGTAGATATTCTGAAGGAATTAAAAATTGACTCTGTTGTCCATTACCTGCAGCAATACAGGCTTCAGTGGCAGACACATGTCAAACTAAGTTCAGCTTGTTTTGCCATTGGCTCTATGCAAAAGATAGTAAATACCAATACCTTGAAAACCATATACTTTGCATACTTTCACTCAGTAATGAGTTTTGGAATAATATTCTGGGAAAATTCCACAGATAGTAACAGTATATTCCTATTACAAAAAAGAGTAATTAGAATAATAGTAGGTGCCAAATCTAGGGAATCTTGTAGGACTATTTTCAAAAAACTACAAATATGCCCATGTCTTGTCAGTATATTTTTTCATTAATAATCTTCCTCTTATGTAATCGTGAAAACTTTGTAACTAATTCAACAGTTCATAGCATAAATACAGTCAAAAAATGACTTTCATACTCCATTGGCAAGCCTATCATGCTATCAAAAAGGAGTGCGTTATATGGCAGTCAAATTTTTAATAGCCTCCCTATCGATATAAAAAATGAAACTCAAAACATAAGATTATTTAGGGCCAAATTAAAGAAATACCTAATTTATCACGCCTTCTGTTCTGTAGGTGAATTCATGACATTCAATAACGCTTCATGAAATTGATGCTGAAACTTTGTGTTGTACTAGTAGACTATATTGTAAATCCCTTCTGTATATATTTCATCTAGACTGTGACTATAAATTAAGACTTTATAATAGTATTAAGTTTTTTGACTTGTTCCATATTCTAGCTGTGAAGCAATGTATGAATACCATGGAATGTTAATAAATACAATACAATACAATACAATACAATACAATATAAGAGGATGCATTGCTTTCGATGGCCCAGGCAGATTTTGTCGTATGTCCCAAAAGGTCGAAGAAATTTAGGAAGACCTAGGAAACGCTGGCAAGAGACCGTAACAGATCCACTGGGGTCTAACACTTGAAGGCTGATGATGATGATGATGATGATGATGATGATGATGATGATGATGATGATGATGATGATGATGATGATGATGATGATGATGATGATGATGAAATATAAATCTTATGATAAAGTGTTGATAAGTCTAATGTCTTAATTAGCTTCTGATATCGCGATTTCCCTCGCAGAAAACCTAGCAATTCTGCTGACAGCAGAAACACGTTATTAAAGGTATATTATTAGTATTGTTCCTTCAAATAAAAACATTTAGCTTTCGGATACGCAGTACAACGAGTATTCAAATAGCGGTTTCGAAATCACCTGAAAGCAGTGCTGTAGTTGGGCCGGTACGGGACGGTACGCCGTACCGTTTAAAACAAAAACTCGCTGTTACAGTACCGGAAAAAATATAGACTCTAAATTTATATTAATTACGTTTAAATGGTCTTTCAATATAGTTTGAAATGGAAGATATTAGCTGTTTGAAAAACATCTTGATTTTCATATCTGGCATAAAAGTAGCGGCTGACATCTCATATCCTTTGCTTAAACGCTTGTTCATTCGTTGTTTTATCCAAAACACTTCAGGAGTAGGCTAGTTGTGATTTGTTAATTTCAAACTTGCATGCCGCCGTCTATTTCTATAGGTAATTAACACTAACTTTATGGCATGGAGCCTCAAGAAATCTGCTATACTTATTCGCTAATTTCAAAACTTGCGTAGATGCCTTCGCATAACACTAATTTTATTATGTGGCGCCTCAAGAATTCTGCTGCACTGATTCGCTAATTTTAAAACTCGCTCAGATGTAATGCTAGCAGTTTGCTAGAGGAGGGAAATATTGTTACTTCTCGTGTGTTCATGAATCTTGAGTCCAGTTACATGTTATAGATTATATTCCAATTTCAACTGAAGAATGTGAATGAGCATTACTGTAATGAACGATATCTGCACTAAGAAAAGGAATAATCTTCTAGTAAAAGATTTCCTAGACTTTTGTTCCTAAAAAGTGTTGGCCACCAGAGTCAGCGTTTAATTTCTTGCCTCATGTACAAATGTGGCTGCGATCTGAAAGGAGGTCTGCATGATGAAGAAGTAACCTTGGAAAAGAAGTGCAGTACGAGTCCATACAGAGTCTAATTTGACCAAGGAGATTTCATCAGTACCCTCTAAAATTTGTTTCCAACTACAGCACTGCCTGAAAGAGTTTCAGTGCTGTCTGTAGTAACATCTCCCGGAGGTGCTTTATGTAGCTCATTGCTCCCAGTGCGGCATTCACTCTATCTTCAATATGTGTTGTGAATGTCATCCCTGACGTCTGCAGCGTTACTCCTAGCTATTTGAACTGCTTTATTGATGTCAAGTTTTTTTCCTTTGTATGCTAGATGTGCCTCTCTTCCCCAGGAATTAATGTAGATAAGACATAAGCGTCTGACGACTTCCGGTTGTTGCTCTGAGCGCCACTCGTGGGGTCGTGGCTAAATGCGAAAACATCCATGGAGTAAAATCAACCCTGGGCCATAAGCTTGAATCGGTGGAACCAAAAAGGTGTACTAGTATGGTCGTCAAATTACCCATAGTTCATCTCTTTTTCCGGTGTGTTTATCAACTGTTTGGTCGTATTATTACGATTACAAATTGTTTCGTGTTGTTGTGAATATTTCAAAAGAGTGGTCGAGTTCAGCAGGCGTTATTTTTTTTTTATAAATAAGCTAATATTCTGTTCGGCTCAACTGTAGAATATGTCCGTTGATATGTCCCCCTATGCTTTAACATATGAAGGAATGCCAACATCCTTCTTGATAAGAGAAAGAATGTGGAAATGAAGTGTTCAGTCCATGTCACAACCATACCACTTTTAATAAATATATAGTGAAACATACATTGATATAAGCTTAATAATCTGCTAGTAGTCCTGTTACCTCCAGATTCATTCTAATCCGTTTACATATGACCAAAACCAATAGTAGCAATTTAATATTTGGCAATTGACGGTGTCTACCATAGACTTCAAACAAGCCTACGACAGCATAAATCGGAAGCAAATTTACAGGATTATGCAAGAATTTGATATTCCATGTAAACTTATAAAAGTAGTACAAACAGCGATGAAAGGAACAATAGTTCAGGTCAAAATTCAAACTCAATTAACAGACCCCTTTAACATAGAGCAGGGACTCAAACAAGGTGATGGGCTGGCCCCATGCCTGTTCAACTTAGTACTGGAATATGCAATAAGAAAGCTGTCTAGCGATATGAAAAGTACTCTGGACTACCAGACCACTCAAGTAATCGGCTATGCGGATGAGGGTATATGCATATTAAGTAGAAATATCAAGGCAATAAACGAAACCTACAGTGAATTGAAAGAGGCCACTAAGGACATAGGTCTTAATATTAATCTAACTAAAACACAGGCAATGATTCAAGTAAGTTCTAAAATTACAAATAGCCGGCAACTTATGATCGGCGAACCAGAGACAACCGTGGTTGATAGTTTTGAACACTTAGGCTCAAAGATCACCAATAATAATGTCCTTTTTAATGAGATCCAAAAGCGCATAAGATCGGCCAATAAAACTTATTATTCCCTACACCAGGTTATGAGTAATCGGGACGTCCACACGACAACTAAAGTAAGACTTTACAAAGCACTTATAAGAACTGTTCTCATGTATGGCTGCGAAACATGGTGCCTTACCAGAAGGGCTGAGAAAGCTATTGGTAGCTTTGAAAGGGAAATACTTAGGAAAATATTTGGACCTGTAAACATAAATCAGGAATACAGGATACGAAATAATAAAGAACTGTATGAATTATATAGAGAAGCGATATAATCACCTATATAAAAATTAAAAAACGCCAATGGGCATATCACGTACAAAGATTACCTCTGGATCGTCTACCAAAAAAAGCCCTTAGAACTAGTTTTCATGGAACTCGCCGTCCTGGAAGACCCATGAAGAGATGGGGAGATAATATCAGGGAGGATGCGGCTAGTCTACTACATTGCAGAGATTGGAAACTGGCAGCGCAAAATAGAGATTTATGGAGGCAAAAATTCGGCAGGTCAAGGCTCAAACATGAGCTGTAGAACCATTGGATGGATGGAATTGGCGGTATTTTGCGGTGGATTATGAGGCGTAAAAGGTATAGTTTGACGTCATATCCGTCGCACTAATTTCAAGCATATTTGGCTTGAAGTACTCCCTCCTTTCTTTTTATCCTCTCAGAGTAAAATACATATTCAAGCATTAACCTATACCAATATGCAATTTATTTACACTGCTGTACAATTAATGTCTCACCTACAATCATTTTCTATATGCTATTTATTAATACTGATGTATGATTAATGTGTCACCTATCTACTTCTTTGAAGACAAAATTAAACTGTCTATAATTTATTTTATTACAGTATTTTCTTAATCATCGAATAATAACAAATGAATGTCACCTATAATAAATCAATGAAACCCATTGGCGGCTGATTGACTGAGAAAGGTGAGGCCAGATCTCAGTCACTTGCCTTAATTGAAATCAAGTTTTGTGTTTTGATCTAATATATTAGTCATTTGTATCGCTGTAGAAGTATTTGAAAACTTTGTGATGAATATAGACCTGTTTTGCAGTAAAATTTGTTCCTGAGGGCAGGATCGCTCGTGTCGGGTCTGATTTCTGCATTTCGTATGTTTTCGCGGGCTTTGAGGTTGTACTTGAAACGGTGTAGACACAATTCGTCTGGCCTCGTGGCCTGGTCAGCTTTCACTCCTCCCTTTCAAGGACCGGCCTCAAGGGTAGAATAAGGAGGGTATAGCAGTGGTGACTTGTCTTCCTAAATAGGCCATAAATAACATAAAAATTCCCGCTCTTTAGCAGGCAGACACCACACTGTTCTCTCCCCTTATGTCTTAGTTTATGACTTAAGCGAGGGTGTGTGGTGTAAGGTAGAGTTGACCACACTTCGTAAAGTTACAGGAATTGAGTATAGGGTTCTTGAGAATAAGAAGTCGTCAAACTGTGGTATAACTGTTATATTGGAGAATAGGTAGTAATACAGTTGAATGTGTTGTAGACTACATGACAACTAACGAGTAAAAGTCCTGAAGTTAGTGGTGACTCGTATTATATAGTCCAGGTTTGGGGCGTTGTCAGGACGCGAATCCATGTCTAAACATGACCATACATGGTAATGTTTAGGGGTTGTAATCACGTGCACTACGATAGATGTTATAGTTTCACATGATCATATTTTAGGGAGCGCAGTCCTACAGAGTCCAAAATTAACTCAAAGGGGTGAGAGGGTAACGCGTGGGTGAAAGGGAGATAGCTTTCTATGCAGTCACCAACATCCTTAGGAGTAACTTATACATTTTCAATGATGCAATTACACAGAATATAGTAACATATAGAGTGGACTCTCCTAAGTTCGACAAAACAGAATTGAAAGTTCAGTCCAATAAGGATAGTGGGAGTGGTAGGTGAAATGAATACAAATTCTTATTGGTTATCCCTCAGTACTGTACTTGCATTTCCTGCCTGCCCCCAGACTTGTGTATGCGCTTCTAGTACTACAGTGGGTTTCGACAGTTCCGTCTCACAAACGGCACAATTCTCAAATAGAGAAAGAAGAGTTCATTAATTTAAAAACAGTGATCAATATGGATGTCCTAATCAATAAAATATTCTGTTTTCCTTTCACAAAAGTATCACTACAAGACACAGAACCAATTCCCATTCAAATGGCAAACCCAATTCTTAGTGTCCGTATAGGGGCGTATCTAATTCTCCTACGTAAGCAGTCGAACTATAGGATGTCGAACTTGATTTCTGTCGAACTTAAGAGCTTCCATTGTAATTTACATACATGGTTCATAATTATTAATTCACACTACAAGGGTTACAATATTATTCCACACTTCCCTTCCTATTAAAAGGTTGACCAACTTCTAATGCTAGCTCCACACTCTCGCCGAGTCAACCCGAGCCGAGGCGAGCGCGAGAGTGTGGACGGTGAGCTCGCCTCGCCATGCCTCGCACTCGCCTGCGCTCCGCTCCGCTCCGTGTCGGTTTTTGGTGTCCGAGTCAAAGGAAGCGAATGGTGAACCCGAGCCTCACCCCAGATACAATAACAGAAAGTGTAGACCAGTGGTTCTCCCTACGCGGCCCGCGGACCGCATGCGGCTCTTAAAGTGATTTATTGCGGCTATTGAATTAATATTAGGCCTGCTATTACTATTTTTTTTACCTTTTCTTTTTAATTTCTGTAATAATGTGCAACTGGGGAAATCTTTGGTTACTCTGCATCCTTACTGCCAGTGAAGGCGTTCAACAACGACGCGCATTTGTTTTCATTTTTAAAAAGGTACAGCAGTGTCATGTCTCATGTCTTATTACGTCTTGATATAATACTGGATTATAAATGTTTTTATCTTAATAGACATAGCGTGCATTCAAATTTTTGTAACAGGTACTCAGAAGATTCTCAAGCAAAGATAAACTGAAAATGTTAAAAATTCCGTAATATCTGCACAGAAAGTAATGTATTCCCTGTACATAAAAATGAATTAACGACAAAAGCATCGTGCCACGTAGCAGACATTAAGCTATTTATAGATTCGGAGATTGTTAAGGAGTGTCTTCTAGCTGTATCTGACACTTTATTTTCTAAATTTCCAAACTCATTCAAAACAGATTACAGGTGAAATAAAACAACAAATCAACCTGCTCGTATCGTATGAGTTGCATAAGGATAGCAGAGTCTGCCCTTTAACTTCAAAATACTAGTAATATATACATATTAGATAATGATCACGATGCTGATGATCAGGGAACGGATTTATATGGACTAAAAATATATGAAATATGTAAATATATATGTAGTTATTTTTACCAAAATATGGAATTAAATATGGATTTTTACCAAAATATGGAATTAAATATGGACTTAAAATTATAAAAAAATGACTATGTACGTTAAATATTGGTACATTTTAATCAAACTAAACAAAAAATATAATGGACGTACCTTATCTTCCAATGTAGTTTCAACAAAACACAATTTTTATTGTCTGTTACCATAACAATAGGTTACAAACATTTCTTTCAAGTGCTGAAAAGTGAATCTTCTTCTATTGTCTCTGAGGATAGATTTATACTGACTAAAAGAGCGTTCGACGTCACAAGAAGTAACTGGTACATAATTCAATTTCACAATGTCTGCTGGGGATAAGTCCAAGTTAATCTTCACTGTTGATTCACCACTCATCACAGCAACAACCTTTTGTAGTTCTTCATATCCAGGGTTTTTTGAAAGTACAGTGTCCACCTTAGCTCTTACTGCATCTGCAACTTTACCTCTACCACGATTCAGTTGTTCCACAGTACTATTTATAATTTCAAAACTTTCAGATAGTGAAAGGTGCCTATTTTGGAGACTTTTGAGCGTTTTTATGATGCATGAAAATGTATGCTGAATGTGAGCTAAGTCATTCTTCACACTTATGTCACAGGTAACTGTTTTCGCAGTATCAATTGAGACTGCATCTTCAGAGTCCAATGCAAGGAGAACATTGTTAATAGAGTCTATATGTTCGGCATAATATTCAACTGCTTCTAGCCATGTACCCCATCTAGTTAAAATTGGCTTTGGTGGCAATGGAATTTCAGGGTACATTTCTTTCAACACGTTAACTCTACTGGGAGCTTTGAGAAATACTTTTTTCACTGATGAAATCAACAAATCTACTTTAGGGAAATTGTCTCTGACCACTTCTGCCACACGATGAAATGCATGCGCCACACAAGTAAAATGAGTCAATTTAGGATATACAACAGATAATGCTTGTCCAGCTTTGACCATATAAGGGGCAGCATCGCTAATAAAGAATAACACATTATCGTACATAATACCCTTTGGCCACAGGATACCCATAGCTTCGTTGAACAATTTAACTATAGTTTTGTTATTGCACTTTTCTAGAACATCACAATGTAAAAGAATTCGTTCAGAATATTGTTCACTTAACAAACCGATAACTACATTACCAACAAGTCTACCTTCTTTGTCGGGAGTCTCATCAATGGAAACCCAAATTGAACTATCTTTAATTTCATCTCTTATCTTCTGTATTGTCTCATCGTAGATGGATGGAGCATACGTCTTCCTAAGTGTTGACTCATCCGGGATTGTATGTTGAGTATATTTTTCAAGGAATTCCCTGAAGACCTTATTCTTTAGTTTGTAGAGAGGAATATCAGCAGAGATGAGAGAACGGCACAGGTCGATGTTAAACTCAGATCTTACATTCGATGTTGTTGGTTGTGTTAAAAACAATTGTCTCTGCTTGGAATTTAGTTGTTTGTTGGCCTGATGTTTACTAGTTGTAATGTGTTGTTGCACCAGGAACTTTTGTGTAGATGATACTGCACACTGACACAAATTACAAAATAATATTTTATTGTCAGTTGATAAACCATCTTCTTTAAATTCTGAAATGTAACTTGTTAGTTTTGATTTTAAATTGACTGAATGACGTACTTTTGGCATATTTACCGTCTTTATAGTATGATTTACAAAACTGAACCTATGTGTACTCTGACTGGCATTTAACTGTTGAGCTGCACAACTGAAGTCTGTTAAAAATTTTAAATTAAATTAATACAGTTTTGTAACTTACTTTCCCATTGTTGATAGGACTGCTAATTTTCAAATAACTCTGATGTTAAAGGGATTACTGAACATGTGTTTAAATCTCTATTGTTGAAATGTATTTTTAAAAGTTAATGGAATTTTGTTTTGTTTTATTGTTAAACCTAATATAATATGGACTGTTTTATATGAAATATGGAAAATATATGGAAATTAACGAAAATATGTACTAAACTCTAAAATATGGAAAAATATGGAAAATAAAAGTAGGATTTTTCAACCCTACACATTGTGAAACATAAAGATAATGCAAAATATAAATTATATTAGCTTTATAAGTAAATATGTATTTACATATAAATCCTTTCCCTGCTGATGATAATAATAACAATGACAATAATACACCAAATTATATAATAATTAAAAATCCGCGCATTTTGTTGAGCTTCAATACTGTAAAATGCAATGTGGCTCTCGACAAGTTCCTATTTTCCACTTTCGGCTCTCCTTTAATTTCTAGTGAATACCACTGGTGTAGACTCTTGTACTCACTTAATTACTTACTTACAAATGACTTTTAGGGAATCCGGAAGTTCATTTCCGCCCTCACGTAAGCCCGCCATCGGTCCCTATCCTGAACAAAATTAATCCAGTCCTTAGCGTAATATTCTACCTGCCTCAAATCCATTTTAATATTATCCTCCCATCTACACCTTGGACTCCCCAAAGATCTTTTCCCTTCAGGTCTTCCAACTAACACTCTATATGCTTTTCTGGATTCATCCATATGTGCTACATGTCCTGCCCATCTCAAACGTCTGGATTTAGTATTCCTAATTATGTTAGGTGAAGAATACAATGCGTGCAATTCTGCGTTGTTTAACTTTCTCCATTCTCCTGTAACTTCATCCCTCTTAGCCCCAAATATTTTACTAAGCATCTTATTCTCGAAGACCCTTAACCTCTGTTCCTCTCTCAAAGTGAGAGTCCAAGTTTCACAACCATACAGAACAACCGGTAATATAGTACCGGTAACAGTTTTTTTAATTCTTTCAGCATTTTCGGGAGCAGACTGGATGACAAAAGCTTCTCACCTATTAATAATAACAGGCATTTCCCATATTTATTCTGCGTTTAATTTCTCCTCGAATGTCATTTATATTTGATACTGTTGCTCCAACGTACTTGAATTTTTCCACTTTTTCAAAAGATAAATTTTATATTGAGGTTTCGCAACAAGCTCTTTTTTACGGTGATGGGTTGTTAGTCCTTCGCCCAAACCCCAAGCTGGAGGATCACCACTTATCAAATTTCCTCGACTGTCTGTTCAATATATTTCAGTTATTCTAGATGCCAATATGGCGAGCCGCAATTTGTCTGGTATCGCTTTTCTCAGTTGTGTCTTTCTTTGAAATAATTGGCGATACAGAAGTTATCAAATTCTCCTGATGGTTCACAAAAATTGCTCGTTAAAGATATTTTCTATCACGTCCCTGCAATATAAATTAATATGTCGTTTTAAATGGATTTAATTATCTTGGCACACAAATGAATAATAACATTTTTATTAATCATTTATAAATTCCTATTAAGATATTGTGATAACATTAGAGTCGATATATTGTGTAATAATAAAATCGTTGCCACGTTGGAGACAAGTTACATTATACTAAATGAGAAATAATGTAATATCGGCAAATTCATCTCGTCCGATTTTTGTGTATAGCTTCATCCACCATCTTTTTTTTTCGAGGCTTCCGACTTTTTTGGTGTGATATGTTACCAATAGTTGTAATAACTAAGAGCACACAGAGCTGATGCAGCTGCAATTTCGGTAGCTTCCATCGTGTACACGTCACAACTGAACGCCGCCTCGCCTCGGCGAGAGTGTGGACGGGTACATCGCTCGCAACAACACGGTTTGTGCTCGCCGAGTGGCACTCGGGTCGACTCGGCGAGAGTGTGGAGGTAGCATAAGAGGTCAAATTTTCACTTTATCCCATTCCTTCTGTCTTCTGGATGATAAGGGAGATTTTGAGACGACTGCAGGGATGGATTTATGGGATTTTGCCTTTATGTGTTGAAGGGCTTGGGAGACATCAGCTATTGTGACATTAGGATCAGGTTGGTACCTACTAGGATTCATAGAAAATATTTGCATTTCATTGTCACTATCTGAGTCTTCTCCCTCCCTTGCTCTTTCCTTTGATCTCTGATTGTATTGGCTATTCTTAATAACAGGCGCGGCCCTTTAAGGTTGTAGCAAGTTTGTGCTACACCTAAAAATATTTACGGATATATTGGTTTAAAATACAAGTTAAATATTTACTATATGTCATGGGTTAAGACGCAACTTCACCTTAACCCATTACATATAGTAAATATTGTAACCATGCTGTTGTAAAATTGAAAATTAATATGTAATGTATTTATTATTATTATTATTATTATTATTATTATTATTATTATTATTATTATTATTATTATTATTATTGTTATTGTCAGTTATCAATATCATCATTGCTATCTCTGTTTTCTTTCTTTTCGTTGTATTAGCTCGATGAGAGCACTATAATGTACTTTTGACTCTGTTGACCCTCTATAGGGCTTTAACTTAATTTGTACCATTTTCATCAGTGTTTGTATTTCTTTTTTGTATTTATATGTGCTATCTGGTAGGATGGAAGAGAAGGCCTTATGGCCTTAATCCTCTCAGATTAAATAAATTATTATTATTATTATTATTATTATTATTATTATTATTATTATTATTATTATTATTATTATTAAATTATTGTGGTCTATGTACACGATTGGTATGATCAACTGTAGTAAGTTTCTCATCCAACTATAATCGTTTGTAGGAGCCTCATCGTTGACTTGCCAAAGTAAACGACCGTACTTCTTATGGAGACTGGCTTGATCTATGGTATCTCTTCGGGGCGAGGGGATGAGAGGGGTGTTGTCCAGCATGGATTTTAAGTTGTTGATAAACGAACAGGGAGGTAGACGAGCTTCGAAAATGGAAACAGATGGCAGCAGCTCATGAGTGACAATGAATGAGTCAGACAGAACATGCCCGCCCTGCGACTGCAGTTAGGCGCGAAAACAAGTTTTTTTTAGGGTAGAGAGTGAGAGGGTGTTTTCGCTTTCCGTTTCACTGCAGTTACTTGAGTCGAGTTGGTTGAGAGCACGTGGTGGCGCGAAAGAAGCTGTTTTAATAAATTGTGTTGTTTGTGTTATTCTACTATATTAAATAGACTCGTTAAGATGAATACAATTCAGTCTTTAATAGAACATGCATTTTCATCGCGCAGCTTAGAAGAGAAGTGTGAGATTAAGGGTCTTGGTAGATCGACCCCGAACCTTGAAATTACGCAGTGCGTTAAAACCAAAACCAGGTCGTTTAACAGAAAATTCAATTCTGACGCATACGAAAAGTTTCAGTGGTTATGTGGTTGTGAAGTAAGAAAATCGTTGTTCTGTTTTCCTTGTGTGTTGTTCGGAGGAGAAGAGGCGTGGACAAAGGACGGTGTTGGTGACATCCAGCATCTCCAGGATCGCTCTAAAACACGAACACTCGAAGGCTCACAAGAAAAATGCCCTGAAGCTAGCCATGTTCGGCAATGCCAGTATAGCACAGCAAATGGATAGCGTCTATAGGCGTTCCATAGAATCCCACAATGAGCAAGTGACCCAAAACAGGTACGTCCTTAATATAATAATTAACTGTATACGGTTTTGTGGCGCTTTTGAGCTAGCCTTAAGAGGTCACGATGAGTCCGATATGTCGGATAATCCCGGAATATTTCGGGGACTAGTAAATTTCAGTGCCGAGTTGGATAGTGCCATGAAAGCTCATATAGAAAAAGCAACTGTATTTAAAGGCACTTCCAAAACAATACAGAACGAACTTCTGCAATGCATGCTAGAAGTTTGTCAAGAAGAGATTTCTAAGCAGTTGCAGGAATCTAATTTCGTGGCCGTCATTGCTGACGAAACTAGTGATGTGTCATCGAAATATCAGCTGGTTATTATATTCAGATATTTAGTAAATTCAAAACCGGTTGTAAGATTCTGGAAATTTGTTAAATCTGAAGGTAAAAATGCTTCATCATTAGCAACATATATTACTGAAGAGCTTGATCTTCATTTCGAGAGCTGTCCTGAAAAAGTGATAGCACAAACATATGATGGTGCCTCTGTCATGGCTGGTTCCAAAGGTGAGGTTCAAGCTATCATAAAGGAGAAGTATGCTTCAGCTCAGTACATCCACTGCCATGCACATCAATTGAATCTAATCATGCTACATGCTGCTTCAATTAATAGAAGTGTTAGGGTATTTTTTGTTAATTTGCAAGGCATATTTACTTTCTTCTCCAATTCTCCACAGAGAATGGCTATTTTAGACGAAGTGGTGGGTAAAAGACTTCCAAGAGCCGTTCCTACTCGATTGAATTTTCAGTCCAGATCTGTGAACACAGTATATGAGTATAGACTCGAATTACTAGAATGTATGGAAGTTATTCAAACAGGAGATAGGATAACGAACGACAAGACAATTCTCCAAGCTTCTGGCTATAAGGGAATATTGTCTGAGGAAACGTTCATTTATTGGTTGTCCTTTTTTCATAAAATCATGCCCTATGTGGACATATTATTCAATCAACTTCAGAAACGAGACACTAATCCAAATTTGGTTGAAACTCATATTCAGGCATTTGAAAGAGAAGTTAGAAAAATTCGAGAGAATATATGTACAGAAAGTTACGGTGAAGAGATGACAAAAAGAAGAAGAGTCGAGTCTCTTGTTGAGAGAGAGAGAAACACATGAAATTTGTGATGTAATCCTCAGGGAAATAAAGGACAGGTTTAGTTTCAAAGGGCATCTAGGAGCATCAACTTTGTTTAGGCCAGATAAATTTGAAGATTTCCACAATGTTTTCCCAGAAGAGTCTCTTCGTAGTGTCATTAGAGCGTATCCGTTCATAAATGAAAGGAATATTCGCACTGAACTTTCAGTTATTTATGGCACTGACGAGTTCAGAAACATTTCAGGCTGTGTGTCTCTAATGGAATTTTTCAGAGACAACAATTTATGTTCAACTTTCGGAGAGTGTACAAAATTACTAGAAATTCTACTAACAATCCCTATGACGACTTCAGAGGCTGAAAGGTGTTTTTCTACTCTCAAAAGAGTAAAAACATTTTTGAGGAGCACAATGTCTGAAAATCGATTGTCGGCCCTTGCAATGCTGTCAATAGAACGTCACTTCATCTTGAGCATTGTTGACTTCAATCAGCGGGTCATCGAGAAGTTCGCAAGGAATAAGGGGAGACGAGCCAGTTTTCTATATAAATAGGTGAGTTTTTGTAAATTTTTACGACTGTAGCATGGTAGGCCTAATATTTTGTAGTAAGAAAGTAAACGAACAAAATTTTGAAGCACCAGCCGCCACTGCTTAATAATATTATTATTGAATTTCCAAGGTTATAGAACCGTATTTTACCCGAAGGTATATTAGGGCTGTAGTTAAATCGTACATATTATAGCCCTGTACAAATACATAAAATATATACATAATTATGACATAAAATACACATATTACATTAAATGTGTATGACATAATAAAAATCATAGTTATCAAATACTTACATAAAATATATACATAATTATGACATAAAATACACATATTACATTAAATGTGTATGACATAATAAAAATCATAGTTATATTATATGCAAATACGTAGATATAAGATAAAATAGATACATAGAAATAGATACACAAAATATGAAACACAGACATATTACATACAATACTTTCCCAGGACACATCACACACAAACTTGTTACATAAAAAAGTAAGCATTTCGTAGAAACGTACATATTACTTTTAAGGACGTATATGACATAAAAATGACATGAAATAGACACATGACATACAAATGCATGTACAACACATAAGGCATAAACATAGTATATAAAATACACAGACAAGACTTAAAAAAAAATACATGAAAACTTATATATGATATGAAAGAGTGATATTATAGCTATTATTATTGTGATTCTTAGTATTATTATTAATAGTAGTAGTGTCTCCTTTTATTGCAGCCTGTTTTGCCATGTGGCATGTTAGATTAATGATAAAAACCTAAAAATATAATATCACCATGTGAATGCAAGAACTAGGAACTAGGTAACTCGAAGTTTGCGTTTTTTAGTTATCTCTGTTAGAACATAGCAAAAATCGCACAGAATGTAATCCAAGAACTAGGTAACTGATCTAACGATACCAGCGACATCTGTTTTCCAATGTAACAAATAGGTAAAAGAAAACAAGACATATTCCTTAGTGCAATAAATAAGTAAATAGGCAATATCGCAAAATAAGAAAAAGTGAGTTACCTAGTTCTTCCATTCAGGTGACGATATATACACAAAAAATTAACACAGTCATATAGCCTTACTAATTACATTAACTACAACTTCTCTTACTATGGCAGAAACACATAAACTAGCTATTTATAGTGAACTGTGAATCTGTGATATGAATTTCTGAAATGCTCTTGAACAGCATTTCTTTTTAAACATAAAACACAGGGGTTTTCAAATTGCCAGAACACGAGATGACATGCGACAGTAATAACAGGCGAGCTCTTTCGAAAATTGGGCAGTCAAATAGCAGGTTATGGACAGTCTGGGCGCTTTCCTCGCATTTACATGGATTCATTTACATTATTGATTTTGAACCGTTTAAAATATGTTTTTAATTTTTCATGGCCTGAAATGAATTGCGTACAGTTTAACTTAGAGGTTATTGTAGGAAAGAATAAGTCTCTAGTTAGAGAGCCGTTATTACTTCCTTGCCATCGTACATCCCAGCGTGCTAACATATGTTCCCTTAACTTATGTTTTATGAAACTGACAGGAATTTTATGGTAATTATCAACGACATTCATGGAACAAGCAAGCTTGGCTAGCTGGTCTGTCCTTTCATTCCCTAGAGCCGACGGCAATTCGGAAGGCTGTAGTCTGCTAGCGTTTGCGTCGAGAGAGACAGATAGAGAGAGCAAGGCAGCGTACAACCACAGTCTAAGACATACAGTCATGCAACTCATACGTATAAAATATGCCAACATTTGACAGCTGGCGCGACAGTAGCCCTCTAGCGGCAGGCAAGTTAAAAGTGTGCACACGACATATGATAACATATCAGAAAACGGGTTTTGCGTAATTTGTTTTATATTTTTATGCTATACAGTAAGTGTATATGATTCTTATTAATTTTAATTTAGAATCCTAGAAGAATTTCACACGCAGTTAATCTACAAGTTTCAGAAGCTGAGAATAAACGTAATTCTTTCTGCTCCTTACAACTGAATCATGGAACTGTTCACGTATCATGGTTTGAAATAATATAATTGTTCGTACGTGGATGGTTAATTAAATTCATTCCTGAATATATTTATGAATCATTAGAACTCTATATTTCCTGTGAGAAGAGTCAAAATTAGTAGCTTCAAAATTGTAGGTTACATTGCGTGGTGAATTCCTCTCCCTATTTCCTGAGAAATTAACTATTTTCCATACCGCAAATTGGGGTAAACTCGGCCGCTGAGGTAAACTTGAAAATAAAAAAGGGGAAGATTTAAACCTTAATATGACAGACATTGATTTATGAAGTTTATTATTTTTCATTTCTTAAGAACCGGTATTTCCTTTATTATTTTGAGTGACAAATAGTGCTGATATTACGATTTAAATGTTTATGGCAAGTTTACCGCATTTTACATTACATTTCCAGTTTTCACACATAATGCCTAATTTTAACTTATCCTACCTATATAATACGTAATTTACATGCCCTTACTTTTAATATGACGTAGGTGAAAACAAATAAATGAACACACAATTTTGTTGAAAAAATTGTGACTTCAATTAACTCAGAAAATGTAGGCCTAATTTTATTTTCAGAGTAGAAGTAGTGTAAGTCAAAATGGGTAATGAGGGTTAAAGTAAACATTCTTTAAAATACAGCGCAAAGTAGCAGTTAATATTGAATTTATTTAAACTATTAGTAGTCAGGATATATTAATTGCTACTTTGCGCTGTATTTTACAGAATATTTACTTTAAATCTCATTACCTAATTTTGACTTACACCACTTCTGCTCTGAACAGCTCAAATAATCACTGGGAATGTAAAATCAACACCAATAGCAGTCATACAAATTATTACAGAAAAGATTGCTTTTTATATTAAATTTAAAAAGGCTCTTGAGAACTTAATACGTCTGCCACATGAATCTACACCAACACATCAGAAATCTACCGACACAGTCTGGATTTATTCAAGAAGTGAATATTTTGCAAAAGGATTACAATACTCCATGAATTCTTGAAAAATTAACACCATGATCCCTACTTGAATGCAATATAACGTTCAACTTTTGAAAAATATATAGAAAAAAAAACACGAATACAAAAAGTATGGAATTACTTGCATTAAAAACTGTAGATACATTATCCAAAATCGGAATGGTTACACATTCACACATATGATTTCTACAAAAAAATAATATACTGTAACAGATATTTACTTTGTTTTTATTTAAACTCTCCTTCCTGACATACAAATAGGTAACTGATAAGTAATAATAATGTTTTATAGAACACAATACGTAGGCTACCTACAACGTGGATTATTGGTTATTCCTGAGTTATGATTTTCTCATGGTCTTTAGGGAATCTGAAGAACGACAAATTCGGAGATTTAAACTTGTTGTTACTGCAATTTTCGTCATTGCACACATTGCCTTTATTCCGATGCATGATTAAAACGTTATTATAACATCTCGCATCCCTTTAAAGCACGTGCTGGCTGAACGAGACTATGGCCAGTGCCTTGCCTGCCGCTTGGGCGCTAGTGTCGCGAATGTTGGCAGAAAAAGTGTTGAAGTTTCGTGACTGTATGTCTTAGACTGTGGTACAACATTGCCACATCGTACTTCACGCGCACGTGCAATACAAATAGCGCAGGAAAGAACTTAAATTATCAAAAGACAATAATGACCTTAGCCGTTGGTTACTATAAACATGACATCAAACATAAACTCTTTCCTTCACTAACAAAATTCTTTGCACGGTTCTCAATCCCACACCACATGCTTCTGCAGTCGTTTCTTGCACGTTGGCAACGTTGCAGCCAGCATCAAGATGGCCGGCAGCGTTCTGCTCGTCAACGTTTTTAAAATAATTATACACCTCAAACAATGTTTTCCGCGCCTGCCTGTGCAATACTTGTATTTTTACAGTCTCTTCTTCCATTGATTTATCTTGCATACACACAGTAAATGTTAGTTTTACTTATTCAATGTATTGAAACACTCACACGTGAACAAACGAACTCGGGAAGTACTTGTTACAGACTGATTCTGATTGGTTCTACTGTACAAGCTTGTGACGTCACATACTAGAAATGCAACGCGCGCATATAGCAGCCGACCGCCTTCCGAACTGCCGTCTAATCTAATATACCCGAGTGCCCTCGAACCCAGTTTAAACAAATATGTTGGCTGGAGTTAGCAATATTACGTCTGACATTTACGCCATTCATATGCATATTATATTATTGTCCTTAATACAGTTCAAAGTTGCCTTATTCTTAATAATAATAGAACGACAACACGCACTACATCCCTTCCTGTAATCTGAACACGTCTCTCTCTAGTTACATTGTTTCAACATCCACAGTCGACACTTTCTACAACTGCTACAGCAACAGTAACAAAAGAGCAACATTACTCCGATTACTGAACTAATACTGTACTCCAACCAGGAGAATGAGATGCAGCGGGTTAATGCTGTGAATGAATGTTGATGTCATAAGATGTCATAAGATCCCACACGTGGGTACACGCATCTCCATTGGCTAACTCTCAAAGCACAACCGATAACACTGATACACACATACACTATCATAGTTACAAAATTAGATCACGGTTAATCTCCTGGGGCCATATTCATAGACATTCTTAGCGTGGGCTTCCGGTGGATGATCAGCGAACTAACGTTTTTCGTATTCATAAACCAGTGTTAGCGATATGATATGATATGATATGATATGATATGATATGATATGATATGATATGATATGATATGATATGAATCCTGTACAAGTAACCAGTCGACAGCCGGGGCTAGTTTAGCACGCTCGTAGCGCGGGCTAGCGAAATGTCTACGCATAGCACCCCTGGTCTTTTAATCCCTCCATACAGGAAATAACATATGCAGGAGAGCGCATGTTTTTAAACTGACGTTATAACGGTAATATTATCTATCTACTTCACTCCTATAGATGACGCAATACTAGGCACATTCCTTTCACGGTTAATCTCCTGGTTGGAGAAGTACAGAGCCAAGCAGAATAGTGACGCCAATCTTTCATATTGAATTTTGGATTGTTCTTCTGATATTTGTCTTTGAAGATCATCAATTTTTACTCCCATTTATTTAAAATCATGAGTCGTAGATAGAATATTTGTAAATGGCAATTGCATATTAGTTTTTGTCATTATTTCTTCCTGTCCCTGTGAAACACAACAGTCAATATGCATGGGAGCTATAGGATGATATCGGTAGTAGTTTGATTAATTTCAGTATGCTGTAGTGGATATAACACACCTACTGAGGTCAACCCTTTACAATTAACAGCTAACACAAGTTTCCCTCTATTGAATAATTTTACTTTTTCCTTTATTTCATTCTCACATACTACAGTTATTTCATCCTTTTAATGATTTATATACAGCCATTCATTACTATGTGTTAACGGTATCCACATGGTATCTATTATCGGTTTTACTAATAAAAACTCTATATACAGACGTTTAACTGTCTTATGCAATGAGTAGCTCGTTTATACGTCGTGCGTAAATTCCTTACCAATAATCACTACATACGTCGTGTATAACAGTATAACTGTTACACAGCTACGTCATAGTTTCGTCATTACTTCGTTACGAAAGGTAATAGAATATCTGAGGTTCACTATTGCATCCGATAGAGTGGTCTAGTGTGGCGTGTTAAGTATCGATAGTACAACTGACGCTAATCGATTACCGCACTACTGGGTGTTCATTTCAAAGTGTGTCATGACGTCACTGTTGTTGGGTCACCGATTTGAAGCGAGTTTCAGCTTATATGTTAGAGAAGTTGCCTATTATTTAAGGCGTTCTTCAATCTGAACTTGAGAACGTGTACGGTATAACTTGAACGTCGTAGCAACAGATGGCGGTCTGTACGGTCTGTGTGCTACCATAACCTCTTTCAAAATGTGTTTTGATCCGGCAAGTCGTACGCAGGGTATTTGTTATCATCGGTTGCGTAGGTAACATTCCACAACACAAATCAAATGCTCCGTGTCGATGTTGCCCGTCGAAGTTAATGTCAACAAATACGTAAGTAATCGTCTTAACCCTCTCCCCATATCCCGACAGTACGTATTTCCAAACAGTTCACATTCCTGCCACTACCGGCGTTACAGTACGTATCGGTACGTACTCTTCAGAATGAACGCCGTACTTGCTAGGCAGCTTCTCTACCTCATAGGTTATACACCTCTGCGGAAGTGTAGGAAGATTGAATTCTCTAGGCCAGTATTGTCAGAGTTGTAAGCTCCGAAACCGGTTGTGGAGCTAGTGACGTCCAGTCGGAGCGTGAACTTGCTTATGTCTGTGGAAGCACCGGAGCACGCAACGAGTTATAGTGGAGCGCTCCGCTCCGTTTAGGCTCTGTCTGACAACGCTGCTCTAGGCTCATCGGCTAGCCACATGACGGCATACAGCGAGCCATGACACACTTTGAACTGAACACCCAGTATATTTCGGTCAAAGCGTAAAAGATACAGCAATATTATTCTAATAATTCTATGCTCTTTGGTTTGTTCTTCTGTGGTTACAAGGCAACCAAGATTATTACATTCAGGTTGTCCACATTAAGGAGTTTTGTATTCGGCAGTTTCCGGCTACATTCGGATTATGACGTCACAGGGATACCGCGTTTGGTCAGTCGTCTGCTACTCTGCTATACAAACAATAAGAATACTGCAAATCTAGTCTTTCAGGTGAAGCTCCCTGTAAAGCAGATTTGAATAATTTCAAGGGAAAAATTGTTCCAAGGCCGGGTATCGATCCCGGGACCTCTGGTTGAACGTACCAGCGCTCTCCCAACTGAGCTACCCGGGAACTCCACCCGACCCCGTCTCAACTTTTCCCTTTATATCCACACAACTCGCGTGGGCTGACGAAACGCCAGAGACTCACATCGAGTGCACACAAACTCTGTGTGACTTGGAATTGCGGTTTTCTGTTAACGTACACAGTGACGTATATATTATGCAAATCTAGTCTTTCAGGTGAAGCTCCCTGTAAAGCAGATTTGAATAATTTCAAGTCACACAGAGTTTGTGTGCACTCGATGTGGGTCTCTGGCGTTTCGTTAGCCCACGCGAGTTGTGTGGATATAAAGGGAAAAGTTGAGACGGGGTCGGGTGGAGTTCCCGGGTAGCTCAGTTGGGAGAGCGCTGGTACGTTCAACCAGAGGTCCCGGGATCGATACCCGGCCCCGGAACAATTTTTCCCTTGAAATTATTCAATAAGAATACTATTAAGTTTAAAGTGGTTGTATTAATTTTAATAGGCATATACTGTTTTATTAGTGAGTGAATAGTTAAGTTGTGTGAACTATCGTAGCTGCTGACAAGGGAAGTATCACACCCCACATGCCGAAACTTCGGTGACATAACCGATGTGCTACGAGAAGATCACGTGCAAAATATTAGTTGCCTGTTTCCACTGCAAGGCCCCGGAATTTTGCATGTAAGTAATAGGGAAGTGGATACTATTCGCTACTAGTTGGAATGGACAGCCCTTCCTGTGTGCAAGCCAGCGGAGCAATCAGCAGCGAACAGACGTACGTGAGTCAAGGTCAGTAATACAAGCGGACGACTACAGGGTTATAGGTCTCGCAAGTATGGAATACCGACGGAAGGAATGCGAATCAAACACTGCGATAAGGAAGAGCGGGCGACAGGAAAGGTCACGAGATAACTTTAATGATATTAAAGATCAGTGTGACAATGAAATGTTCATTCGTTGTGCATGGTGCTGAAAAGAATTGCGTTTTAAACATTCAATCGTTGCCAGTGACTTCTGTCTCTTGTTTGTACTTCATTGAGAAGATGGGACGCGACAGAGTTTACACCATTTCACACACACACGCACTCCACTCCGCTCGCCAGTGAGGCAGGGATGTCCAGATGCGCCGCGTTATCGTCTGGCCACAGAAGGATTCCAGCTTCGATTTCGGGGCCTTGCAGTGGAAACAGGCAGCTAATGTTTTGCACGTGATCTTCTCGTAGCACATCGGTTATGTCACCAAAGTTTCGAGGTAAGTTTCGGCATGTGGGGTGTGAAACTTCCCTGTGAGTTACTGTTTCGCGTGTTTGTGTAGGCCTATAACGCAATACACTACAGCGAGTAACCATGCCGGGTATGAGGTGTACTGTTGCAGTGTGCAATAACAGCTGGGCGAAATCAAAGAAAGACAATTCCAGAAGTCACATAAAATACTTCACTTTTCCGAAAAATGAGGAATTAAGAAAAAAGTGGATTCAGAGATGTAGGCGTGACGGAAAATGGAATCCGGATTCGTGTAGAGTGTGTTCCGAACATTTTCATGCCAGCGATTTTGATCGAGACCTAAAGAGCGAATTATTAGGACTTCCTACCACACGCATACTTAAGAAAGATGCCATCCCTTCTCTAAATTTGGGTGTTGATCGCGACACATATAAAGAACAATTATCGTATGATCGAGAAATTAGGAAGGAAAAGAAGATCATAAGAAAGTTGTTACAGAAATGTTGCAAGATTCGGATATTTGTATGTCTAATTCTACATTAAGTTCACCATTTCCTTCAGTCACTCCACCTCCCCAGACCTGTGATGAGAATGCAGTGGCTCTGATCGAAGAAATTGAAAGATTGAAAAAGGAGTTAGATGAAGAGAGAAAAACTACTCTTGTTCTGAATTTCAAATTGGAGGCAGCTGAAAGGAAGTTACAGCAACACCGTACAAAAATAAATAATTTATGGAAGGAACTAATAGCATGTAAGAAGAAAGAACGTTGTGCTCATAATATTCATAACAAATTGGTCGATGGTCTTTCGGACATTTTTACTAAAACTCAGATAAAATACTGACAAACAAACAAAAACGTGTGAATTGGACTGACAAAGACATATCTGCAGCTTTTACTCTTAAGATATCTGGGGAAGAAAACGTACATTTATATGAGGCAAAAATTGCATTACCCACTACCTGGACTTTCGACGTTGGAAAAATGGGCTTCGAAAATTGACATGCGAAACGGAACTGGTATCCTCGAAGATATGTTGGGAATGATGAAGATAGCTGCTATCACATATGGACAATCAGATAAAATTGCAGTCCTTCAGTTTGACGAAGTGCATGTCAAACGTGCATACGAGTACGACTCTCTAAAGGATGAAATCGTGGGTCCCCATTCAAGATTGCAGGCAGTGATGGTGAGAGGTCTCTTCAAGAACTGGAAACAATTTATGTTGATTTTGATAAAAATATGACAAAAATTATATTAGATAATCTAGTATCGCGTCTTGCAGAGACAGGATGCAGAGTAGCAGCTTGTGTTTGTGATATGGGTGCAGCGAATCAAGGTTTGTGGAAAGGATATGAAGTTAATCCAACAAAAACATGGTTCTATAACCCAAGAACATCAGAAAGAATATATTTCTTTGCTGATGCCCCTCACCTTTTGAAATTAGTCAGAAACTGGCTCCTCGATACAGACTTAATATTTTCTAATGGAAAAATTGTCTCGAAAGAACCTTTGGAATCTCTCATTAAGGATGACAACCATGAAATTAAAGCATGCCATAAAATCGATTCCAGTCACTTGAATTGCAGAGGAACTGAAAGAATGAACGTAAGGAAAGCAGCAGAATTAATGTCACATAGTGTTGCAACTGCTTTACGTCATTTTAAACTTGGTGGCGATTCATCTATCACAGAAAACACGAGTGAGTTCATTGAAATTGTAAATAATTGATTTGATCTCATGAATTCTTATAGTCCAGCTCATTCTAAAGTTCCTAGCAAAAATGCATATGGACTTAAATTAGAAGAACAAGATAAAATGTTGAAGAATATGTGTGACACTATTAACAGCATGACATGCAGGGGTAAACGAGTAAAACAGATATTTCAGACAGCCATTCTTGTATCTATATCTTCCTTGAAATATCTTCTTCTCGATGTACAAAAGCTAGGAATGACATATATTTTAACACATCGTCTGAACCAAGATTCACTTGAGAATTTATTTTCCCAGATCCGTTCTCGAGGTGGTTTATACGACCACCCTACCCCATTAAACTCTCTATACCGCCTGCGAATGATAATTCTTGGCAATAATGCCGGAAATATAGAAAAACACAAGAATACACATACTGAATCTAGTGAGGAATACCTTTCATCCCAATTACTTCATACATGTGGTGTAAAGTGTACAGAGTTAGTACAAAATTCTATTCCTAATATCTTCATTCAAGAAGAAGACGACACATCTGGTTCAGGTTCAACAATTGTAGGTGAAAAGGAAACTGAAATGGAGGTTGAAGGTTTGAGATACATTGCTGGTTGGATAGCAAACAAACATAGTGAAACTCATCCCAACTTAGGTCACCGAACAGATACAGAAGAAACAGATCATAGTTCTTACTGTCTAGTCTCCTGGATTCGTAGTTTGTCATATGGTGGACTTACAGAGCCGACATCCAAATGGTTAGACATCGCTTTTGTTCTTGTCATGGACCTGAGGTTCGAAGAGGAGTCGGAGTTATGAAGAACTTGGTTTCTTTAATATGTTCAAGTGATCCTAGTGTGAGTAGTGACTTGGTGAAAACTTTCGTCAAAGTAAGGACATTTGCTCGTATAAAGTTTTTAAATAAATATGGCGAAAAAATAATCAGTGGCCAGAAAAGAATTAAAAGATCGGATTCTACAGTGAAGAGGAAAATGAAGAAGTTTACAAATTAAGGTGAAATTTATTCCTTCATATATTAACTCATGGCTTGCTTAATTCTAGGTGACTACTGGGTATATCGATTAATTATTTGTTGCAGTTGTTTTAAGTATTAGGCTACATCAGCAAATGCAACGTAGGCCTATATCATAAGCTAAAAGTTAGAAAGAAAGTAGTAGCATATAGTAGGAATCCGTCCTGGTATGTGAAGCAGAAGACATAGGGGGTATCTGTGCGACGTCACCCATCCTGAGCCAATACCAGTGACTCGTGCATTGTGGATAACCTGAATGTAATAATCTTGCAAGGCAACCATCATCATAAAATTGATCTAATATGGGAAAAATTATCATAGACGGATCTGCAAAGGATAGAAAAAGTGAAGGCGAAATTTCTCAAAAGAGTGCTAGGAGTCGGAACAACAGCTCCAAGTCGACTGGTATACGTCCTAGCGAGAGAGAACTACTGCGTCGAATGACACTACCAAACACCAAAGCTTGCGGGAGGAGCTAGAAAGGAAACGAGCCAAGATAGACCTGGAATTCTATGGAGTCGACGCAATGATAGAAAGAAACTGGACCAAAGAAAACCAACAGCAGAGACATACAATCACCAGATACGCGATCCATGGATTCCACCACAAGATCTGTGCAACGACAAGATTCCACAGCCCAGAGGAGAACTGTGTATTTAGTTTGTGCAACGACAAATGTGGCAGATTTCATCTCCTGAAGTGCAAGAACAGGGAAAAAACACTATCTGAATACAGCAAAGAGTGAACAATTTCAAACACAAATACTCAATCGAGTGAACCTTATTATTATTATTATAAAATGACAGTCGATACGAACAGCTGTTAGAGGGGCGGCCATTTTTTCTCTATATGCAACGCTTAAACAAGGAGTTTCGTGTATGTATTTACTGCAAAGCAATTCCCATTGTATAGTTACAGCCTGTTTATACATCCATTGCTTATGCATGGTTTATAAGTAAAGTTTTCTGTCTCAACTCTGCAAAAGTCTCGTATAAAAACTATACATGGTTTATTAGTAAGACTGTATATGTATACAGAATGTCCCATTTATCTTGTGCACCTATTATAACTTTTTTTTTTTTTGGATAGGAATTGGAATTTTTGTTTTTGAGTGTTATGTTAGAACGAGGGGCTAACATGAGTGCATGTAACTACATTATGGTATAAGATACACGTGACGTCATCAATTTTTCAAATAGCACTGCATACTTTAATCATGTTACATTGATTACACATATTAAGACCAGTTCAAAAATGTATCACAATGTCACTTTCCTAATCAATAACGACAACAAAACGAAACAAAAACGTACTTTCAATGTTATAATGTTATGCTTTGAGAGTCACAGAAGATGTTCCAAATGGTGACCATTCACATTAATGCACATTCGAAGGCGTTCCCCGATAGACCGCATGACTGACCGGCATGTTGCTGGCTGAATGAACACACAAGCCTGTCGAATGCGTTGCTGCATGTCATCTGGTGTTGTCAGAATGTTCTGGTACACACTGTCCTTTACAGTTCCTCACAGGAAGAAATCGAGTGGCGACAGGTCCGGAGAACGTGCAGGCCACTGTACGTGGATTGTAGCGTGGACAGTTATTGTGGTTTGTTTACATGCTAAATAGCCAACACACAATACACGACGTGTACGGACGTCAGTCGTCTTTCATTTTGTGTAGGCCTAAGTTAATGCACCACAACAAATGACACATTCTGATGGCATTCATTTTGCATTTTGTTGTTGTTTTGATTGGGAAAGTGACATTGTGATACATTTTTTAATTCGTCTTAATGTGTGCAATCAATGTAACATGATTAAAGTATGTAGTGCTATTTGAAAAATTGATGGCATCACGTGTATCTTGTACCATAATGTAGTTACATGCACCAAATGTCTACACTCATGTTAGCACCTCGTTCTAACATAACTCTCAAAAACAAAAATTCCAATACCTATCCAAACAAAAGAGTTATAATAGGTACACAAGATAAATGGGACACCTTGTATATTGTTCAAATGCTTTACATACTTCTGAATATTCAGTCGTAGTAGGATGTATCAGGTAGGTGAGGCAATCCTCTTTCACTATATGATTTATTGGTACATTCTCCATACAAATCACATTAGCAATTATCTTTTTGTATTGTCTCACATGCTGTTGAGATAAAAATGCTGTTTTCGTTCTCAACGTATTGGTTGCTATGTGAGGGTATTGGGGTTGTATAAATTTAGCAGCTCTATTATTATTCATAATTACCGGAAAAGGAACAATTTCATATAAATTGAATTTCTCGCGTGACAGTAAAGGTACTCTCGCAATATATATCAACGTAGATGACGTTTTATAAATAGTTGCGGTTATCACCTGGTCCACTTGGTGTGATGGAAAAGATGGTAATTGCAGATCGATAGGAATTGTTTCACATAACACACAGTCTAGTATATACAGTCACGAAATTTGAGTTGTGAGGGTGCTAGGAACAATAGACTGTGCAGGTACTATTTCGCATTGTATGTAATGAGGCGATATTAGCGATCCTAGTGGTTAGCAACTATCTATGGATGCATAATTACCTCGTATTGAGCTTCGTGACTGTATATACTAGACTGTGGTAACACTTTCTTAATTTTTTCGTAAGTTATAACCTAAGGTTGAATAATTCCAATTCGCGCATTTGTTGTCATTGTGATCAACAAATCGTAATATTCATAACAGTCTTGGTATCCTGACTCAACATGTTGAATCTTTAGATTTGCTGTAATCGTATTGTCTTCATGCGCCTTACCTTCCCACTGATTTTGGTAATGTGAAAGAGAAGTATTGAAACTTTCTTTTATTGCTTTTTGATTTAACAATAATTCCGTAATTGTTTCATTGACTGTTACCAAACTTGACTTTAAATGTGTTAACTATTCCGAACTAATATGCAAGAAGTTAAGTTATTCTTGCTGAATTTTATCCATTCTTTCCTTATACATTTCTATCTCAGCTTCAGTTGCAGTGCCGAATAGAATTTTAGAAATTTCGCCTACAAAACATGTTGTTGTTATTATTATTGACCATTGGTCCAATAATTTCTTCAAGAGTTTCTCTTAGCCTTTGTACACTAGTTCTTTTAGCCAGGATGTGAGCTAATCCTTGCTCACAAACCGTTTTGTGATACCATGTGTATACTAACAAATTTTTACATTCATTCTGTATAGTTGCAGTCCCTTGTTTGAGCGTATCATACAGGTGTTTTACCAGTCCTATGTCTACGTAAGTAATGACATCCCAGAGATGCGGAGTGAACCACATGTTTACTACAAAATCAAAATATATATGCCTGCCTGTCCTTTGATTTCTTCATTTTGAGTTGCTGAAAAGCATTCAACCTTAACAGTAGTCATACCAATGAGTAGTGCTAACCACTTACATAAAATCATCTTGGTTTGCTTCTGAAAAGAAAAGAAACACAATTATTCTTTGTATTCCTTTACTCTATTAATGTGTACAGTGAATCTCTTATTTCCCGTAGGGTAAAGTTGTCTATTTCCGTGATACTATTTTAAAATTGAATGTCAGTCAAAGCTTTGTTGTTCGAACATAGTGCCAGACATCTTTCTCAAAAGATTGCACCTTTCGCCTACTTTTGAGACATTGGTGAACTTCCTAGCAAGATACCCAATCCCATGACATTCAGTGAAAAAAAGTATCACGGAATTAGGAGTATGACGGAATTAGGCAACTTTACCCTACCCTCAATTCTGCACAACTCGAAGTTAACTTTATTAACCCGAGTAACCTCAAATGGACCTTCTCACAGAACGTCCAACTTTTTCCAATTCTCCTTTCGAAACAAGACCTTGGCTCCCAGAGCTATGTCATAGTTCCCTAATTTTCTTTCTGTGCTACCCGAGCTACGTCATTAGTGATCTCATGCTGACCTACCCACAATAGGTCAAGCTTTTCCTTTTTTTCCTTTCTTTGCTCCCCGAGCTTCGTCATTAGGCCTATGACTTTTCTTATCTTTATTCCTATTATCATCAAATACTCGCTTTTCCTTACTTTGTTTGAGGAACTCCCTCGCTTCCTGCCAAGTGAGCCTCATCCTTTTCTTCAACTGTGCCACATAATCATCATAGGTATATATTACCTTCACTTCCTGCCTTAAAGTTCCACGAATATTTGCTATTCGACCAAACATAAGTTCATAAGGTGTGAATTTCATACTACAGTGAGGAGTTGTGTTATAAGTAAAGATACCAAAGGGTAACCATCTATCCCATTCATCCTGTTTAGTGGAACTGAAACATCTTAAATATCACTGGACAACAGTCATTTTGCGGCAGACATGAAACTAACAAATTCTTACCAATTTCGATTTATTAAAAAAAATCACCGTATTTCGTCTGTAATTATTTTGTTTTACAAATGTGACGACCCATTATGTGAAAACAATATTAGTGTAAGTAGGCCACCTTGCTAGAAGCACTTGTAGAAACGGAAATTATTTTATTGCCCTTTTATGAGTCTATTAGGAGGGAGTGAAACAGGTTCGCGATATGAATTCACTTGAGTTTACCCGATTTTACTTGAGACGTGTATTTCTTTCATGTGATCTTTAATTACATTACTGTAGTTTATATTTTGCAATAGACCACCCTGTTAAAATCACTTCTAGATGCGGAAATTGTTTTATTGTCCTTTTCGGTTCCATTTGGAGAGAGAGAAACAGGTTCGCCAAATGAAATCACTTCAGTTTACCAGGAGATTTCTGTGGTGTTAGTATTCTGTGTCAGACGTGTATTTCTTTAAAGTGTGCTTTAATGATAATATTTAAAGCACGAAAGGTTTATTATCTGCGGATTTGAAGGTTGTAGCATTGCTTTTTGGAATGCAATTACGCTACACAAAATTTTGCTGCTTTATGTGCGAATGGGACAGTCGCGCTCGAGCATTATAAAACAAAACGAAAATCACTAGAGCCAGGGAAAAAAAGTATTATACATCAATCCTTTGTACCTGAAAGTAAAGTAATTTTACCCCCTTTACACATTAAGTTAGAGTTAATGAAGATTTTTGTTGAAGAGATGAATCATAAAATTGAAGCATTTAAACATATCCAGGAAAAATTTCCTGCAAAAATAAAAGAGGGAGTTTTCAGTGGACCACAAATCATAAAAAATAATGAAGGACAATCACTTCGAATCTTTGTTGAGAGGAAAAAAGAGAGCCACCTGAATTGCATTCAAAGAGGTTGTATTAAATTTTCTGGGTAACCGTAGAAGTGAGAACTATGAAGAACTAGTACAAAATTTACTGTTGGCGTATGAAACTATGGGTTGTAACATGCCCTTGAAAATTCACTTCCTTCACTCCTATCTTGACTTTTTTCCCCGAGAAATGTGAAGATTTTAGTGATGAGCATGGTGAGTGCTTCCATCAAGAAATTTCAACTATGGAAAAAAGATACCAAGGACAGTGGAGTACCAATTTGCCAGCAGACTATTGTTGGACTTTAGCTCGTGATGTACCAGAAGCCCAGTATAAAAGAGAATGCAGAAAAGAAAGCTGTAATCTTCTGAACAGTGAATATTTAACTTTATTGTCATTATATAAAGAAACATTTTGAATGGATATAAATTCGAAAATTTCTCAAAAAACGTAACCAACAACGGTTTTTATTGTCATATTCGTATTCAGATGGCTAAAATGATATAGAAAACATGTATCACATGCCCAGCGCAAAAAGAAAGTTACAATTTGTGAATACTGCAGTGTATTCCACTATAACTTTGTGGGACCTTTCTAAGCTACCATTAGACTCTGGGTGGTATGCACGGGTATGAATGTTATTTATTTTGAGTAACTTACAAATTTCTTGAAAGAGTTTACTCATAAATTGACTACCTTGATCTGTAAGAATTACATCACATATTCCATAAGTTAAAATAATATATTCTACAAAACATCTGGCTACAATCTCTGTAGTCATTTCTGGCATTGGAACAGGTATTAGATATTTACTTAAGAGATCCTGACATCTCAAAATATATTTATTTCCTTCCAATGATAAGGTAAGAGGGCCTACAATATGAAGTGATAACTTTTCCCATATAGTCTGGGGTGTGTCTGTTATTTGTAACGGTGCTTTTGGAATAGCCTGTTGACTTTTATTAATTTGGAAAATTTTACATTTCCTAATGTACTGTGTAATGTCTTCCAACATATTGGGCCATTTGCAATGCAATTTAATCCTTTCATAGGTTCTTTGTATTCCTTGGTGACCTCCAATAGGACAATCGTACGATTCTTTCAATAATCAGATTTTCTCTGTTCTGAAATTTCATGAGTTCCGTCTTTCACAAAGAGGGTGATTCTACTTAAGCAATCGGCATTCACGTTTCTTTTTCCCGCCTTATGGGCAACGTCAAAATCGTATTCTTTAACAGCAACCTCCATCTCAGTTTTGTGAACCGGGGTCTTTTACATTCATCATCCATTTCAGGGACTGATGATCAGTTACAATGGTAAATTTTGTACCTAGTAAATATGGATGGAAATGCTTACATGCCCAGATAATGGCCAAGAGTTCCTTTCAGTCGTGCCATAATTTAATTCTTCTCCATTAAGAGTACGTGAAGCGTACGCTATGGGCTTATCTTCTCCTATTTTACCTCGACTAAGGATGGTTCCTATCGCAAGATTACTAGCGTCGGTTATCAAAATAAAAGCATTCGTAAAATCAGGAAATTGCAATATACTGGGTATTCCATTAATTTCTGCTTTAAAGTCTGAAAACTTTCTTTTTGTTTTTCTGACCATTTCCATTGCATTTCTTTCTTTAATAAATCATTTAGTGGCTTTGCTATTTGACTGAATTTATTAATAAATTTTCGGTAATACCCTGCAAGTCCTAGGAATGATTTTACATCTTTAGCATTTTGCAGAGTTGGAAATTGTTTAACAGCACGAATTTTCTCTTCGTCAGGGATAATACCACATTCTAGTATAGTCACGAAGCTCAGTACGTAGTAAATATGCATCCATTGATAGTTGCTAACCACTAGGATCACTAATATCGCCTCATTACAGACAATGCGAAATAGTATCTGCACAGTCTATTGTTTCTAGCACCCTCACAACTCAAGCTTCGTGAATGTATATACTAGACTGTGGTAATACCTATTGTGTCCTAAGTATTTTAACTCTTTCTTAAAAAAAAACTCGCACTTATCCGGTTCAATTTCAACTTGCTTTTGTCGAAATGTTTCAAATACATATCTTAATTTCTCGTTATGTTCTTTCGATTTTCCTGAAATATAAGCAAATCATCTAAATAAACACGAGAGCGAATTCCTATCAATGAAAATAAGATAGTATTCATAAATCTTTGGAAAGTTGCCTGAGCTGACTTTAATTCAAATCGCATTCGTTTGAATTCAAAATGACCTAACTGCGTACTAAATGCGGTCTTACACCTATCTTCAGGACTAAGCTGTATCTGCTAACACAATCTAGGGCTGAGAAATAATGAGCTCCACCAAATTTATCCAAAATGTCCTGAATATTTGGCAAAGGGAAATTGTCTCCTACTGTTTCTGCATTCAACTGACGGAAATCTATACAGATTCGCCACTTCTTTTTCCCAGAGGCATTCGTCTTTTTAGGAACTACAATTAGAGGAAAATTCCATGGGCTACTACTTGGTTGAATTATATCTTCTTCAAGCATTGCTTTCACCTATTTTTCTACTTCCTCCTAATGTTGTTTAGGTAATCTGTAAATTTTTTAAGTTATGGGTTTATAGGCATCTATTCTCGATGTTGGGATTGAATGGACTACATCTTTAACTTCAGTTAACTGATCTCCTGGTAAAAGAAAACTATCATTGTACTCACAGCACAACTGAACAATTTCATCTCTGCCTTCATTAATATGACTTAGTCGTAATGACTACAACAATTTCCACAATTTGGGACATCTGGCCGAAATCTACGGCTGACCACTAGGATCCAGAATACAAGCAAAGGTTAAATGAAAAATACAATATGATTGCGGAGAGAATACGGAACAATGATAAATTTAAAAATAAAGTACAATTTGAGTTCGGAGAAACATGAGATGAAAAGACATTGAAGAGTAATGAGATGAAGCGATTATTTATTCTTTCTGTTCCTTCCAATTTTTTAATTGATTATTACTCATGAGTTTATCCAAAAGAGGAATTTCATGTATAGTTGCATCACTCTTAGAGATATTTATTTTATTTATTTATTTATTTATTTATTTATTTATTTATTTAACCTGGTAGAGATAAGGCCATCAGGCCTTCTCTTCCCCTCTACCAGGGGATTACAACTATGGCACATATGTAAAATTTATTATCAACACAGTTTACTATACATTCAGCTATATAATAATTTGGTGCTACTTCTTGTTTAGGACAATACCTTGGTCCAATTTCATTAGTAGGAAAACAACAAATACTTTCACTTAATTTAGGGATCATTAACGAGGATTGTAATCATAAGCATGATGACTGTGTTATCCAGTCCCTCCCCAATATCATATACAAATTAGAATTGGGTAGTTGAGCCATGGCATACACTTTTAACGCAGTACCTGCTATATTCAATTCTATCCATCCCTCGATATGCAATTTTCCTGCTATACCAGAAATCTGTATCTTTTCCTTTTGGATAGGTATATTTGATCGTATTCTATCTTTAATAATTAGAGATACACCTGATCCTGTATCTATTAATGCAGTTCATATCCCCTGAATCTTAAGCTTTCTCAATATGTATTAAGAATTTTTTATTTTTTCACAGCAGTCCGTGTTAGTGCAGCAACGCAGCCTCGACTGCGTAGGTGTGTCCTGCTCTAGTTTTCCTGCGTGGTTGCTGTCTGAAAGCCACCACCTCGAACTCCTCTACCTGCAGATTTATCTCTTACACTACTCCTCTCTCCCTACTATTATGGCCTATTCTTTTACATTTATCACACTCAGGCACTTGGCAATCTCTTACAAAGAGACCTGTCTGATTGCATCTGTAACATTTGATGGGTTCTATTACGTGCACGTTTTCTCTTTTTACTTTTACTTGGTTTTGTAGGAACCTTTTGGGTACCGTTGTACTGCTTACTTCCTTACTACATCTTACGCTAGACCTTCTGCCAGAACCTTATATTACCGCTCTGCCTGTCACTTCTTTTAAGGGAACCAGGTAGTGATTAGAGGTCAAAAGTCCGATTTTATAGTTTGTGTTTTAAAAATTAAGTACAAAACTTACTCTTTAAAACAATATAAATATTGTGTGGGGGGGGGGGTATTTCTGCAGATAAGCCCCCTAAATAACCTCTTTAAATTTGGTGGTGCATGTAATTCATACATCCTTTTTTTTTTTTCTTAATGCAGTTTTCCGTAAGTTGGCATTTTTCATACTTAAGTGCATTTTTTCTGAAAATACTGAATAAATTTACCTCAAATTTTACAGTGTTTTCTGCAGCCTGTGTTCTACATAGTAAACCTGCGGGTTTAAGAATATCACACACATAACAAGAGAAAGAAATATATATACAGTATATATATATATATATATATATATATATAGATTGAAAAAATTTCAAGAAATGTTAAACAAAGTTCATTGTTTTTTTCTGTTTCACTGGGGGTGAAATATTTAACTAAACTTTGCTTTAGAATTTACAATATACATTACTAGATAACTTAAAAAATTCAAGATAGGGTAGTTCACCCTATTGTCAGCCATCTCCCAGTAGTCAGCCATCTTGGTATAATTATGAAAAAAATAAGTACATCAAAGAATATGTACATATTCTGTTGGCTCACCAGTACTCTGTCATTCTTTGTCCTGCCCTCGAACCTCTAGTAACCTCTGATGTGAGAAATATAAAGCAATAGTTAGCCTCTAAACATGTTGTGGAGAGCACCATGTTATTGTTGTGTGATACTCTTGTGCGTTGAACAACGTGCAGTGTCATTTTTATAAGGTCAGGCGGCTGACTACTGGAACTATGGCTCACACTGAGTTTAAAGACCATTTTCTGTCATCTGTAAGCTTAAAGCCTGGCCTTTAATGTCAGACCATGGTATTTTAGTTTAAATGCATAAAACCCAGTAGTCAGCCTAGTAAGACACATAGGCTGACTATTGGTATCTTGATTAACCTACAGTCAGCCACCATCTCAAATATTAAAATCTAAATAAAATAATGTAATAATAATAGTGTAGAACTCATGAGAAGTTCCCTACAACTTGCTTCCTAAATATATATTTTACAGATAGGCCTATAAATAAAAATTTTTTCGACTAAAAAGGTGAAATGACCGATTCACCAATATGAAGAGAGGGCGTTAGTGGAAGCTTTGCTTGAGATTCAGCAATAGTAATATACGTTACAAGAGCGGTATGTTGACGTTTTCATGTTCGAGGAAAAGATTGAAAAAGCGAAACGTAGTTGAGCTTTTTTAATTTCCGAGAACATGAAATCAAACATACCGCTCGTGTATTGTACATTATTTTGTGCGAAGATCATTTATTACATACGTGAAAGACGAATTTCTAATTATTTGCAATGAAATCTCCATCTTGGTTTCTGTTTAATGACGGCAACTTTAGAAAACAAAAATATCTATACTCCAGCAGGCCGTGATATACATCTGTCTTTTTTTTCCCCCAGTCTATAAATGCGAACTTAAAACAAACGGTAAGGTTATGTAAAAAGGTAAAGGTATCCCCGTAACTTGCCATGAAGGCACTTGGGGGGCATGGAGGTAGAGCCCCATGCTTTCCATGACCTCGGCACTAGAATGAGGTGGTGTGGTCGGCACCACGCTCTGACCGCCTTTTACCTCCGGGAAAGACCCGGTACTCAATTTTATAGGAGGCTGAGTGAACCTCGGGGCCGTTCTGAAAGTTTGGCAACGAGAAAAAATCCTGTCACCATCTGGGATCGAACCCCGGACCTTCCAGTCCGTAGCCAGCTGCTCTACCAACTGAGCGGTAAGGTTATGTAATGATTTATTTTTCATTTTAATATTTTAACAATATTATTTATATAACATATTGCAGTAATAACATCGGCATCTGGAGTCTTGTTGATTTTTTCATGGCTTCCGTAATGTTACTTGTATCAGGAATACAATAGCTTTCGTGGAGTAGTAGACTTTACCTAATTTTTGCAAATATTTAAAAGCAATAATTAACAGTGCAATTTAGGTGAAATTGCAGTGGTAAGTTTCCAATTTATAATTATTACTATGTTAAACGTCTCTAAAAATAATATGTTAAAAGCCTAAAGCAGCAAAATGAATGTCGCGCTTAAGCGGTAAGAAGAGGGAAATTGTTATGTGTGTTACGTTGGGAATACTGAATGTGGTATTTCACACTTACCGCGTATTGGTTCTGTGCGGAAAACAAGTAAATACGCACGATCTCGCACAAAATAATTTAAACATTAGTATGGGACATTGCAAGAGGGACAAAATTTTGAAGAGCATCTGTTCTGGCCAGGTCCCTTATCAAATACAAAAAAAGGAAAGACATGTTAAAGAGAGAGTTCCATGTACTATTTCATCAGCAATATGACATGAGTTCTTCCATAAAAAGAACTTGACCAAAATCGAGGAAACAAAATTAAAACAACAGAGAAAAGGGGAGAGGGAGAATCGAAAATCTCTTATGAAAAATAGCAAAGACAAAGAAAGGAAATCTACATTCATCTCAGATGCAAATGCTGATCCAGATGATGAATCTCAGGAAGAGGACAATTATTTAAGACAACTGTGTACTGCTTGTAATGATGAACTTATTAGTGACGTTGAAGATGAAGATTTGAAAAATATTGGGTGTGATAATTGTTCAAACTGGTTTCATTTGAAATGTACTGAGCTTAATGCATTGCCATATGATATTGTAGAGTGTAAATAATTTCACTGTCAACTGGGCCTAACACACAGCATTGTGAAGGAAATAGCCATTAGTGTCCTCAAAGGATCGGTTCAGACATTGAGAAATCATTTGTATGGGAGTGATAATGGAAATTTCAAGTTATCTTAACCGATGGCTGTTCATTGGTTTAGATATCAATGCCAATAAATCCGTACTATTATTTTTCTCGTGGTATATGGCATTCCAATCATTCTAACCTATCTGATGTTTCCCCCCCCCCCTTTCTTAACTGTAAATGAGCACAAACGCTACTTAGGTGTAAATTTTTCTGACATTTTGTATATTCGATTCCCTAAGCGTTTCAAATGTATATCATGTTACCTTTTAGGTGTGTTTCCAAATTATATGTAATACACTTTGTCAAATCTGGAAATCTTTTCTTAAGGGGAGCTAAATTTATATTACATTTTGCTGATTTTTTTTTTTTAAAGGAATATTGTTTCAACAGTGTCTACCTCAGAAATGCCTTCTGTCATTCCTTCTAAATTTTTTTTTTTGTAATACTGTATAATGAAAGTACATGTATAATGTTTATTTTATCATATTCTAACAGTAAAATTGAATTTAAACTAAATTTGGTTTAGAGGCTGAGTACTGGTTTCAAACTGGCTGGACACTGGATTTATGTGGCCGAATACTGGAGAATTTGTTACTACTAGGAAAATGTATTATTTTTAGTCCAAAAAGTGTAGTTATAATGTTATGTCATGTGAAATTTCAAAACTAGACTATTTGTTTGTAATGGTGATTAATAAAGGAAATAATGTTAAATGGTTTTCTTATCAGAAACTACTCTAGTGTATTACAGTACTGTTAACAGGCTGACTAATGGTGCAGTCACCCTATATGAGTGCAGCATGTAGCAAGTAATGTGCACCAGAAGAATGAGATACACTTAGCAAAGCGGGAAAACAGGTTATCATTTAGAACCTTTCTTTTACACCTGGATACGAAACTGATTAGTTGTCTTTTATACCATTGAATTCAGAATGACTGATTGTATGATCATGAAAATTCTTATACAAATCTGAGCAATAAAAGCCTATAAATATTGAACTAAACTTTTGTACTGAAATTTTTTAATCACACAGGCATCACTGCCCAGTCCCTTTAAGAATTTCTAATCCGCAACTGCTTCTCTCACAGAATCAACGAAAATTCCATTTAGAAAAACTTTTTTTCCTAATTTAATTATTACCTTTTGTCCACCCTTTTTCTCGTCCTCTGACCAAGAGTTAGTGAAGCGATTAGTACTGTCTAAAGTAGATTGAATCAATTGTTCGACTCTTGCCTCCCCCCCCCCCCCCCCCCCAATGAGTAATATTTTCGTTGGGTTTCTGTTTTACCTGACAGACTTGGATCTATTGTACATACATGTTCATCGTACAGCAAAATGTGTCTCTAGTTTTTCCTTTATATCCCCCCATTTTGTTTCACCTGTTGGATGGATGTTTAAAGTTCTCCTGTAATCTTCGCTAAAATATGTTTGATCAATATATTCTCCTGATTTGAGTTTATTAATGACCTAGCTGACTCAACATTAAAAATAAATTCATTTAGCGTGGATGGTTCGCCTGAAAAACCATTTTCAAACAATTTAGCAGCAGGTGTAACGGATAATTCAGCACTTATTCTTTGTTGTCTTAGAAAAGTGTTCAGTTGGTCTTCTAGAATTGAATTCGTTGATCTTGATCTGCTTGTGCCATGGTCTAACGGGCTTTCACTCTAATTATTAACATTCACAAATATTTTAGGAAATTATAACAAGGATTATAGCTATCCTACAAGCAAAACTCAGCTCGAACACCTCGCGGTGTGCATGCTATACCCCTCTTACCCCCCTGCAGTAGACGTGAGAGCATGCTGGGAACGGGAGCATACGTCATCTGCGTGAGACAGTCATGCCCGCTGGTCTCTGCGCACTGAGTTTTCCTTGTTGGATGCCTGTAACAAAGTCTCTCGAGACTAGTAATACACTCACCCAGATGAAGGATCTCTTGACTAGTTGGCCGTCGATCCTCGGACCTCATCACCAGCAACTGGTCAGTGAGCTTCTACGTGAGTTGCTAACAGCTGGAGATACCAGAGACCTTCAGGTAACGGGCACCCCGAAGAGGAAGAGCCACGCTGGAACAACCAGGCAACTAGGGTCGATGTTGATTCCACCTCATGAAACAATCATGGCAGTAGATGACGACTGTGGATACACTGGCCCCTTCTCATCTGTCTTCAACCTCTAAGACACCAGAATCTGCAGTAGAAAGTGTTGCTGTCAGTAAACATCATAAATATAAACATTTTACAGATAATTATATTTTTATCCTTAAAGTATTGGAATTGGTATGGTGAGATTTGCCTAAAGATGTCCCCACCCGGAGATCCGATTGGGGGACAGTTTTAACTCCGGAATATTTATCTTTAGGACTCATACTCATGTATGTTGTGGCTTTCATGTAACTGTTTTCTTAACGGTCACCAGTTTGTACAATGTGGCAGTTACATCACCCGACTTAAACCCCCATTATGACCTGCCGTTGGTCAACGGGTCCTTCGGACCTAGCCGGGAGGACTAAATAGATGTTATTTAGATCCACCGACCTTTCCCTCATGTGCCGCTGAGGGATGCTGTTGTGCTGTGATAGGCCAGCACATATGTTAATGGCATTTCCTCCATTTTAGATGAAACAGTTATACCGCTGTGACTCGGTCCCCAGATCCTCATCTGTTAAAAGCAGGGTGTACCACGGGCAGGTTGAGGTTGGGAATTGGGTAGGAGAGGCTATAGGAGGCGCATCACTACCTTACATCAGTTTGGAATTAACAGCGGAAATAAGTAAATCAGACACACCAAAAGAAATACAAAAACTTCTAGCACTGGAAACGATCAATATTAGATACCCTACAGAAGAATGGCTACACATATATACCGATGGATCCACCACAGAAAACCTTACTGGAGCTGGAGTTACATGTACACATTTTTCCTTTTATCATTCTGTTGGCAGAGACACAACAAATTATGATGGTGAAATAGAGGCTATACACATTGCTCTCCGACAATTATTAAATCTTCCCTTAAATAAATATAACAAGACAGTAATTCTTTCAGATTCTAAAGCTGCAATTCGGGGAATATGTTCCAATACTACAAAGAAGTCAACAAAAATAAGAGAATGCTACAAAATGTTAACACAACTTCAAAAAGTTAATAAGATTGTCCATCTCCAATGGATTCCAGCACACTGTGGAGTCATGGGGAATGAAACCGCAGACACACTTGCAAAGAAAGGCACAACAATAAAACAAAAGCCTAAATTTAATTTCTCATATTCCTCAATAAAACGCTTGATCACTACAAAATTTTCTCATTCATACCTACAAGAAATAGAATCAACTGCTAAAGACAAAAAATGGATTACACTACTTTCCAATCCAGATATAATCCCCCAGAGACCAAGGAAAACAGCAGTTGCAGCCTTCAGACTATTGACAAATCATGACTGTCTAGCAAGTCATCTCTACAGAATAGGTATCTCAGCTTCACCCATATGTGTCCTGTGTAATGATCCAGCAGAAATGAATGAAGACCACTTGAAGACCTGTGAAGCATTAAGATCAGAAGAAACTACAGTTCAAAAGTATTGGAAAGCACGACTGCTAATGGCTTCATTGCCAGATGCAAGGCACTAGACAACAACAACAACAACAATATATTTTTATCCTTTTGCGGTTGAAACGTTTGGATCATGGTGTAGTGAAGCTCTTATCTCCACCATAGGCAGACGTTTAGTGCAGCTTTCTGGGGACCCTCAAAGCAGTCAATATCTACGTCAGCGCATTGGTACCGCCATTCAGCACAGTAATGCAAGTAGAGTAAAGTTGCCTAATTCCGTGACATTTTTAATAAAGTTTATATTTGTGCCAAAATTGTAATAAAAATTTCAAATACCACCTAAACGACGTTATTTGGACCTTTAGCTACAGTTTTTACAACATTCAGTGTCAACAGTTTCACAAGTTTGGTATATAATATATGATTCTTCATTGTTGTACAGTGGCTCCTAAATCCGTGACAGGGATCCAAATTCTGTGATAGTGGTTTCCTAATTCCTGGTACTAAAATAATCCTCATTAACTGCTCAGAAAACAAACAAGTTTTTGGAAAAACACATTAAAGTCATGGTATATTGTTTTAATATGGATTAAGCAAGAAATTACAACATAGAAGAAGGGCCTAAGTAACCAGTTTCATAGAAAATACTTGTGTAACTACAGGAATACATATTACATATTAATATATGTATTATAAACAAAATAAACTGAAAGTTAAATTCAATACAAAATTAAATTGGAATAAATTGAATTATAACACAATTATTTCTCATTATTTATATTCCTAACAACAACAGTAACTGCTAATGGCTTCATTGCCAGATGCAAGGCACTAGACAACAACAACAACAACAACAGTAATTAAGTTAAATATATGCCCTATTATTATATTATAATTATAATTGGTTTTCTATAACTTATTTCTATTATTATTTCCAAGAACTATTTTCTTTCGTAGACATTAATTTTCACAATTTAGCGTTGGCATCACTGGTCGAGTGAGCCAGGAAGAAGAAATATGAAAATAAATCCGAAAATGAGAAAGCTCCTGTAGCATTGTTATTGTCTCATAATGTTTAAATAATCATACACATTGATTCAACTGACTATAATCTACAATAATATATCATTTTTATAATGCTGTACTAATTCTTAGCTCAAATATAAAATGTTTCTTCAGAAGCGGTCACAAGAGAAAGATAAACTTACTGGTCAACCACCTTTCACTGAACAAAAGCTTCTGCAGTCGACTGCTTCTATTCAAAAGGCGGGTAGCCAATAGAATTGAAAAGAAGTCATCTCCTGCATCTGTTGGTATTTAAAAAACTTAAAAGTCAGAGACCACAACTCCATGGCAGTCAACTGAAATTTTATCACGGAATTAGGCATCTTTACCCTATTCTTGCATCCTTCCCTGAGTCCTCTTATTTAGATGAAATTTTCTTTCTTTAATTAATCAATTTATATCAATACACCATATTGTATTTTATCATACTTTGATTCTGTATACAGAAAATTTATGTAATCAGTTAATTAATATGATTTACACTAGTATTAGGCAATATGTTGATTGTACATACCTGAGTATGTTGTAATCTGTTTAATAACAGCCACTGTAGAATATGATAGAATAGCTCCCCACAGCTGTTGTTTCCGACGTCCGCTCGTGATGTTTGTCTTCTTTTTATACCACTGTCGCTGCCACCAGAAAGGTGTGGTGTAAGGACTGTAAGATAGAATTGACCACACTTTGTAATGTTATAGGAATTGAGTAGGGTTCGCCCAAGACCTAAGTATTGAGAATAAAAAGTCGTCGAACTGTGATATAACTATTACGTTGGAGAATAGGTAGTAATACAGTTGAATGTGTTGTAGACTACATGACAACTAACGAGTAAAAGCCCTGAGGTTAGTGGTGGCTCGTATTCAGTGGCGGCTCGTGGATGGGTGTTCACAAAAAAAAAAACATATGAGTAATGAACACACTGATATATTCTCGTATAGCTGAGTCACACGTCAGAGATAAACGAGCTCTAATATGCATGTACCAAATCTACGCATATAAACCAAAATTAAAACCATTAAACAACAGTAGAGTAAAATTAATTCCTAGGATTCACCTTCACTGCTGTTGTAGATGGTGTTGAAGATCTGGATTTATTTGTAGAGAAACTCCATGCGCCTAATTTTGAGAGATGCAAACTTATCAATAACTTTATTATTGAAGTCTCTAATGTTGTTAACAAGTTCTTTTTTCCACTGCCAACTTAGCCAATGTACTTAATTGGTCTTCTGTCATGGTGTTACGGAGGAATGTTTTAATCCTCTTTTAATTTAACACACAATTTCACACACGTCCGTCTCCAACTTCAAGTGCTAGTGTTTCAACTTTCAATACGCACCAGTGCAGCTTGTATCTTCCTTACTTTGCTGAACAAAAGACAACAGAATCAGCCCCCGCACATAACGGTATTTTGAAAGAGTAAAGAGAGAAAACGAGGAAAGAGGGAGAAAGGAACACGATGCCAGTCCCAAGAGAGATGGAGCATCTCTCTTTCTCTGTCATTAGCACGTTAAGGCCTATGTGAGCCAGAGCTATTGTAACCATTGAAACATGCCAGAAAATATTCTCGCCTCAAGCTATTTCACCCTGCTAGAGAAAAATTGTGCGAGCTGCTGGCAATCTGTCCAATGGAGATTTAAAGACACACGACACAAGGACGGGACATTTTCTCGAGACGAAAAATGTAGGAACGTCATTGCACATTTGAAAGTAATCTATCTAATATATTAATCAGGGGCAGCTCTACAATAAGAACTGCAGAGCTACAGAACCGCCATTTAAATGGACCTGAAAAAATTAGAAATGTAAAATGTGCTTTCATGTAATCTAGTTCATTGTTTCGTTTATTTTTCCAATTCATTCTCCTTCGATTCGAGATTTTACTGTCTGTAGGAGCCTTGAACTGCTCGAGAATTTTAGCTGTAGTGTACTTTTCGGATCTGTGATCGGCAGTTCCTGAAGCTCAACGTAGGGTAGTCGGCAGCAGAAAACTGGTTTCCTTCACCGTCCCATAAGACTGCATTAGAACTGCAACCGAAGCAGCTCTCTCCAAATATACAAAAGAACCGTCAACACCCTCATCTCTTTATGACCTGCATTAGAACACAGGCTTCTGGACTACTGTATATCATTACAGTTCCAGTGTGTTATAGTACTGTGGGTGGTGTGATTTGATTAGTCAGTGTGTCTAAGGAAATATTTTATATTAAAAATGAATGAAATGAAATCTAATCGACCAACCCTTTTCGAAATTAAAGGAGAAATTGCGTGTTAACTTAAGAAATTAGAACGTCCAACACAAAATTTAAATGTTGAAATTTCTGGAAAAAGTCGAGGAAATCATGTAGCGTAATAGTCATTTTAATACCAAAATTGTAATGGAAACAATTGGTTTTTTGCTGCGCTCATGAAAATCCTTTCTCCCCCACCCGTGTATACTGTTTAGAGGGAAAATACATGGACAAACACAGGAGTGAAGGATTTAGTTAATTTGACTTACAAAAGTAGAAAAGCACGTGGGGCACATCTCCATGTGACTAGTTGTACCAGGTGGGAGAGGTGTAGCGCACGGATGGTTGGAGTACAATTTCGGGTGCACAGTCAACTTCGAGAAGGGGCTGTAATTATTTTTTATACACGCGTTATCCGATTTAGATGCAATAAATAGCATGCGTTTGCTAAATACACTATTTTTCATGGAGAACTGCCAACCTTTGTAACCACGGGCCGCTACTGATATTAATACAGTAATATGTATGATTATTGTTGATTTTTAAGGTGTTCACGTGCTCCTGTGCTCATATAGAGGAACTGCCGCTGCTCGTATTATATAAGAGACCGTGATGGGTAAGAGACCAAGTTTGGGGCGTTGTCAGGACGCAAGTCATGTCTAAACATGACCATACATGGTAATGTTTAGGGATTGTATTCACGTGCACTACGATAGACTTTATAGTTCCACATGACCATATATAGTAATATTTTAGGGAATGCAGCCGTACAGAATCCAAAAATAACTCAAAGGTGTGAGAGGGTAACGCGTGGGTGAAAGGGAGATAGCTTTCTATGCAGTCACCAACTTCCTTAAGAGTAACTTATACATTTTCAATGATGCAATTACACAGAATACAGTAACATATAATTTACAGTAGAACCCCGATTATCCGTCTCCCTATTAACCGATTTGTGGATTATTCGTCTGTCAGAATATATGAAGTACTACTGTACGTTATATTAGTACATTTTTTTTCTACAGTGTTATTACAAATCTTTACACTTACACAGTATGGTCTACTGTTCAAGTTGCCGTACTGTACAACTTAAAGACAAAATATATTTCATAAGTGTCAAAAAAAAAAAGCATGTTCATACTAAGTGTCGAAGAAAGTGCAAATACCGGTACTTTAGTGGTTTTGGGAAAGAGAAAACTGGCTCATCTTGCATCAGAATACGAAACCGATGTTACAACTGTGCTCGATTTAATAAGAATCAAGGATAAAATGTGTATAAAGTATGTAAATCTATGACGTGAGACCTCTACTATTCCAATCTTTCCGCTGAAAGCCATTACAAGGAGTTTCCTTGGCTCTTCAAGACACGTCGTTGACAACCGAACTTAAATTAGTGAACTTCTGATTCACTATCTAGCGTGTTAAAGAGAAGACCACGGAGGAAATTCCTAAAGTTCAATTATTATTAATTTAATTTACGAAAATCTTTCATGGTACGGATTATTCCATGTTTTTGATTAACCGTTCATTCTATCCCTTTGATTAACTTATCATGGATAATAGAGGTTCTACTGTACATGGTTCATAATTATTAATTCACACTACAGTCTACAAGGCCACAGGTGTTGTACTATTGTAATGTACTTCGTAGTACAGTAGTGAGTGTGATACAATATTGTTATGTGTTTCGGGAAAATATAAACACAAATGTGAGAAATAATGATGATGTAGGCCTAGTTAATCCATTGTTAGTGTCCTTCTTCGAGAAGAAATGATATTGAAAGAATGGAAGTTTTAAATAAAGATATAGCCTACCGAGATGGCTATGCCATCGCTGACAATTTTTCTGACAGATGATCCTAAAACGTGAGTTTCTATTGCATCCTGATACAGGCAACCTAAATGGTTAAGTAGTAATGTGGTGCAAAACAATCTTAAATAAAAATAAACCTTGTTTGTTGCTGTCAAAGGAAAAAAATAAAAAGGAAAGAAAGAAAGGAAGAACAATGTGTACTGAGAGCTTCAGCAATCTGAAAAATGTTTCCAGGGGAATTTCAACATATACTTTTTCAGTTGAGCATAATATGGGTTGCTTCATAACACACAATCACTGAAACAAACTCACAGCATAACAACTTATTTGGTGAGTGACAGTATTATTTTTAATTAATAGTACAGTAATAATAATAATAATAATAATAATAATAATAATAATAATAATAATAATAATAATAATAATAATAATAATAACAGGCATAATAATACAGTAATAATTATATTAGTGGCTTATGCAGCAAATGCTGCAAACTAAGTTCACTACAAGTTCAAATAAAATTTTTTCAGATTAATTTTCAATGAAGAATAAGCCTATCAGTCATTTTAAAGTTATTTACTTCCATAACAATGGAACATACTCTCTCTGAATGGTTTTTTTTATGCCAAATACTTTTTTTTTAACCTATCCACCTTCAGTTTTTGAGTTTAAAAGCGAAAACGCAACTAACATTGTTAGGACGATCAGTGGATTTTTCATGTGGGAGTAAAGCAGTAATTGCTATTTCAGGTCATTGTTTTGGAACAGTAGACTTAGCATCTTGGTATAGCTGCTGCATTTTTCGTGAACTACCTTGAAATGTAGAGGATAGAATAATTTTATCCTAGGTCTTGTTGAAATGATCGGGAGACTACAAAATCTTGTAGGCCTCTTATTTTATCAGCAAGTAATACCTTTTGGTCTTTCCTTAGGAACTGTAATTTTTGCATTCTCTCCAGACATTACTGGAGAGAATCACGCATATAATTAATATCAACATCACACCGCCATTAAATCTATGAAAAAGATTCACACCACTTGATTAATAACTATAAAAATATTTCATTTTTAATAATAATTTTAACTTATATACTGTATATATTATACAGCCGTCACTCAGTAAATTATAGAAATGAAGATCTAATTTAAGATATTCTCTACGTCTACTTATATAACTCCAAAAGATTTGAGCTTCTTATCATCAATAGGCTATATCATTAATATGTATATTAGTGACAGATACTCACATCATGCCATTAACTATAATAATATTTCACTTTTAATGGTGATGTCATCAAACGACCTCAGTTTTTGCAGTTAATATCCAATACACAGCTGTACTCAGAAAATTACACACCACAGAATCAGACCTGTAAATTATTTTTAGTAAGTCTTGAAAATTTTTAATAACGAGTTATAGAGACATTATAAAATTACACAAATGAAGATCGACACATTATTGTCATTATGATGTCACAGAATTTGCTCTGATTCGCTCTAAATATGTTGATAATCCTGTAGATCATGGCCTTCGTGTAATATTGCTTATTGTAGTGTGTGTGTGTGTTTTATTTTTATTTTCAAAACTGACGACAGATGGATTTTGTGAAATAGGAAAATTATGTAGGAAAATTGACATTTCACTGAAAACTACTATTTTTCTGCAAATCTTTGGGTTCCTAACTTCAAAATGAGGAGTCATTCATTAAAATCCGTTCAGCCATTTTCCTGCAATTTCCATTACCAGTTCAAATTATACTACTAAGATTTATTACAAATCATCCATCCTCAACTGAGTTTGACCACTGGGATCCGGAATTAACAAACAGAAAAGATAAAGGGAAATGAAACGAGCAAAATAATGATTCGACTTGTATATTAAAACAAAAATTTACGTGTTAACATATAGATGATAGTGTAGAATTTGAAGAGAGGCCTTCAGAATTTCCATTACAATCTTCTGAACCTCATAAAAGGTAATTTGAAAAGATTTAAGGATATTAGATGTAAATTTTGGTCAACAACCCCTCGCTCCAAATAGTAAGCCTGTAACATCCCAGTTGTAAAGCGAAATACCATATTTTTCACTGAAGTATGGAAGACAAGGTACATATTTAGCTCCCTTGTCATCATTTATCTGCAGTGCTTGATTTGTGTCTCGTTCAAAGCAAATCGTAGGGTCTAAGACCATCGCTTTCTGGGTTCTTCTATTGATGGCAATTATATCGACTCTTCTATGAGAATCATCTTCAGACACACAATGAATCTCCTCATGTACTTCCCATCCTCTGTTTCTTAGCAGGTTGGCAATTGCTGTACAGGAACGATGGTGTCTGTTGTTATGCAGTAGCTCTCCCTTCTTACAGACCCCAGTACGTGGCCAAGTGTTTCAGTCTCGCTGCAGCTGGGATGGCTACAATGGGTAGTACTGAAGGTTCTGCCAGGGACAGATCTCACTGCGGTGACGTTGCAAGACATCTTGATGGCATTGATGTATTCCGAGGACGAAAGACACTTTTTAGAGGAGATCCAGGAGTTGGCTTTTGGGCTAATATCATGAATAAACATTTTCTATCGGAGGCACTTAGACTAGTTGCATTTGGCCTCACCGAGGATTTTGGTCTCCGGCCGCTAATAATGACATCTATCGACAAATTTAATAACAAACAACGGCGATCACACATGTAAATGTTAGATTGGCAATGTATGCTGATGACACTCTCATCTTCAGCCGAAAAATAAACATATTATCTGCCTATAGAGCTGTACAGAAACATCTTCAGTTAATAGATAAGTGGGCAAAAACCTGGAAGATTAAAATAAACAACAAGAAATCAAATGCTATTATCTTTACTAAATGTCGACCAGTCCCACCACCACAGCTAATGCTCCATAAATTTAGAATAGCATATGTACAAAAAACTAAATATTTCTACTTCACCCACGTCTAAATTGGAAAGATCATATATTAAAAAATAAGTATACAGCACTGAATCGCCTGAAACAACTTAAACCACTTCTATTAAGTGTAAATTTATCCTTGAAATGTAAAATGACATTATACAAAGTGTACATATGCAGCCAGATGACATATGCAGCTCCTGCATGGGGGTTTGCTCCCCGAACTATTATGCATCACTTGCAGATTGTTCAAAATAAGGCATTACGAATTATCGGTGGATATGATTTTTACACAACTCAAGTTCAAATGCATAATGACCTTGAAATAGCAACTATACCTGAATATATCAAAATAGTTTCAAAAAAATTTTACCATACTGCTAAGGAAAATGAAAACAAATATATTTCAAATCTTGGAAATTATAATTCAGCAATGTACCACAAACACAGGACTCCAAAACATATTTTAATGTAAAATAGTACAACAGTAACTTATATTTGAGTTGCTGTTCATGATGAATGACTATATATTCTTGAAAAAAGAAGAATTGTCAAGGCTTATATGAAGCCGGAACAATAACAATACTACAAATGAAGAAGGTCGTCGTCGTAAATGTTAGTGTCCAAACTATTTATTAAAATTAAAAAATGATTAATAATAATTAATTTTTTTATTAAGATCAGCAAAAAAATAGTATGCAATACATGTGTTAAGTGCATAACAGAATCTCGTCTCGTCTTCTCTTACCTCGATTCTGTTATAATGCACTTATCACGCTTGTATCGCATGGATATCCATTCCTTAGAAATATATATTGTGGTTAAATAAAATTTGAAGGTATCTGGTTTCGCCAGCAGCAAGTTGTGAAGACTCAAAGTACAAAATAATGTTAGAAATATGGCCAGATTTTTGTTACTCGGTCTCATCTTCAACCTCTTCACCCCTACCAAACATGTGACACTTAACAGTTTGCAACTTCGCTGTTTTTTTAGTTGGTTATTTAACGACGCTGTATCAACTACAACTTACACTGGTTTATGTCGATTTGATTTTTTTCTGTATGAATTATTGTAATGGGAGAAATACTTTTGTCTCTTTCTCCAAGCAAGCTGATGTTCCGTAAGTTGTCAATAAATTAACAGAAAAGGTTTGTGGAAACTGACTTATGTCACTTTTCCCAGGCACTGCAGATATATAGATACTCCCTCTGTCCCATAATAATTGTCCGGTTCGCCAAAATTGTATTACAGTAATTACAGACGACGGGGCAAACGAGAAGTGCACGCATGAGGAGAAGTGCAGTAGATCAGTGCACAAGGTTATGCAGAGCAATAACGTGACCTTATTGAGACAAGCAACACACACCACCCAGAAGATTACCGAAAGTGGGTATTGGTTTTTAAGTCACCGGTATGGCACTATATACAAACCAGTGTAGCAAAGCAAGCTGGAAATCGTTAGTAGAGCATACTCCTGCAGTGAGTACGTGCATTTGAACAGACTTGGACATCCTGGGAACACAACTGGCGGTAATGAGTGACAGGGGTAGCAAGAACCTTACAGACAGTAAACGGCAGGCGGTATAGGAGTCTTTGTTGAAAAACACTACGGCTGACGTAGTGAAGAAAGGTGCCATAACAGGTGTGGCCGAGAAATTTCATATCAGTAAAAGAACAGCACGCTGCATTTGGCAATGGGGGCGGCAATCTTTGGAAAGTGGATCCATGCTCATCACCAAATTAATCCCAGCAATAAATGCAAAATGGCCTCCTGATCCGCGCACAGGGAGAATTCAGGTGTCAGTTCAGCAGGACAATGCGCGTCCGCATATCGCTCCCAATGACCGCACCTGGCTGGACACTGCAGCAGCCAGTGGAATCACTTTGGAACTCGTGTGCCAACCGCCAAACAGTCTGGATATGAATGTTTTAGATCTGGGTTACTTCCAGGAATTCAGTCTCTCCAGCATCAGTCAGCTCCAGAAACTATTGATGAGTTGATCGCTGCCATTGGAACAGCTTTCTCTCAGCAGACACGCGACAAGCTCAAGAATGTCTTCCTCACTTTGCAGTCCCTTCTCATTGAAATAATGAAAGTCAATGACGACAACAACAACAAGATTCCCAAGAATGTCTTCCTCACTTTGCAGTCCCTTCTCATTGAAATAATGAAAGTCAATGACGACAACAACAACAAGATTCCCCATAAGCAAAAGGTGCACCTGGACCACATCAATATCCTGCCATCTCGCTTGGAGTGTCCTCGGAACATTTACGAGGCTACAGTAGCACTGCAGCAGTAGATCTGTGGTTCTAGGCAAACTGTTGGAATGACAACCTTCCCGGTCTAACAGGCAGTTTTTTCGTCTTTACTCGTAGGAGAATGTCTTTCTTTCTTTCTTTCTTTCTTTCTTTCACTTCTTGGTCAATTTGTACTACTCCTGCAGTTAATAAAGTTGCACTCCTAGGAGTATTTATTTTCGGCTCAATGACTAGGAAATTTGTACTGATCCTGGAGTCATAAAGTTGTGAAAGTGGTATTCATGTTCTTTTTTTGGCTCTATGATTGGCCAATTTATACAAATCTCGGATTAATAATTTTTTCTTTTGCTAATTGAGTGACAATTTTGTACTGATTCTGCAGTAATACAGTTGTATTACTCATTCGTGTGTTTCATTTTGCTCCTATGTAAACGCCAGTGTAAAATTATGGACATCGGACAATTATTATGGGACAAGAAATAAAAGCATACCGGACAATTATTATGGGAGAGAGGGAGTACTATTTTAATGTTCGTTTTATCTTATTTTAACCAATGACATTTACATGCACCATTGTTTTCCACTATATTCTCCTTTTCACTTTATATCGCACATGACATAGAAAAGGACACAACTTAAAAAAAAAATGGCGATTTTGAGTTAACACTGTAGAAAGATGCAGAAGATTATGACCACAACCGGAAAAAAACGACACATTTCTACTTCCAATATTAACAGACAGAGAACATTTGTGTCACTTTTCTTTTGGGCAGGATTTGCACACCCTGAGTATGAAAAAGTGACATTTCTGAGTTCGATAGAAAATGATGGTAATTTTTGTGCCGAATAAACGACACTTTTTAAATTGTAAGATTCTTTTCTGTGGAAGTGAGTAACTTTTTACATTCTTAATAGTCATAAGTAAAAAAAAGTGTCGGTTTTAATTGTTCAGAGTAAACATAATTTCCTTCTGTTCTTACAAGGGAAGGGTTTCGGCTCGAACAGGAATTTCGTATCCAAAATTTGTACACAGACCCATCTTTACATCTCTGTAAAGCTCTCAAAAGCATTCGTTTGTGTAATGTCTAGTTTGTTAGAGCACTGTACAAGTTGAGGGGTGGGAAGAGCACTGCACAAATTAAGGGGATGGGACACCTTACCCGTAAGCCTAGCCTAGCCTAGAAGCTAGTGCGAGTGGTAAAATGTCTAAAGCCCATTTAAGAACATTTTTCTCCAACGTTCTGTCTGAAAATATTGCAGCTAATCAAAAGTATATACTGTTGTGTGAGTCATTAAATGCGCACAAGGACGCAACCTTAATAGACTAAATGATTTCAATCATTTCAAGGCTAGGAAATAGAATGTATGATCATTCCACCTAAGAAAACTAAATATATCCAGCCTCTGAATATCTGTTTCCTTAGACAATACAAAATATATGCTCGGAGGATAACAGATTGCATAAGGACTCTTGCTGAGAATCCAGAACTTAACTTGGGAAATCGAGTGTTTATAATGAAAATGCACTCTCTTATTCATAACCAGTTGTCTGCTCCAGTATACCGCCCTATGCTTCAGTATTCCTGACAGTCAGCTGGTTACGTGAATCCTGAACAAGTCTCGGACATCAAAAATGTAATTCAGGTAGCATTTGATTGTTCAGCACTGGAGTGTGGTTCAGAAGATTGTTCAGGTGTTGCTTCTGCGTGTTGTGCTTATTGCTCTGCTCCATGCTGTTTCATGCATTTTATAGAGAATCCTCACGTACATTTTTAAAGAAGTGTATTGACCAATACTAATCAAACGGAGAGTTACACAAATGAATGCTTTTACGGTATTTATCACCATTGTGAAGTAAGTCTCTGTACAAATTTTTAACCAAAAATTCCTGTTCGAGCCGAAACCCTTCCCTTGTTAGTACTATTTTTAGTTATGTCACTCTTCTTTAAATAAATTCGCCACAGATGTGCATTTTTGATAGTCACGTTTTGTGTTCTGACACTATTCCGTAATGAAGTTATAGCATAAGTAAATTTTCAGGACTGTATTTTAAGTTGGGACAATTTTGTGAACAGTGATGAAGAATTAATTTTCTGTTATCGCTTTCCTTGAATGAGGTCACGTTATACGTAAAGTTGATAGCAAGTTGTTCTCAATTTATTTATGAATATGGATATTATTTCAGAGTTAACAATGAGGCCTACAGAAATACTTATGGTACAAGCAGCTCTGTCTGGAATTATCTTAAGAACGGGAATAGGAACAAACTGTATAGAGGAACTGGAAATTAAGAAAAGCAAAGCAACAAATGATAACTTCTGTGAGGATAGGAGAGTAGAAGAGGAAGTAAAAGGAGACAAGACTGAAAGAAATTTATTTACTGAAGGAAGACAATTAGAAATCTGAGAATATCATACGTGCTAATCTTGATAATGAGAGCAGTCTAGATAGAAGGGATAAACGTAGAGGTGTAGTTATGCAAAGAAAAGAAAAGTGATGATAAAGCGTGGAAAACAGTCGGAATGCAAACTGAAGCTAACTTCGGAATTACATTAACTTGTGTTAAGCAGGGTTGTAGTCCCAAACTGTACAGTGCCGGAGCTCTTTATGTTTTTTAACCTTTGGGGAAGGGGGAAGGTTTAGATGCAAACAAAATAAGACAGACAGAAATGCCATAAAGTAAGACTGTAAGGAGAATGCAAGGCAACACCAATCAATACCTACTCCATTTAGCTTCTGAAGCTCAAGTAAACCGAAATGGTCACTGTAAGGGTGGTCATTCTGCGCAGTGTAACAAGCTGATCTGAATTTCACTTTTGTTGCTTCATGGTGGGTTGCACTCGTTTATTCGCCAACATTTTCAATTGATTGCTTTTCAGACGTATCAATAATTTTTTGTGCTTTATTATGAGCATGGATTTCTTGTGTTCAGTGATATTTTTTCGTAGTGGCTTTAAGCTGATCTGATCTGATCTGTTCGATCAGTAGTAATTTACAGAATATAAGCGCCATTCATTAGATACAGAAATACACTCTTCTTTTAATGCACCTAATGTAGTTACTTCATGACACACTTTACAGCCTAGCTTACATTGCTTACAATCAATCCAAGGATAAGCTTCTTTTTTTCTTGATCACATATTTTCTTCATTCCATACATTCGGCCATTCACTTCGCAGGCCGACTTTTTGGCTCTCACTATTTTGAACATCATGATGTTGAATATTCTTCGCAGTCTATAAACACACACCTTCATCTCAAACAGCAGAAATAACTAAAATGCTCTCTCAATTCATATCACTCAATAAAATAATTGTATTCCAATGGATACCATCCCATTGTGGAATCCTGAGAAACGAGAATGCGGATGCTTTAGCAAAGAAGGGCAGCACTGCTACTTACAGACCTGTTACTAAATCTACGTATTACTCTGTGAAGAGATTTATTAAATCTACATACTTAGACTTCAACAAACAAAATTTGATAACTCAATCCCAAGGGAAAAAATGGAACTCTCTGCATCAAAATCCACAGTTAATTCCCGATTTACCACGAAAATCGTATGTAGCTGCATTTAGATTGGCAACAGGCCATGATTGTTTGGCCAAACACCTGCATAGAATTGGAATATATCAGTCCCCTAACTGCCCATTGTGCAACTCAAACCAAGAAATGGATTCGGAGCCACGTCAATGTATTAGATCTCAATGTACAAAGGGAACACTTCACAAAACATGGACTCCATATGAACTACAAGGGAAAAGAAGAATCAGCAAGGGCTATATCTGCTGCCATTGAAGGAACCTTTAGGAAGGAGTCTCATGCAACACCTCTTCAATGGAAGTCCGATTCGATGGTAGATAATGAAGAAAATCTATGCCTCCAAGAAAGTCTTCAGAGCCCAGAAGCGGCAACTAGTTCCTCGGCTCGACTTGTGAAGACGCCTGCCCATCTACGTGATTTTTTATACCAGGGCCACTCACGGAGACTGGAACCACAGACCTAAATAGTGCATGTAAACTTAGCTCCTTCTCATATAAGACCTCTTATAATGCTAACAAAATGGCCTCTGTCACATTAATGCATCAAAATTTTCAGTGCATTAGAAATAAGCTGTATCAATTAGAAATAATCATAAACCATGATTTAAAGAAGTTAGATATCCTATGCTGTACAGAGCACTGGCTAAACACAAAGGACATAAGATACTGTCATATTCCAGATTTCAACCTTTCAAGTTACTTCTGTCGGGACACTTACAAAAATGGAGGAACAGCTATTTTTGTCAGACAACATTTATCACATATAGAAAAAAGGAATACGTATTATCTAAACCAAGACAAAGTATTCGAACATGCTGTGACTGAAATTAGCGGTCAGGATTATAATTTAACTGTAGTGTGTGTCTATAGGTCCCCAGATGGCTGTATAAAACCTTTTTAGAAAAGTTTGAACTTCTTTTAAATCACCTAAAAAGCAAAAAGAAACAATTAATTATGCGGTGACTTCAACATAGATTTTTTAAATAGTGATGCTACCATAATAGAATTCAGATCGCTAATTCGATCATATAATCTGATAGAAACAATAGACACTCCAACTAGAATAGCCTCTAATTCTAAAACATGCCTAGACCAAATAATTATTGACCATGATTCTTATCCATTCTCAGTAGGAAATATTGATATGGGTATCGCAGACCACAATGCTGTATTCTTAAATATTTATGTATTTGAAAACCCTAAACCAAATAGCATTAAGTCAATTAGGTACCGGTATAAAAGATCTTTTAATGATGAAAACGTTGAATATTTTAAACGTTTGCTAAGCAAAGAAAATTGGATTGAAGTAACCAACTTAACAGATGTGGATGCGAAAACAAACGAATTTATAAACTCAATAACTCATTATTTTGATGTTGCTTTTCCACTAAAAAAAATGTACACTTACAAATAAACAGTTCAACAATTCAAAAAATTGGATAACGAAGGGGATTGTAATTTCTTGTAGGAGGAAAAAGGAGTTATATAAATTGTGCCAAATTACAAATAGCCTAGATCTTAAATTACATTATAAACGATATACCAGCATATTAAAGAAAGTTATACATGCAGCTAAACTGAAATTCAATGGAGAATTCATTATGAAAGCACAGAATAGAGGTAAAGCTATATGGGAAGTTGTAAAGAAAGAAACTTGTAAAAATACCAAAGTCTCAAATCAAGACTTTTCAATAATACATAATGGTCAAACAATTCAAAATTCCTTCGAAATAGCTGAAATTTTTAATAAATTTTTTGCAAATGTAGCAGAAAATCCTAATAACCAGGTAACAGGTAGTCAGGAAACAACCTTACATGCAACAGGAAATGTAAACACCATATTTCTATCTCCCGTGACTGCAGATGAAATTCTCGATATAATAAAAAAACTAAAAAATAATCTTTCCTGTGGACCTGATGACATTCCGGATGGTATTGTAAAGAAATGTGCTGTACTACTAGTAGCTCCACTCGTAAACATCTGCAATTCATCTTTAATTAGTGGTAAACTTCCTGAACAATTCAAACTCGCAAAAGTATGTCCTATATTTAAGAAGGGAGATAAACAAAATATTAACAACTATAGGCCGATATCTCTATTATCTACATTCTCCAAAATCCTTGAAAAAGTTATGTATAATAGATTAGTTCGGTTTTTAGATTGCAATGGTGCACTATCTAATGCTCAATTTGGGTTTCAAAAAGGCAAAGGAATTAATAATGCCATATTCACTTTCACGGAATTTATTCTAAATTCAAATGACAACTAGAATCAAACAGTTGGGCTATTCCTGGACCTGAGCAAAGCATTTGACACAGTTGACCATAAGATACTGATCCAGAAACTACAATGGTTTGGCATAAGGGGGTTAGCTAAAAGTTGGTTTGTTTCTTACCTAAGTGAAAGGCAACAATTTGTTGAAATAGGCTCAATGAAATCATATCCCACTATCATGAAAAGCGGGGTGCCCCAGGGTTCCATACTTGGCCCAATTCTATTTCTCCTATATATAAACGACCTTCCCTCAAGGATAACGCAAGCTAAAACCGTTCTCTTTGCAGATGACACCAATATTGTTTTCAATGCTCTTGATAAAAATAATTTACAGGAGAAAATAAATGAAACCTCAAGACAACTAGAACAGTGGTTAGCTAGCAATAGACTAAAACTGAATGTCAGTAAAACCGTTCTTATGTATTTCAGTCAGAAACAACTACATGACTCCATTGAAATACTACTTAATAATACTGGAATAAAGGACGTCGGTTGTACAAAATTTTTAGGGATATGGATTGATTCCAACCTCATGTGGGAAAGTCATATTCAATTCTTAACTGATAAACTAAGTCGTTTGTGTTATGCTTTCCAATATAACTCCCAAGGAACTACTTAGAGCGGTTTACTTTGGCTATGTTCACTCTGTATTATCATATGGGATAATTATCTGGGGGTCGTCATCAAAACTTGCACAAGTGTTTAGACTGCAAAAGAGAATATTGAAAATTATAAAGAAAGTACCTATTCGCTCAGATAGTAAAAAAATATTCAAAGAGTTTGATATTTTGCCCCTACCTTGTATTTACATTCTCGAAACAGTCTGTTTCATCCACCAAAATTATGATAGTTTTAAAATAAACTCTGATTATCACAGCTACAGCACAAGAATATGCAGTAATTTACATTTTAATCATCATAGGTTATCCAAGAGTCTCAATAGCTTATCACATACAGGGATAAGACTTTACAACAAACTCCCTGTTGAAACTAAAGCCCTTAACTATGCTAGATTTAAAAAGTCAGTGAAACATATTTTACTTTTCCACATGCCTTTTACTGTCAATGAGTATCTTAGTTCAGCACTCCAAATTTAGCTTACAGTAGTTAGTATCTCCTTTTGTGTTCACTGCTCTTCTTTTCTGTCTGATTCATGTCTGGGGTGAGACTGCCCAAGAAGATAAGGAAACCAAGAACTTTGTACAAGTAATGGTCTGGAGAAAACTGTGGAGAACTGACTTCATTGCAGAATGTGTTGATTGTATATTATTTGTATATTATTGTAGACATCTTGTATGTCGGAATAACATGTATGTAACCGCATATTTATTATGTATTCACTCTGACGATGCCATGAAATCATTGTATTTCCTAAGGCTAATAAATATCTATCTATCTATAACACCTCAAAATCTGTGCTTCAGTGGCTAGTCATGATAATATCTTTGAAAAATATTGGAGTGCAAGAGGTCAAATGACTTTATTGTCAAACGCCTGGCATTAGAAAACAACAACAACAACATATTCTTCGCAGTCATACTGTAACTGTATCTTCTGTAACAGTATCTCTGGTTGAATTACTAGGTTCATCAAATAGAAGCGATGGACTTGATATATCAAGAATATCAGTAGAGGAAGCTTTTGTAACTCCACTAGTAACAGCAAAGACACGAGAAAATAAAGAAGTTAATGTTTTTTGTCTATGTTTATTTTGTTCCATATTTACTGAAGGGCAATAGATAAAAATAGAAGTTTCAAGCAGTATTTTAGTCATGTTATAGGCAGTAAATTAACTGTTTAAAATTCACTTCGTAAAATAACTGGGAAACAAACACAACACATTTCGGTAAGTAACACCAGAGACAATCTCTTGTATCGTACAAAGACGCGAAAACTAACGAAATACGATATGAAACGAAAGTGAATTAGGAATGTGATCATTTCGCGCAGGCGCACTGAAGTTTAGTTTGGTGGTTGTCCTGTCACTGATTCTTCCCCAATTTCTCACCACACACCCATTCTACGCTCCTAGTGGTCTCGCGACCCTCTAGGCCTACTTCCGAACTTGTTCCGATTTTCTAAAGGAAGCACAGAAAATATAATCACTAAATATTCTGAGATTAACTAAGATATTGTTAGCTGGAAAAGTATTGTGATATCAAAACAGATTTTAAAATTCCAAATTAGTGCCGGAGCTCCGCTCCACCTTCGAGCACAGTGCCAGAGCGTTGCTCCACTTCACTCCACCTCCACTGCATCCCTGGTGTTAAGGTCAAAAAAGTAGAACGTTATGAATTTTTGGTTAAGAGTTCGTTTGATGGAGATATAGATTATTCAAATGCTGATTCTGATTTCGACTGTTCTTTGCAAACTACTTCATATTCTGTATCATCTGAATCATCAAGTGAGTCAAATTATTCCCACTACACCTAGAGGAGATGGACAGGATTCTGAATGTAACAATGGAAGGGGTCAGTAGTGAAAAATGAAAAATGTGGAGTGTCGTTTCAAATCGTATTAAATACATCCTCGGTCGAAATTTAGTTTGAAGCAATTTCGCATAGCTGAGACGGTATTCTTTAAGACCCTGGTCTCATATTGGAGCAATTCGTATTCTTTCCCGCCTTTTTTCTATGATGAAAATTATGTGTTGGATCAAATCGTATTATGTACAATTCCCATGATGTGTCGGATCAAATCGTATTATGTACAACTTCCATTAGTTAAAATCTTAAATGGACAGCGTTGGCCAGCGTGCTGTACCTTCCCACCATTATTGAGTTTCCCGCTGTTTTATAACATTGTGATTATCAAGGTATGTACAATAGCAAAATCTATTAAGAGCAGTAAGGGAATCAGAGAGAGGAGAGGTGGTGCCCGAAAGAGAGCACTATATGTAGCTAAGAAGAGGGAAGTAGTGTAATTTATCTCTAAATTAAGAGCAAGTGGTCCACACCTGTGGAGTAACAGTGAGCACATCTGACCGTGAAACCAGGTGGCCTGGGCTTGATTCCCATTCGGGGCAAGTTACCTAGTTGAGGTTTTTTCCGGGGTTTTCCCTCAACCCTATATGAGCAAATGCTGGATAACTATTGGTGCTGGACCCCGGACTCATTTCACCGGCATTATCACCTTTACTTCATTCAGACGCTAAATAACCTCAGATGTTGATAGAGCGTCGTAAAATAACCTACTATAAGAAAGAGCAAGGGAATCACATTACAATAGAAGTAAAAGTCAGAGACTTCATTTGGCTTCCGACTTAAATACAGTGTGAGCATAAATGATTGCCCTAGTTACGAAAATTATTTGTGGACTAACGATTTAACATAGAAAATATTTAGATATACAAGTAGATAGAGAAACTCTCCAAGTTTTTTTAACATACCTTATAGGTGCTCGATGTGTGCTCCCCTTGTAACCCTGCAGCCTCAAGCCGGTAGTCCAATTCACGATGAGGTGTATCCATGTCAATTGCAGCGATGGCGTTCATGATGTGGCGCGTAGTTCTGGCAGATTTTCCGATAATGGAAGTGCAAAAACAGAGTCTTTAACATACCCCCACAGGCAGAAGTCATACGGTGTTGGAGAACGTGGAGGCCAGGACAAGATCTGCATGTCGACTCTCCCTGCGCGATCAATCCATCTGTTTGGCAATCGGTCGTTTAGAAATGTCCGGACTTCGTTATGGAAGTGAGGTGGAGCGCCATCTTGTTGATACATGAAATGAGCACTATCACTCTCCAGCTGTGGCATCAGCCACTGTTCTAACATATCCAGGTAAGAATGTCTTGACACGGTGGGTTCGAGAAAAAAGAAGGGGCCGTACACCTTGGAGTTGGAAAGAGTGCAGAAGACATTAAGTTTCGGGGAATTACGAATGTGCTCCACGTAAGCCCGACCAGGAGATTTTCTTTTACAAAGGCATCTGTGGTCACTAATTGATTGTACCATCGCCTAATGGTCTTGGCATCTCGTGGATCATTATCGTATTTCGCTCAAAATTGTCGCTGCACAGTTATGACGGAGTTTGTGGAATGAAATTCCAACGCTACAAATGCACGCTCAATACCAGTCGCCATTTCTGTAAACTCTGTAAACTCAGGTCCTCTACCAGTAAGAAGTGGAATTACGCCGCGCAGATAATTTCAAATAAAACTTTGAGAGATACCTTATTTGGCAATATTAGTACCATTGTTGTATCATTCACGGTTTGTCTATAAAAAAATCCCCAAAATAGGGCAATCATTTATGCTCACCGTGTATTACGAAGCTCTTCAAAATGTACAATTAAAATGTTAATACCCGACTTAAGAGTAAAAAGATTTTTTTCCCCCCAAATATTTCTTGGACAGAATTCAATAGGCTATAGGATTTTGTACACTGGCCAATGATGAATGCAGTTATTGCGCACACATACTGTTCCCAATAAGAAACTGCGATGATACACTGAAAAAGACTAGGCTCTTAGTCGATTTAGGCGCACATAAGCTTCGTGCTAATACTTTCCATAAAATTATGAGAACAGAACCTAATGAGACACAGTCATTTTGTTTCGACTTACAGCAACTGCAACCGCTCCCGAAACTCAGCATAGATGAAGTATATTATTCAAGACAATCAGCTTTCTATACTCTCTTAAACTGATAAAGCTTCACAGAAGCCAAATTTCTTTACGTGAAATGAAGCACAGGCTGGGCGGGCGCTATTGAAGTGGCATCTTGTGTCACTACATTTATCAGTGAATTTAATTTCGACAGTTCACCAAATGTATTAGGCTGTTGCCGATGAATGTGGTGGACAAAATAGCATGCATGTTGTACATGCTATTGGTCTTCGGCTCCAAAGAAAAGCACGTCCTCAGGTTTCTGAAAATCTGTTAGTTTTTCTGGTAAGAGGCCATTCTTTTCTACCAGCTGACAGAGCCTTTGGGCTACTAGAAAAGGTTTTGCGTAAGAATGAAATTCTTACTCCTGAGGAGTATAAGGCGATATATGAAACAGTGGGGACAGTAAAATATTTAGGCACAGATTGGCATGTCAGGGATTTCAAGCTCTTGGCTAATGAATTTCATAACCTCAGTGGCATAAAAGAAATGAAAAGAATAATGCTAAAGAAATGCAAGAAGAATGGGAAAGTGAATGTCACTTTCAAAATGGAACCTACATACCGATGTGACGATCCATCTAAATCATGATCTAGTCTGATGAAATGTGGTATGTTCTTGGATCATGTCAAAGTACCTCCGAAAGTCACCACCTTGAGATCAATCAGTAATGCCAAAAAATCTGATTTGCGAAACCTACTCAATAGTACCATTCGGAGAAAATTGGAAAGAGGTTGATTCAGTGAAATTGTATGATTTTGTTATTAATACAAATCAGATTAATGAAAGTTAAAACAATGAGAATGAAGAATCTGATTGCTTGCATGAAAAATCACGTATAGGTAGAATTTAAAATGTTAATGAAATTGTGTGTGCAATCTAAAGCAATGATTAATACATTTTCCAGTGTTCGTGCCACATTTCATAAATGTGTTACAAAGCTTACTTACTTAAATATTGTAATACTGTAGTTTAATACAAATCTTTACAACATATTTTTTTATAATTTTATTATAAAGCTTACAAAAATATGTAATATTATAATACAAGTGTTCACACATTTCGTAATTTTGTTATTAAAGCTTACTTAGATATTGCAGTAATTAATACAAGTGTTCATACCATATTTCATAATTTTGTTATAGAGTTTAATAAAATACTGATATATAAGGATTAAAGAATAAAGTATACAGGGTGGGAAAAAGTCCCATTACTCCATATTATTTTGTGTCGTGAGAATAATGGGGAACTCTTTAGATACTTTGGTATACACAGTTAGTGTACAGTGGTTATTTTGTTTGTATGTTTGAATTGTGACCAGAATTACATCAATAGTGTGCATATTTGAGATATTTCAGATATTTAAGGGGTAACGGAACTTTGTGCTCACCCTGTACATGCCATAATTATTTAAAATTTATATTCAATGTGAGTTAGAGATCGACCCTGGTGGCCGCACGATCCAAAGTATGTCTCTTTAGGCAGCTCCGTTCAAAGGGTTGCAGGTAAGAAACTCGTTGTTCCTTATTATTTTCCAGCAGAAAGCTATAAAAACTATTGATGTATCGTCCTACGTAGTATGCTGCTGTAATAACCACAGAAAAAACTGACAAATGACAGGGCACAATTCAGCGTGGTTTATAGATGCAAATCGTATTATGTGACAAAATCGCTTCAAAATGTATTAAATACACTGTGTTGGTGCAAAATGTATTAAGTGCAAACTTCAATTGACAATATCATGCATTAGATTAAACAATCAGTGTCAGTGTTTATTACATTTGGTGTCATTTCACAATGCCTAAAAAGTGACATTAAGATATTTAAAATTTTTCCATTATCTTAGCCGTAAAACGTTTTTTACGTTTCCTGTAAAATTAGTTTTTCTGCATTTAATACGATTTGAAACGACACTCCACAAATAATGACCTGCAAAATGAAGTAAATGATAAAAAAAGCATCCAGTCTGTAAAATCGTGGAAAACATACCTTCATCGTTTTCAAGCCAAGAGAATTTTCCAAAACGAAAGATGCGTATGGTAAATCTTGTGGGGAGAAAAATGTAGACTGCAATGTTAAAAAAAAATTCGATGACCAGAGTAAAGTTATATTTGAAAAATACTGTGGACTTCAATCAATCCAATAGTGTGTTCGTTTGTCAAAAATCTTACAAACAAGAGTGGGCCAAATAGTATATAACAAAGTAATAGTAAACAAACAGAAATATCATCTGAGCAACAAAAATGTTCATGCAGATTGAATCACAGATTTATTAATCTGACATTATGACTCTCATAGACTCTAATCATATCCCCCAAGGCATAAAAAGACTTTTACATTTCAGTGTTAAATTATAAAAATGATAAAATTGATTAACAAATGTTTAAAAAAGTGATTTCTTTTATCATTTCTCAATTATTTTTTGCCCAAATTTGATAACTTATGTCTAAGTACCGGTATTTCCATTCGAGTAAAATTAATAATTAATAAATTCGTTTCTTATTCCTGTAACCAACATAAGTAACAATGACAATAACAAAATTAATAATAAAGATTATTATATCAATAATTTTTATAATTATTTGGCACTGTTATTACCATTATTACTATAATAATTACCAGCCATTCCAAGATAAATGAGCCTAAGTGGTAAAAATTAAATTTATGATAATAAAATTTATTTTGACAAAGAGAACTTCTGAATATTGTAAATTGCCCGATTCCAAAAAAAAATATTTTTATTTGTATTTTTACTCTCATTTCTTAAGGTCTCAAAACAATCTTGTTCTTGAAGGCAAATTTGTATCCCTATGTTCTCACTACTGATATAGCCAAATCAGTTTCCTTAAGGTGGTATGCTTGCTACTTCTTATTGATAGAACCTATTTCAATTCAATTCAATTCAATTCAATTTATTTATTTGGCCATTAGACATACAGTTTTAGGCTTCGTCAGAATACATTGAAAAAACATATAAATACATTTAAAAAAACACTAATAATAGAAACAGTAAAATTTAAATAATACAATGAAAACATGAAATTATTTGAAACGTTTAAATTGAAAAAACTAACTAAATTGCAATTAAACTTATTTATTAAAATATAATTTCAACTTATTTATTAAAATATAATTTCATACACATTTGTGTTGAAAAACTCAGCAACAGAACAATGATTGTAACTAATCTAAATAACTTTATTTATTCAAAAACAATTTCGTGTGAATTTATGTTAAGAAACTCATCTACAGAGTAGAAAGGATTAATTTAAAGCCAATTATAAAATCTAGCTTTGAAACTATTGGTTGGTAACTTATAATATTGACTGGGAAGCTTATTATATAATTTCATCTTCATGACAGAAAAATTTGTACTAGTTTTATGTAATCTACAGTATGGAATATTAATTTGTTCACTATTTCTAATTTCATGATCATGTGTATTGGCTATTAATGAGTAATTGTCTATATTTTGTCGAGTGTAAAGGACTAGGTCGTATATATATAAATTTATGACAGTTAATATCTGTGATTGTTTGAAAAGAGGTCGACAATGTTCAAGATAGTTTGATTGACATAGAATTCTAACGGCTTTCTTTTGCAAAATCAAGACGCTCCCAATTTTGCTACCATTTCCCCAGAAAATTAAGGCACACCTAATTATCGACTGAAAGAACGAAAAGTAGGCACATCTTAAATTAGGCACATTGTGGAGAGTGTGGTTTTATGTTTTGTTATTTCCTGCAATTATTGTGACAGTGTATAAAGATAGCCATCTTCTTGTCCCGTACGGAACTAGAAAAGATATAAAAGTTTGTTTTCCATGTTAATGAAAGAAGATAGGTGCACAATATTTTATAGGAGTTAAGTAAGTACCACTCTCATAACGTCACTAATTTTAATTAGGTTTTTAATAAGGTATTTTTAAAGGAAATAAGGTTCCGTATGGGACAGTTCCTTACAGGACAATTTCAAACAGAACTCGAGGTTGCTGTATTGTTGATTATTGGTGTTTTATGTAGAACATTTGAATTTGTCTCATAGTCTATATGAAGAGCTCAAGAACAAACAATGGGAAAAAGTAGCAGCAATTTCCAAAATTCAGCGAAGTCACTTTTTTACAATGATTGTGAAAGCATTCTTGTTGCCACAACAGCCCGCTCAGAAATGTGTAGACACAGCATATTTAAAGAATCAACCACACATTAACCACTCTAAGAAGCCTATATTACGAGATTTACTCTGACTCGTCACTTACAGCAAATGACTCAGAATCAGACGCTGTAGCTAGAGATATAAGTCTTCAGATGAATGTGAAAATATGTCTCCTCTAGAACAAAGCCATCACAACCTAAAACATCCCATGGATCTGGAAGATTTAAATCCTAGAAAGTTCATTGAAGTTGAATAGACAAGTGATAAGGGACTAAAGCATAAATATCATACTATATGCAGTGGTGTCATGGTGGAGGTCATACGGGGTCATACATCATATGAGAACCTACAATTTTTTTTTTTAATTAATTGTATGGGGAAAAGAAAATTTTGTCTGTATGGAGGCATACAGCATATGGGTGCCTAAGTTTGTATGCGGAGATCTGTACATGTACAGATCTTTGATCATCTCTTGCTGTTCCTAATGTATTTTGTTTGATGTTCATAAACAAAAATTGTCCACCTCTGCAGCACAGGAATCCAGAATTATATAAAATAATGGTCGAAAAACAAGAAGTATTGCAAATAGGGCCTACACACTCCAAGATTCATCAAGACAAGTATGCATCTACAGTGGTGCTACAGGGTGTATTCTTTAAATCAAGATTGTTGTACAATTAAAATGTAAAGCAAAACAATTTCTTTACTTCTTCTTTAATACTAATAAAATCATTAAATGACAGTCGGAAAGATAATGAGAGGAGAGTAAAATATATTTCAAGGAAAAAAAATACAAGGGATGGGGCATATGGCCAAGGAAAAAATTACCATGACAGCACTGACTAGCTATATATAATAGCAAAGTTGAAAACAAAGATATTAAAGTACTTTTTATTTAAAACCAGACGGCCAAAAATGACAAACATTTTAAGCTATATGAGGAATCCTCTTCATTTCAAAGCATTGTCAAAGTGTCTCAGATTAGAAGAATCTAAATGATTCTGATATTGTTAGAAAAGGAGCTGACATATTGTATTATAAATTTAATTAAAGGTTCTTAAATTGAAATAAACTTGCAGTTTAATGTACAGTATATACATAATCATTAACATACAACTTCTTATGGTTAAATTCAGCAGATCAATCTGACCGTTTCTTGGCAAAATTTCCTCTAATTGCGCATTGCTGTCCCATAAAATGCATGTAAAATTGATAAAAATAAATATTTGTTATATAAAATTACATTATTACCTCCAAAAAACAAAAAACCTCTCAAAGAAGACTCCTAATTCACAAGTGTCCCGTACGGAACTATATGTCTGTCCCATACGGAACCAAGTATTTTTGGTTATTTCGTAGCATTTATATGTTTTTTTAACTAGTAACTACTTTTCTAAAATGTTTCAGTGCCTACAAGTTTATGGAAAAATTTCAGTTACTTAAGGGGTCAGAGATCACAATTTTTGCCATCAAAGTGCTTTTTGACTATTGAGGTGTCTAAAAACGATCTGTGCCAATTTTCAGCTCAATTGGACAACTGCAAAGTGACCCTCATCGACCATGAAGTTTTGAAATTTTAGCCCGGAAAATATTTTCTTCTAATATTATTAGATAAAGCTATATTATTATTATTATTATTATTATTATTATTATTATTATTATTATTATTATTATTACTGTATTTGCTTTATTCACTTATTTTGTAACTAAACATGATCTTGTCTTTGATGAATAATTGTTCACTTACTGATTCAGAACTGTCTGTGCTGACCTGCTAACTGCTCGTGTAAAGTGACTTTCAAGACGTTTTTTTCTTAGAGTTGTAAAATGGCATCAACCTCTTCAGGTGTTCGTCACACAAGTTAAGACAATACTTTTATATCTCTCGTGTTGGCTACATCTTCATTCAAATCATTGGAGCCAAACTACGTTCAAACCGGCAAGTTTTAAGCATTTTCTTCTACAATGTACAAGTTGTAAATCTTACAACAAAGGAATGTGTAGCATTGGTGATTCAAGAAGTTTTCATTTTTTGGCAAAAAGCACGAATCCCTACTAGAAAAAGTGACCACTGTGTTCATAAGTTATTCAAACTCTATGATGAATTGAAGGGTTTATAGAAATATTTGAATAGAACTGCAGGCAAGGAAAAAGAAAAAAAGAGATATTTTTGTGCAAATTATGGACGATCTCTATAACATAGCTCATTCAGATGCTTTGGAACAGATGAAAAATGAAGAGGATACGAATTTTTAACAATGATTTTTCTTGGCAGCATTCCAAAGAATGGGATATCGTTTCATATACTAGGAGCTGGAAGTCATGCTAGGTGAATGGCAAAAGCAATTTTTGCATTCAAGATATACTTGTTTCAAGATCAATTTCAGTTACCCCATTAAGGAGAAGAACTCTTTTAAGAAGAATATGAGTCGACCTAGTTGGTGAGTTGGTATAACACTGGGCTTCTATGCCCAAGGTTGTGGATTCGATCCCGGGCCAGGTCGATGGCATTTAAGTGTGCTTAAATGCAACAGGCTCATGTCAGAAGATTTACTGGCATGTAAAACTCCTGCTGGACAAAATTCCGGCACATCCGGCGATGCTGATATAACCTCTGCAGTTCCGAGTGTCGTTAAATAAAACATAACAAGAAGAATATGTATTTTTCTTGCTCGTGTGTAGGCTATGTTCGAGCCTGATTTCTGTCAGAAGCAATTAAAGTACCTTATCATGATTTCTTATTCATGCGTGAACTGATAAATTATCAGGATATTGATCCAGAAATCAGTAAGGCTGCTGCAAATAAATTTTCCAACCATCTCTGGTACTTAGTTCCCGAAACTGTGGCTTTATCCTTTTTGATGACTATGTTCCAACAGCGGTTAAAGCAAATATGGCTCAAGTTATACTGGAAGCAGATGAAGGTGAAGAAGAGAAAGAAGAAGAAAATAAACTGAAGAGCTACATTCTGCAACAAAATGATTTTTCTTCCTTTACAAATATCGAGTTATCATCTTTTGTAACTCCTAGTACTACAATTTTCTTCACGAGATTTTCTACCAGCACCGATTTCCTCGACAAAGACCCTTCAACTTGGAAGGATGATCCTGTTTACAAAAGTGGAATTGAAAAACTTTAGAAGACAGTTGTTGTGAATGACGTTGCAGAAAGAGAAGTCAAACTCATTCAGGATTACAATAATATTGTCACAAAAGATGAAACTGAGAAACAATTTGCTCAGAGACTGTAAAAAATACCAAACTGCTACTAAATCCTCCCTTAGGAAAAAGTAATGTTCAATGTTCGTTCGTTTACATGATGTTTTGATTCTGTAGAAATTATTGTTGTCCAACTCAATGTGTGTGTAATACGGGGTTTCGTAATAAGTGTTTATTTACGAATGGCCCAATGTCCTGGAGTAAAGACCTTTCATAAATAAACTTGGGTTGGTAATGGTTCGTGAACGGAAATTCGAATTATGTAGGAAAGCATTCATGAGTTTGTTAGCTGTTGGTGAGAAGATGGTAAGGAGGTTACAAAAACTCATTTTATTGGATAAATCCCCAGAAGACAACAGAGGCAAACAACAGAACCAGAAGATTATTCCAATCACAACAGCGATGCAAGTAAAAGATCACATTGCAAGTTTTCCCTTCAAAACAAGTCATTACTCTTCCAAGGAAGTACACTACCTTGATGCAAAGTTAGACATTAAAAAATGCATACCCTTTTTAAGGAGAAATATCCAGATTGTTCTGTAAAATATGACTTTTACTATAACATTTTTAAAGAGCATTTTGACTACAGGTTTGGTAAACCGCAGATAGATACATGTTGTGAATTCTAGGAGCTTTAGGTCCGTGTTAAAAGTCCTACTCTTAATGAAACTGTTAAGAGAGTGGGAGAAGCTGAACTAATTGTTCACAAAAGGAGGAGCAATAAATTTTATGCATCACTGAAGCAAATGAAGGAATATTGCAAAGATAAAGACTACGTTCTATGTTTAACCATTGATTATATGCAGAGTATATCTCTGGCTCATATTCCAATCCAGCAGGTGTTTTACTTAGCCGTTGACACTGCATGTATTTTCTATTCACAATGTTAACTCTGGTGATGCCTACTTCTTTGTATATCATGAAGGCATTGCAAGGAAAGGGAGTAGTGAAATGTGCTCTTTCTAGCTCACATATATGAGGAAAGAGGTGTCAAGCAACATCAATGAGCTGTATATTTACAGTGATAATGCAGCAGGACAAAACAAAAATGATGCCATGTTTTGCGGATATGGGTCACTTTTCAATAGTTGTGTACAGACCATCAATACGTGGGCATTCATACCAGCCAAATGACAGGGATTTTGGTACGGTGAAGCGCAGCCTAAACAAAGTGGATAGACATTATACAGTCAGAGATGTGACAGAAATTATTGCAAATGCAAGTCACAAATTTCGTGTTAGGTTTGTTAGAACTGAAGACATCTTGGATTTTCAAAGCTGTTGCTCCACTATGTATAATTGATCTCCCGTATCGGAAGAAAGTCAAGTTCACAGATTGAAGAATTCTAAGAAAGGGAATAGAGAAGTCTTTGCAATAGCAACATACCACGAGTTCATCTGGACAAAAGGAAGAAAGGGATACGTAGAGGCATTACCTTACATCGGAGGACAAAAAACCAAGCGCTTTCTATATGCATTTGGAGCAGAAATAGTTTTGCCAAACCAAAAGGCTTACTCTAATTGTCAACCAAATTACAAAGGACAAGGTTTGTGATATGAAATCGCTTTTGTCATACATTCCCGGAGAATTGTTTCGCATTCTCACATCTTCATACCCAAGAAAGCAAAGTAAAAGGCAAGGGAAAGAACACAGAAGGGAAAGGGGGAAAAAGCAAAGGAAACACAGGCCTACATCTCATGTTTACTCTTATTTTTGTAATAAATGTTTCATTGAAGAATGGAGGAAATGTGTTTATTTAAGAAAGGCCCTTTGTCCAGCCTTTTCAAAAAGCTGTATGCTTGACAATTTTGATGATAGTAAACTGAAAATTTTCTTAACATGTTCCCTTTACCTTGTAGTATAACATATCATGTTTTGAGATTTCAAAAATATTTAGTATTTTCAATAAACAGTTTTCTTTATTTTCCCATAAAAACATGTTTTTGGACAACTGGCCTTTCATAAATAACTGATTCAAAATATGTATATAAACACAGTCTTAATGAAATCATGGTTTCTTTTTCTTAGTTTCATAATAACCTATGCTCTGCTCAGCTGCAATTTTGATATTATCTTGGATATTCTCCCATATGCTAGTAACATCTAACTCTTCCTCAACTTCGTAGGAAGTTGCTTAAGCAGCAAATCTATTTGAAATTTCGACGTGATAACGTTGCTTAGTTTGCTCGTACTTTAATTTCAGAATATTGAATCTACTAATATTAGCTTGTTGCTCTACTAGCTTGGCTACTGATAGTCTTTCTCTTAATTCTCCAATTACCAAATAATGGTCAGAATTACAGTCTGCCCCCCTGAAAGTTCGAATGTCTACTATACTAGTATGTCTTCGTTTATCTATCAAGATGTATACGTCTTGATTACACAACTTTTAACACTGTATCACTTCGGAATATGTATTATATGACTTTCTTGTGTTAAATTCTATCGTACCTGGTTTACATGTTTCGACCTATTATGAGTCATCCTCAGAACTGGTCGTTGTTGGTCTTGGCGCCTCTTGTTTTGTTTCATGTGAGGTGTGTTTGTGTGGTGTAATGTGGAGTCAAAGCAAGGACCGTGGACAGTCTGTCGCTATCGCTCTCACAGGTTCCTTCATAACAGCCTTCAAAGAGAAAGTGAAGGCGCTGTAAATCTGTGACGTCACCATGGGAACACACTCCACTCTCATCCCCTTGGATTGTGCTGCCTTTATTAGTATTTACTGGAATTTAGAAAACGTGGAGTGTGTTTGTGATTTTGGTATAGACCTTGCTAGTGTGATGTTTATAATAGGCCTATATTGTTACTATCATAGCATGAAAAATGCCAAATTGTGTGGTAAGCGAGTGTCAGGAAAATTAAAGGCTCGAGTTATTTATCATACGTTTCCCTCTGATCCAAAGCTGCGAAATATTTGGAGATTAAGTGTTACCGAAAGGATACATTTAATCTTGAAACTGTGCGTAGTTGTTCCGAACATTTCACATCTGATTTCTATGAGCGTGATTTGAATGCCGAGCTTTTGAACATACCAGCAAAGAAAACAATGAAATTAAATGCCCAACCATCGCTGATTTTACGAATGTGCTATGTGAAAAACAGTGCTGGAAGTAAACGTGTAGAAGAGAGAGCTTGCAGAAAAAGGTTTTGTCTGAGACAAGTGAACAATAATTAGATGCAAAGACAATAGTGCGTCGGGACGATCCATTGGGTGTGTTATATTTCGTCTGTTCATTAGAAAATGAAGAGCTAAATCTCAAAAAAAGAAAATGAAAAACTTAAATTAGACATTGAAAAGTTAGAGTCTAAATTAGAAACATAATTTGACAAAGAAAGTGTTTAAATCACTTAGTAAATGGAAAAGTAAAACATTTATTAGTTAAAGTGTTCACTCCAGGGCAAATAAAAATGCTTATTAGCGGGAAAAGGAAGCAAAGATGGGAAGAACAAGACATGATCCCTGCATTAGCCTTACAATCATTTGAGATCACAGGTGGGAATTGCTCTACCAAGGGTTGCTACCCTGCAGCGTTGGACAAAAAAATTGCCCTTTTCTCCTCGTATTCTTACACCGTTACTAAAAATTTAAAAGAACAGGGGTTGTCTTTGAGTGAAATTGATAAGTTATCAATGTTACTGTTTGATGAGATGAATGTTAATGGTGTCATTTGTTAGGATCGTGAGGGTCCTCACAGAAATGCTTAAAATTGTAATGATCCAAGGATTGACAGGTGAGTGGAAGCAGCCCATCTATTATGATTTCGATAAAACAATGAACAGAGAGCTACTGTTCGAAATTATATCAGAAATTGAAGCGGCTTGTTTCAGAGCAATTGCAATTGTTTCTGATCTGGATGGCGGCAATGGAAGACTGTGGAATAAGTTACAAATAAATGTAAATCAAACCTGCTTTTCAAATCCTACTTGAGACAAAAATATTTGGGTTTTTTGCAGATTTGCTCCACCTGATTAAGTTGTTAAGGAACAATTTTATTAACAGTGGGTTTCAATTGAATGATAAATGGCAATGTAGTAGAAAAAAATGTAATTGGACGGATTATTAAATCCAATTCTTCGGAGTTGCAACTTTTCCCGAAATTACATTGGGGTCACATTACTGTGCAAGAGAATGATAGCCAAAGAGTTGCACCTGCCATGGAATTTTTTTCACATTACACTGCTGCTCTGATTAAATATTTTATACCCGAATGTGAAGAAGTAGATGAATTTTTTCAACTCATAAATGACTTTACAGATGTAATGAACTCGGGAATTCCGAAAGATCCTATACACAATAAACTGAAATGTGTCTTCGGGATTAACCACAAGGAACAAGTAGAGATATTAGATAGAATGGAGGAAACAATAAAAGAACTGAGAGTCAGAAGCAAAAATACTCTTCTACCTTTTCAGAATGGCTTCCTTACCTCTAGTAAGAGCTTGAAAGTGTTATAGGTCTATAGAGATTTAAAAGAAAAAGGAATTGATTATATAATGACTAGGAAACTCAATCAGGATGCCCTGGAAAACCTGTTTTTCCAAATTCGTGGGATAGGACTCTTTATAATAACCCTCTGCCCGTCGAAGTGAAAAATCGCTTGCGCCTATTAATATTACGATGTCGCCTTCCCCACCCTACAAGTGCCCCAGTAGAAGATTCAGGTGGAATAATAATAACAAAGCAAGTTTTTCAGGATCTCGTGGACATTTCTCATGAAAGCGTGAACGAAATCCCTGAGGAAATAAACCTATTAGAGGTAGATAATGATAATAGAATTGACATTACAGATCTAATGAAAAGGAAAGAAATAGAAACACTCAGATATGTTGCTGGTTATATTCCTAGAAAATATAACAACAAAAGTGCAGTTTCGGATGGTAATTCCAGTCAACGAACTCCAGGATGGATAGAGATCGTTACATGTGGTGGGCTGGTTTATACCTCTTCTCAGTGGATGGCAACAATTTTATTGAAGAGTGTAAAATTATGTTTAGAAAATTTCATAAAAAATCAGTCAAAAGAAAAAAGAATATAATAGGCTGTTTATTTAGACTTTTGAGGAAAAAGCTTCTAAATGAAGATCCGGAATTATTGAAGTTATTTAGTAGAGCACGGACATCTTTTAGAATTCGTTACCTAAATAGAAGGAAACAGGACATCGCGTTCTTCACAAGACTAGGTGAGTCGGTTTAAATTTTGTGAAACATTCTTAAAATAAATTATTCTATTTGTAAAATCAGTGTTAAAATTGGGATATTTTCATTCCCCGTTGGTATTGAAATCCCTCCTCAATCACTTCACTGAAATGGGTTAATTGACAAAATATTTATTTAGCGATCCTGTATAAAATTAATTATTATTGATTAGTTTTAGTGCACACTCTACTCCAGTGTTATTAAGGGAAATGTAATATGTTTTGCATGCGTAATGTAAATTCTGTCGTTCACATGAGTAGTTTTTATTTACTGAATACTACTTTAATACAGGCCTAACTAATATTTTGAGGCTCGGAAACAGAAATTGAAGTGTAAAATAAACTATTGTACAATGCGTATTCGTTAATAACTTTCTTTTAAATTGGACTGAAATATTCTACAAAGGTTAGAGATATAAAAGCAAGTACAGTTAAGCATTCATAATAGTTTTTATATTGCTAAGAATTTGGAAAGTAAACCATCACTGAATTAAAAAAAAAAGAGATACTGTAGTGGGAGTTATATCCCTAAGCCTTTACTCCTCCAGTGTGTATGTGGCCCTAACAGATATGTAAATATAGATGTTTAAATCACTTGGTTATCGCTAGAAAGTGCAAGCCGAGGATTGAAAATGAATATAGTGTTCCCGTGGTGACGTCACAGATTTACAACCCTCTTGACTGTCCCTTGAAACGCTGTTATGAAGGGATCTGTGAGAGCGACAGCGACTGACTGTCCACGGACCTTGGAGTCAAAGAGTGTGTGTGTTCTGAAATTGAGTTGTGTGTTGATTATTTCATTGGGGTGTGTGTTTGTGTGTCTGTATATTTCATATATTTGGTATCTGTCGGATACAGGGGGGAGAGCCATTAATCCTTCCCATTGAAGGCTTTAAGGAACCAACCTGGACAAATACCCAATGTCCCATCCCTACCTTCCCGTGGTGCAGCTGTTAGTAAGCATAATTTTACAAGCTGTACTAAAGGGAGGGGCTACTCATCAATTAGCACTGGTCAGCTTGATGAGTTAATGACTGAATTTGGTATAATTTTCCTCTATTCAATACCTAATTCCCTCTTTACCCTTTCCTATCCAGCCCTCTGACTGAACTCTTACTTTCTTTGACCCCGACAGCATTAGAGCATTCGAGGCCTAGGGGTTCATTTCCCTTTCCTTCCTCCTCTTTCTACTTTGCTGTTCCTAGTGCTGACCTGCTATGGCACTAAAATCGTCCTTCAGTGGCTTAAGGAGGGAAAGCTGGTGATCAACAAGATCTCCCAGCTAGGTCCAGTGGACCCGTCGACCAACAGCATCCTCCAGACATTCTGGGGGTTGTGTGTGAATGAAGTAGCCACCAAAACGTTAAAATATGGTGTTCACTTAAATCGGCTACAACTTGCCATTCCCACTCCAATACATACAAATATACATACATACATAGCCACATCGAATTTTATATATAAGATTTCTTAGAAAATAAAGTTCAATAAACTATTCTGTTTTCAGGGAGAGGATCCTTCACACTTTAACAAAATTATTCATGTATCACTGAGCATAACGATCAATACTAGATACCCTACAGAAGAATGGCTACACATATATACTGATGGATCAACCACAGAAAACCTTACTGGAGCTGGAGTTACATGTACACATTTTTCCTTTTATCATTCTGTTGGCAGAGACACAACAAATTATGATGGTGAAATAGAGGCTATACACATTGCTCTCCGACAATTATTAAATCTTCCCTTAAATAAATATAACAAGACAGTAATTCTTTCAGATTCTAAAGCTGCAATTCAGGGAATATGTTCAAATGCTACAAAGAAGTCAACAAAAATAAGAGAATGCTACAAAATGTTAACACAACTCCAAAAAGTTAATAAGATTGTCCATCTCCAATGGATTCCAGCACACTGTGGAGTCATGGGGAATGAAACCGCAGACACACTTGCCAAGAAAGGCACAACAATAAAACAAAAATCTAAATTTAATATCTCATATTCCTCAATAAAACGCTTGATCACTACAAAATTTTCTCATTCATACCTACAAGAAGTAGAATCAAATGCTAAAGACAAAAAATGGATTACACTACTTTCCAACCCAGATATAATCCCCAGAGACCAAGGAAAACAGCAGTTGCAGCCTTCAGACTATTGACAAATCATGACTGTCTAGCAAGTCATCTCTACAGAATAGGTATCTCAGCTTCACCCATATGTGTCCTGTGTAACGATCCAGCAGAAATGAATGAAGACCACTTGAAGACCTGTGAAGCATTAAGATCAGAAGAAACTACAGTTCAAAAGTATTGGAAAGCACGACTGCTAATAATAATAATAATAATAATAATAATAATAATAATAATAATAATAATAATAATAATAATGATTTAATGGCTTCATTGCCAAATGCAAGGCACTAGACAACAACAACATATTTTCAAAGTTGCTATCTAAAGTGTCCCGTACGGAACCTGGAATAGCTGAAGGGGAATACAATGAGAACAAGGACAATGCAACGAGAAGAAGGAGAATATAAGAAGAACAATTGGAATACAAGGAAAATCATGAGAATGAAAGGAGAACAAGGTGAATATAAGCAGAACGAACGAGGAGAATACAAGGAGGACGAGGTAAATACAAGAAGAACAAGAAGAATGCAGGGAGAAAACGGAATAAATGGAGAGCAACCTGGATACAAGGGCAACATGGGGAATCCAAGGAGAACAAGGGAAATACAAGGAGAACATGGGAATTTAAGGAGAGGAAGAGGAATACGAAGTTAACAAGGGGATTACGGGAAGAACAGAAGAAAAATTAGGAGAATACGAGGATATGCGGAGAACAGAGGGGACACGAGAACACGTGAGATACAAGGAGAGTAGTGGGGATGCAAAGGAGAATAAGGGGAATACAAAAAGAACAAGGGAATACGGGGAGAATACGGGGGATATGCGAAGAACAGGGGGGACACGAGAACACGTGAGGTAGAAGGGTAATAGGGGGAATGCAAGGAGAATACAGAAAGAAAAACGTACAGTATAATGTCGCGAGAAGTCATTGTTTAACATAAAGAATAATGTTATGAGCAGTGGCGTCTGATTGAGGCAAGTGAGCCAAGCCTCAGTCACTTGACTTAACTGAAATCAAATTTTGTGTTTTTGTATAATATATCAGTTAATTGAATGAAGCATATATCGCATTAGAAGTATTTGAATACTTTGTGATGTATATAGACCTGTCTTGCAGTAAGATTTGTTCCTGAAGCCAGGATCGCTAGTGCCGGGTCTGGCTTCTGGCTGGCTTCGTATGTTTTCTTGGGTTTTCAGGTTGCACTTGAAACGTTGTAGCTGAGGCACAATTCGTCTGGGATCGTGGCCTGGTCAGCTTTCACTCCTCCCATCCATGGACCAGTCTCAAGGTTGGAATAGGGTGGGTATAGCAGTGGTGACTTGTCTTCCTAAATAGACAATAAAAAACATAAAAATTCCCACTGTTTAACAGGCAAGTACTATTGTACTTCGAGGAGCCAAGATGGCAGACAGAAACTTGCTAATAAGTGAACATAAAGTGATATTACGTGTGTGTATAAGCAGTGCATGTTAAACAGTGATGTTTATGGACGTTGTAAAAATAGTGTTGTTGAATGTATGTCACAGTTTATGACTTAAGTGAGGGTGTTGTATTATTGTACTTCGTAATACAGTAGAGAATGTGGTCTAATGTTGTTATGTGTTTCGTGAAAATATAAAGAGAAACAGATGCGAGAAATAATTATGATGTAGTTAATTCATTGTTAGAGTGATCTTTTTCGAGAAGAAATGATATTGAAAGAAAGGAAGTTTTAAATAAAGATGTAGCCTACGGAGATATCTAGGCCATACAAGGTAATGCAATTCCGAAGTTAGCTTCGGTTTGCATTCCGACTATTTTCCACGGTTTATCATCACCTTTTCTTTCCATCACAACATACACACATGCATGAATGCATGCATACATACATACATCTCTGGAAGTGATTCACTGGCCACACCCAGCTGAAGAACCACTCATAAGAGCGCCTATGGAGGATACAGCAAACAAAATAGATATATACACGGATGGAAGTAAAACCGGAGGAAAAGTTGGAGCTGCTGCAGTCATAATCCAAAACGACATGATCATCCACCGATCCAAATACAAACTGCATGAAAAATGTTCTAACAATCAGGCAGAACAAATAGCAATCTTGAAGGCACTACAACATATTGAGAATGTAGAAATAACAGAAGAAATAGAGAAAATTGCAATAGTTAACACAGACAGCAAAGTGACACTGGACACTTTACAGAACAAAAATAAACATAATCCAATAATTGAAAATATAAAGAAAGAATTGAAAAAATTGGAGAGACAGCAATGGACAGTGCTCTTTACGTGGGTGAAGGCCCATGTTGGAATATTAGGGAATGAGATAGCTGACCGTCTTGCCAAACAAGCCACCATAGAAGATGAAGGGGAAATAGCTTATAACAAAATACCGAGAGAGACCATATTAACAGAAGAAAGAGGAAAAGAGCTTAAGAAAATAGCAAGAGCAGTGGACTATCTCAACCAAAGGAGCAATAACGAAATCATTCTTCCCATCAATTAAAGACAGATTGAAGATAAATTTACCTGTCGGGGCAGAATTTACTTCTATTGTGACAGGTCATGGCTTCACAAGATTGTACCTTCACAGATTCAAGATTATTCCAACTCCAACGTTCCCTTGCAGACTAAAAGAAGAACAGACAGTCAACCATATAATATTAAGATGTGCCACACTGATAAAAGAAAGAAGAATTCTACGAGATAATATAATGCGCACAGGTCAAACCTGGCCTCCACCTTTTGATCAGTTCACAACAACATACCTTAAAAGCTTCAGAAAATTTATAAAATCCATAGAATTTGGCAAAATGTAACAGTAATTGAAATTAGAAATAATATTAACAATGATGGTAACCTAAAATAGAAGAAGTACAATTAGGCAACACTTGTATCTATAAGAATTTCAAGATCTCAATCAAAATTGTAAATATCTTGTTTTCATGTCATAAATTATGTAACTAATTATTGTAATATTTTATGTAAAGCATGTAGTATTACTCCAATGTAATGGAGCATGCTGATATACAAAAATACATACATACATACATAACATAACATAACATACATACATACATACATACATACAAAGACAAAGAATTGTACGCACATCAAAAATCAATTCAGTAAGGACCGCGTTTATGTACCTCCACTGCCACAAACACTGGTACAGCTGAGGGAGCGCATCAATAATGTAGCACACATAGAACATTTATAGAGTGTGGGAATAAATGTGTTGCGTGTACGGTTCTGTTGATGTATCACTTCTGGTTGTACAGGTATTAGTTTTGAAAATATAGCAGTTTGATTCTTTTGTAGTAGCCCTGTATTTTCTGAGGAAAATATTTATTTTAGGTACACATTTCTGCAGCTCACCCAAATATGTAATTAGGTGATAAAATATGTGTACCTTACCCTGTAATTAATATGTACCACCTAGATATTTCAATCGCACATTTTACAAAGGAACTAATTCAAAATTTGCATTTTTTGTGATGAAATGATTAATACTTCCATGAAATATTGATTTGCAAAGAAAGGAACTTAGTCAAACCTTCCTCTGTATCTCTAACATCAAGTTAATATTCATAGTACTGGACTGGTACACTCGTATTTAACCTATTCATGAAAATAAGTTTCTTTGCTCTCCTAGAATGTAGCAAATTTTGACTTACTTTCTTTCTAAAAAGTGATATCCTTTGTAATATTAATACATTTCTCGCTTTCACTTGACCATGAATTAACGCAACACAAATCAGATAACGGTCCTATGCATGTTATGAGAGGATTTCGAAGTTTCATTACTGTTAGAATTAGTTGATAAGCACAGGAACGCCATTTCGTAGTGCTTTAGCAATAACATCTTTAGCAAGACTTCTAGTTTCTGTTGCATTCAAACAATTTTATTATAAAATACGATAATTTGGTCCAGGGAGCATCCGTTTTGGTACAAAGATAACTCGTTTGGCTTGTTTCTCAAATGAAATTACGAAATGGTGTTCGTGTGCTTAACACTTAATAATCTTAATTATTCTGTTCGGTGGGATGAATATGTTCCTTTAAAGGCTACAATTTTTTTATAATTACCTGGTTTTACGACTGAACGCTGTAGCCTCATTTCTGCTTCTGCATTTAGCCTATTTCAGTAATTTGTTTTCTTAGATAAATACGCAGAGAATCCAGATATGAAACTGATTAATATTATATTTCTTTCTAGATCTTTAATAGTATTAATAATATTAATAAAATGAAATATAATAATTATTAATATTTATTTTGTAATTTTACGATTATATTATAAGTGTTATTATTGATTATGTTTCATGTCTTTACTGATCGTATTTTCGTGACTTAGTATACACTTTGCTGTAGGCCTGTTCTCCAAATTTAAAATAGTACCGTATTTAAATATAATTTATTATTCACCGAATTCCACACATTCAGAAGCACTGCATTATACGATTTATTTTGTTCGTATTTATTGATAAGGATGGTCATAAAACAATGTAATGTATTAAATCCATAAAACCTCATTGTCCTCAGTAATTTCTAAATTGCGTCACGATTTCGGTAGTGTTTTAAATGTGCCTGTCCAATCGAGGCTTAATTATGTCTCCAATATACACATATTTTATTTTTGAATCGTCATTGACGCTACAAAACGTAAATGCTTTTATTCCCTACTTATTGTCGCAGTTTTCAAACAGGAATTGTAATATAACTTAGAAAACTTACCTCAGTGGGAAGAAGTTCATCCTGGTTGTCCCATGGGAATCGAACAGAGCTCCTTAATTCACTTACTCTTCATAAAACGGCATCTTTGCTTACTTTCATTGAAATCAAAACTCATAATGGCTGTCCAATATGTTATTTACATTGTTGAAGACGGTATTGTTAAACGTTGAGCGATGAATGCGAATTACATAGAGAATGAAAATATGGAACTGACGTCAGTGGGTAGAAGCTGTAGACAAGAAAATGGATAGTACTTAGGTTGAGAACTTTCGACCTGATTTTAAATATAGTCAACTGGCCGCAAGGGAATTTAAATATTGTCGTTTTCATATTTTATATTTAAAACGTATTTTTAAGTTTTCTAAATAAATTGATATAACTTATATTATTTTATGATGCAGTTATGTATTGCATTCATGTTACTTGATATTATTTTATGAGTATAGAAATCACAAATCTTTACTTTTTGCGAGAATATTAATTTCAAAACTTATTGGCTTAGAGATCTTCTTCCTCTTCTTTTATTAATTTTGTAGCTCAAACTTCATTCTATAGTCGACTTGGTTGGCAAGTTGGTATAGCGCTGGCCTTCTATGCCCAAGGTTGCGGGTTCGATCCCGGGCCAGGTCAATGGCATTTAAGTGTGCTTAAATGCGACAGGCTCATGTCAGTAGATTTACTGGCATGTAAAAGAACTCCTGCGGGACAAAATTCCGGCACATCCGGCGATGCTGATATAACCTCTGCAGTTGCGAGCGTCGTTAAATAAAACATAACATTTAACATTCATTCTATACTATGTTGGCTGCATTTTCACAATAGTCAGAAGATGAATCTTAATGTTGCTGGCTGTGCAGCTTAGAAATCATAGTTCTTCCTACGTGTTCATCTCTGTATTTGGTTTAAAAAACAGTTATTTATGGTACTTGTAAGGTAAGTGTATCTTTATTGCACGAGTGGAAAGATTTAATCACGAGGCAATGAAGATCATGCTCACAAGTATCATACGTAATTTTATCCATGACCATAACAAAAAATTTTGTTTTATGAAAGAAAATATGTTGAAAATAAGTCCTCAGTCAGATATCATGGCATGCATTTTAAAATCGATACGTATACTAGTCATGATGTAGGACGCCATGAATAGTGAAGAATGGTATCTAAGGCGTTTGGATAAATAACAAATTATAATTTTATTATATAATTTTAGTTTTTTTTTTTTTTCATTTTAAACGTGTATTTTAATCTTTTTCAAGTTTCAGGGATTATTTGGAAGCATTCACGGGACTAATGTGATTAAAATAATTTCACATTTTACTTCTGTAAACTTAAGAGAAATATTAAAACGTAATTAATCATTGTGTCTGTTTAGCTTAGTTGACTAAGGCGTGTCGTTATTAAAACGTAATTAATCATCGTGTCTGTTTAGCTCAGTTGACTAAGGCGTGTTGTTATTAAAACGTAATTAATCATCATGTCTGTTTAGCTCAGTTGACTAAGGTGTGTTGTTATTAAATTCTATAAAAATTCTACAATTCTATAAACCCAACTTCGCAGGTTCAATTCTCCTCGCATCCCAAAAAGTAATTTTTTTTACAAAATTAAAAAAAAATACGTTTTATTTTTATATGCCCCCATTTTCTCTGGAACAAGTGAAAGTAGGCAATTGAAATTTCACGTTCTTTTATCATACTACATTATTTCAGTCGTGTAGTAATTACGGTAATGTACTGATAGAAAATATAAACTACAAACCTCTGTAGCAGTCGAAACTTTTTCAAATAGGCCTAATAACACAATAGAAGTAGGTTAATTCGACATTTGTTAATTGGAATAAAGTCTAGTTCCCTAGTAGGCCTAATTACTTTTAAAACTAATGTTCATAATTAATATTGCATTCCAATTTTCGAACCTTACATTTGGAAAATTCATTGATATCAACGAAAATAGTGTCCATTCTGGAATCCTAGAGGATGTTGATGAAATGCCATTACTTTTTCTTTTATCTATAAAATGTCGCTCTTTAATATAGTAATTCATTTTATTTTATAAAACAAAGTAATGTGATTTTTATGCTGTACTAGCTGAAAGCACCAAGCATTGTCCGGGTTTTCCTTTTTGCTTCTATTTTTAATTAAACTGGTTGTTATAGAAATCTCGGAAACTCAACTATAGACAACCAAAACGAATTGCCTTTACTAAGGTTTCTCGACCATAAAGTTGAATCTTTACTTCTTTGCCAAATGTCTGCCAGGGTCAACTCAATATAATACAGGTGCAGATCAGACACCGAAAAGAAAACATTTCATCATGTGCCTTACGATAAACTGTTTTTAATTAATTTATATATATATATTTGTTTATTTATTTATTTATTTATTTATTCTGACGTACTTAGTTAAGGCCATTAGATCTTCTCTTCCACACCACCAGAAATACAAATAAAATCATAGAAAAAGCCAAACTATAAACAAAGTAAGACCAAACGAACATATATATAGGTTAGAGTCACACAAGATTTAAATGAATTAGCATTGTCTTCAAGTCCTATCTATACGCCCACTAAGGGTTGGCTCAATGTTCTACAGGTCTTACATTTAATATCTGCCTGTCGGGGACCATTACATTTCAAGTGACTTATCTTATTCATCGGCGTCAGCCTATTAATAAGTATTACAGCCTTTCTGCCGTCTCCTTTCTCCCCATCGCAAATGTGACGTTGTACAGAGACAGAGATAAAGTAATTATAAGATCTGTACATAGATCTGAAGCTCTGCTGACGTAAATGTCACGTAATTTCGTGTCTATGTGTACTTTCACTTGAAATTCAGAGACAACTGACGATAAATAAGGAATTATCTTGTTCCCAGACTGAACCCATTGGGGTGTCATCGTGAGCCATAATTTATCTCTCTATCGGTCGCACCAAGAATCGGTATATATGTATGTAATTTAATTTATATTGAAAGGCTTTTTTATCCCTTGACCACTGTATGCCCGCTTATGTCATACCCGGTTTTTAAAATATGACTTAAGAATTTTGAATATCTCGCAAATTAAGATCATATTAATTATAATATTTTTTTATTTTATAAAGAGAAATAAAAACGTAAAATATAATTTCGCGAGAAGTCATTGTTTGACATAAAGAATAATGTTATGAGTGACATATATTTGACAAATTAAGATATTGTTCTTTCTATATATATGAAATTACAGGAAAATGGCTGGACGGATTTTAATGAATGACTCCACATTTTAAAGCTTATAATCCAAAGATTTGTGGAAAATAGTTTTCAGTGAAACGTCAATTTTCCTACATAATTTTCCTATTTTCCAAAATCCATCTGACGTCAGTTTTGAGTACTAATAGTTATTCAGCATAAGACAAATACTCTCGCGATATGACCAGAGATGTTAAAGCGAGTATAAATAACGGCAAAAAAAAAAAAAAAAGACAAACACTAAAATAAACAATATCATGAAGACCACGACTCCAGAATCGCCAACAGATTCTCTCACATATAGGTCGATCTTCATTTGCAAATCAAACTTTCAGGAATAACTCCCTGTAAAGTTAATTTGAATAATTTCGAGAGAAAAAGTGTTCCAGGGCCGGGTATCGAACCCGGGACCTTTGGTTAAACATACCAACGCTCTCCCAACTGAGCTACCCGGGAACTCTACCCGACACCGATCCAATTTTTCTCTCTATATCCACAGACCTCAAAATGGGCTGACAACCGTCAAGCAACCAACATTGAGTGCACACTAACTCTGTGTGACTTAAATTGTGGTTTTCTATTACGTACAGTGACGTGTATTATGCAAATCAAGCTTTCAGGAATAACTCACTGTAAATTGGATCGGTATCGGGTAGAGTTCCCGGGTAGCTCAGTTGGGAGAGCTTTGGTACGTTTAACCAAAGGTCCCGGGTTCGATACCCGGCCCCGGAACAATTTTTCCCTCGAAATTATTCGATCTTCATTTGTCTCTATATTGGTTACTAAAAACCAGTGTTGCTAATTCAGCGGTTTTTCCCCTAGATCTAACATTTTTCGGCGCTAATTTAGCAGGTAAATTTTATGAAATTTGTATTGCTGATATTTTTAGCGCTCACAGCAGCGAAATAATATAATTTTACGTTGACAATGTACCAATTTAGCGGTTTCTGCACGACTTCACAGCGGATTTTTAAGAATCGTGTTGGCCACACTGCTAGAAACTTCAGAAACTTAATACGAATGTTTATCATGGATAAAATTTACAGATCTGATTCTCTGTTGTGTAAAACTGAAGAAGGTTTGTTGACATTATTTTCATTAAAAATGAAATATTACAGGTAATTGTGTATATTTGTCACTAATGATACACATTGATTATTGATGATATGAAAATGAAACCTTTTGAGGTTATGTAAATGAACTATGTACCCGGTACTCGTTGTTATGTTTACACAGTGGCTTCCTTCTGAAAAGAATTTTAATAGTTTGTTACTAGATGTGATTCTAGTCAGTTTGTAATATATTTTTGGTCCAGGGAAAATATACATCTTTTATGATTATACAACAATGGCTGACTTCACAGCTTATGTGACGAGTACCGGGCGCTAGGAAACTTCCAGACGTAGAGAATAACTTACATTAAATCTCCATTTCTTTAATTTTCTGAGTAACGGCTACACATATACCTATGCTACTAAAAGCTACAAATCTTACGTTTGTTATTAAAAATTAAATACTTTTATAGTTATAAATCAAGTGATATGAGTCTTTTTCAGATATTAATGGCGGTGCGATGTTGATATTTATGTGTGATTCGCGAACTATCCTAGGTAGAGGCATTATTAATTAAATGAGTCATGCTTCCTATTCTGCGTCTTTAAACTGCAGTATATCAAATTTATATTCCTTTGGTTTAATCAATCAGATTCGTGAACGCTACTAAGTATATCATTTTACTGTACGAAAAGTAGCAGGCAATTTCATTTCTTTCTGACATGACGAGTTACGGTAGTTTATTTCCCACAACAAGCAACGAATAAAATGCTGAAACAATGATTTTAGTTGAATAATTTTATTTACAATTTACAGATTATACGATTCTACAATTCCGCTACAGCATTCGCCTCATTTCCAGCATCTCAACAATGGATTCCTCACAACAGCCTCTACTGTTGAAAATACGTGAGAAAATATTACTCTACTGAAGCGAGTGGAGACGCGGGCGTAATGTGAACTATCGCGACGACGCTATACGAACGCAGAAGTACAAGTGACGTTCTGGGCTGCAGGACTCCACTGGTCTTGGTCGAATAATACATACATAACTTTCATCTCTGATATTCAGTGAGTATTCATTACGAGCTTATGACCAATAAATAAGTCATTCATTGACTATTATTATGCTTGCGTTTTAACGTGGCCAAAATCATGTCCAGCATTTACTGGTATCTAATACACTTCAAAATGTCATATTGTTGTCAACAGGTTTATAAAAATATTCCATAAACTAATCGACCTCCACCGGAACTATACAAATATTCACAATGAAAACAGCAGCTCCTATGCAATACCTGAACTCAGCTGCTGAAGAAGCAGGTAGTTGCCAATGTCTCCCGGTCACAGAGTGGAACATCGCGCATTCTTGCCCCAGGATTATGCACACACATTTTATTCCTGCCTATCGCCTTGCACATATCTGCCTAACAGGCAATTCTTGTTTCCCTCTCATTCTTCCTGCCAGTTGCAAAAGTCTAAACGACATTTTAACTGGCAACTGTTGTTTGCCTCTCATCATTCCTCACAGTTGCAAAAGTGGAAACAAGCTTAAGAGCTTTCTTTTGTAATTAAAACATTTCATCACAGTATGAACTATTGTTGCATAATGGGATACATAACAAATTAAAATCTGTAACTGTGCATAGTGTACTCGAAGTAAACATTTCATTAAGAAATTAATTTAAATCAACATTTTCTTTCTTTTATATTACCTATCAACTTTCTTTGCCAATACAAAAAATATTATACAGAGACATTATAACATGAACCGAGAAAATGGCAGGTTACTGACAGTCTGCAATGCACAGGCTGTTAGAGGTGCGGGTAGATCCTCAGTCACCATATGGCATTTACTGTAGTCACAAGTCGAGTTACATAAGTCTTCATCCCTAAAGTGTAGTGATTATTATGTATTTTAATGCCCACCAAGAAAACTAGACTTAAACTCCGAATAAAGTTTCCATACGCACCTGTCCCTTCTGTCCAAATAATTTCAAAACTTGCTGAAAGAAACAGCCTCAGTGAACAATCCAAAATCAAACAGAAAACGTAGTATTTTTAAACTATAAAAATTAGATGAGACTTGTGAAAGATTAGAACTTCAGAGTGTTGTTGATCAGAAGATGTCAGGTAGGGGGGGGGGTGTGTGTGTGTGTGTGTGTGTGTGTGTGTGTGTGTGTGTGTGTGTGCGTGCGTGCGCGGTTTTTTTTTTCCATTTCCAACAGCGACTGAGCATGAGAAGTCCAAATCATTGAACACATATTGTTAGTACTGTTATGTATTATACACAGTTTAGTATATACAGTTGCGAAGCTTGGGATGATTTTTTGCATTTCTCGCGATAGTTGCTAGCCACTTGGAGCACTGTGAGTACTAGGAACAATAGACTGTGTCACTGCCATCGTGATTTAATATAGGCAGACCATGTGACTTGCTTAACCTGATCACGGAGGGTGGCGTTTCAACCATATAAATTAGTTGCAATGCATAAAGAGTAACATATATTTCTATAAAATGTAGTGTAATTGCATTAATAAATTTAAAACAATGATTATGAGACACTTCAGATATAATTTACTTGCGAGTTAAGGTGTAATATTATTTTTGGTGTGAAAATTACGTTGTTCGTATGTGTAATACCTGACTTTATTTGGATTAAATATTGCGAATTCTTGTGCATTCATTTATGCACGATTCAATGATTTTCAGTTGCACCGCACGGATATTTAGATATGTTGAAATTATAGGTTATGTTTACTGTACCAATACTTCAATATTCGCATTTATACATTATAATTAAGCATAAAGTGATAACTTGTAAATGCAATTTGTCTCTATTTCAGTTGTATTTATTCGTTTCTTATGGTACTCCAATCTGAAGTCTGATTAATGTACTATGCTAGTAGGCTAAACTAAACTAGCGCAGAGGTAGTTCCTTTGTACTCATATTCCTTGCATATATGGATCTGTGACAGGTTAGGTTTGGTTAGTTTTGGCTTTTATTATGTCTTGCTTATACGATTACCTGCACCTCCACAAAAAATCTCTTATAAATTCAACGATTTTCACTTCAGAAATTGCAGTAACTACCTCAGCGCTAGTTCCACCACTTTATGAGTGCTGCCTTATTGGCCTTCGGACACTTGACTATATTAAAATACAGTAACCTCACAGCGCTATTACTAGAGCAACTAGATTTACAAAGTTTCCAATGCTCTGCCATTACATATGTAGGCCTATGTTATGTCATATGGAAATTATAGGTTATTATTTATATTCCTATATTCGCAATTATACATTATAATTAAGCATAATGTCATGTATGATACGACACACATTCAATTTGTCTGTATTTTAATACTACAGTCGAGTACGTTCTGAATTATTGTATTAATCTATTTCCTAAGAGACGAAGTAACAATCGTACATACACTAATTTCATAGGAGTGGTATGGTAAATTTTCTATCTACAATTCTTCCATTTTAAACTTAAAATGTTGATGCGAATAGATTATGTTAACATGTAAAATTCTCTTCACATTAAAATAACACAGTTTTGTAATTATTTCTGCGACAGATTATGCAATAAGATGTAAACGGAACTTATGGACACATTACACTAAATAAAATTTAGCAATGGTACACAATAAAGTTATAATATTTCACTGAGCTCCATACACTGAAATAGAAAACCCGAACATACATTATCATCTGCTCAGGAAAGGGTCTGTGCTGAGGCGATAGTAGCGATCCTGGTGGTCAGCAACTATCTGTGTATGCATATTTATTAAGTATTGAGCTTCGCAACTAACTGTGGTATTATAGAAGTGCCGCTGAAATGATTAGGCAGACTGGAATGAGTTACCCATTATTTTCTCGCATCACATCATAATATTGCTGTAGAATGCATATATTGCATTTTGATTACTTTTAGTTCATTGCAATATTGTTGCTAGTCTTGCACATAAATGTCCGTGCAATGTAACGAGCACCATATGCCTGTGTTTTGTTTTCTCTCATAATACTCACTTCAACTCCATGGTCTTGAAAAAGCAGGCATACTCACAGTGCTGCAAACAGCTTTTATAGCACTATAGCCGAACATGTTTCAATTTGTAAACACGAGTCTGGTCCTAAAATGACACCTTATTCTAATTCCATGTCATTTACACAACAGGGAACTCTTCATACCACTCAACAAATTTCCTCCACTATGGCTGCTGACACTTTGTAACAAAGAAAATAAATCAACTATGTTTTCCAAAAAAGTATCTACAATTTAAAATGTGTCCCAAAACTGACTGTCGTGTGTTCCATCACTCGTCACTTGTAAACGTAAATCCTAATCCTGATGTTGTCTGGTAATGATTTTCTTCCCAAATAAATATATCCTTCGGAATATATATATGATAAGACTTTCTTGTGTTAAATTCTAACGTACCTTGTTTACATGTTTCGACCTATTTATGGGTCATCCTCAGAACTGGTCGTTGTTTTCTTTCCTGTGAGGATTACAGCCACACAAACATATACAAACTCAAATGTAACACCTGCAACAACTTCTACATAGGACAGACAGGCAGATCATTTCAAACACGTTACAAAGAACACATCACAGCCATAACAATATTACAAAACACCTCCACATATGCAGAACACATCACAAATGCTAACTACATCAACACAGACATGGAAATACTACACATCCAACCAAAAAGCCAGAAACTAAACACACTAGAACAATATGAAATATACAGACATACGGAAACACATCCCAACGAAATTCTCAACACACAACTCAATTTCAGAACACACACACTCTTTGACTCTGCATTATACCACATGAACACACCCTCACAGGAAACAAAACAAGAGGTGCCAAGACCAACAACGACCAGTTCTGAGGATGACCCATAAATAGGTCGAAACATGTAAACAAGGTAGGTTAGAATTTAACACAAGAAAGTCTTATCATACATATTTCGAAGTGATAGTGTTAAAAGTTGTGTAATCAAGATGTAAAATATATCCTGTTCCTACATTCCTTAATAAACTTATAATACCACTCATGTAATGTTATAGTCTCTATACTGAAAGTTATTCATTACACATTGCATCTCCATCAACTATTCCTGCAACACCTTCTCCTTACAAAATACTGGGCCTAATGACGTCAAACATTTAATACTATGAGCCTGCTATTAACACTTGTAACATATTGGATACCGTACTGAAAATCACTGACAATGAAATTAGCTTTTATACAGTTTACAGTATGTCTCTTATTGTTAAGAATTATTTCTCCTCTATTCCTTTAGACACACACACACACACACACACACACTGCCTTCTGATTGAACTGTGTGCCTCTGACAAAATGGAACTGTGAAGGAAAATATTAGTCTCTAAGAATGACTGAACGGATAGCAAACTGAAGACAAGTGTTGTAAATAGAAATGAGACCTATGTCAATAAATATTGCCATCCAGGAGTATACATTTGAAGGTGTATCCCAATTCAGATACCTTGGACTTATTATTAATAATAACTGTGATGTGAGTGGTTTTGTCAACGACAGAATACAGGCTGGAAATTGGGCTTATTACGCTAATCTTCCACTGTTTAAAAATCAGTTGTTATCGAGGATGACAAAGATTAAAGTTTATAAAACATTAGTTCGTCCTGTAGTTACCTTTGGTTCAGAGACATGGACATTTACAAAGAAAGAAGAGAACTCCTTAAGAAGTTTTGAACAGAAGATTCTGCGTAGAATCTTTGGCCCAGTCAGTGATCATCAAGGATGGAGGATATGCTCCAACAATGAACTTCTTAACCTGGTAGGAGGTCAAGATGTTGTAAAATTTATGAAAGCTCAAACACTGAGATGGCTAGGACATGTAAACAGGATGCCTGAAACACGCACTCCTATTAAAATGTTGAAGGGTAGACTATATAACAGGAGGAGAAAGGGTAGACCAAAGTTAAGGTGGATGGATGGGGTATCCAAAGATCTTAAAATTATGGGAGTGAGAGGATGGATTAACATGGTAAAGGACAGAGTAAGATGGAAGGCTGTTGTTAAGGAGGCCAAAACCCACCCCGGGTTGTAGCGCTAACTGATGATGATGACCTATGTAAATAATAGATTCTAGGAAGAAGGACATTGCTATTAAATTCATAAAATAAGAATTTATAATAGAAATAGGACGAAGTATAGTAAATAATGGATCAAGGGAAAGTTAATCATAAGTAGGTAATAGCAAAACAACAAAGGTATCAGCAATAGGAATGTAGTGCTTCAATAGAATTTAGAAATGAGTGCATCATTAATATGAAGTAATAAAGCTAATCTGTATTAATAATGGAACTATAGTGCTAGATATAAGAAACTTGGTAAAATTACAACGGAGATATAGTACAACATTGCACAGATACATATTAGAACGAAGGAACAGAACACGACAAAGCACATTAAACCTAAAGCCTGTTGACCATAAGTAAGAAAATTCACTATAAATCGAAAGATAATACGTAAATTAAGAGACAAATTCTAAGTATAATAAGAATATAATGCATGTAATATTACTTTGTAACGGGGCATGCTGTATAAGAAATTTAAAAAAAAAACACACACACACGTAGGCTATTTACAGTGCAATTAAAAAGTTTAATACATTTCATGCAATAAACTTGTATTTAAATAATTGATTAAATGGCGATCTTACTTGTGTTAATTATGTAAGCATGTGTGGCTTACAGCTGTTTCGGTGCTACTTGACACCATCCTCAGAGCCTACTGGATCTTGGCGCTATCTCAACTTCGCTGCCTATTGTGTGGGTGCGTTCTTGTGATGAAGAGTTGTATCAAATAGTGTGTGTGTTCTGAAATTGATCTGTGTGTTGAGAATTTGATTAGGGTGTGTTTTAGTGTGTCTGTATATTTCATATTGTTCTAGTGTGTTGAGTTTTTGGTTTTTGGGTTGTATGTGTAGGATTTCCATGTCTGTATTTATGTTATTGTATGTGTGGTTAGCATTAGTTATATGTAGCACGTACGGCTGTAAACGCAACGGGATTTTAGCTTTGTCAGGAAATATAGGCTAACAAGATAAGGAATCATGGTTTTGGTTGATGCATTCTAGAATGTCAATTACAAAATTCTGTCATTGTTATTTGTCAACTAGCATGATTTCTTGAATTAATTTGCATTTTATAGATGTATAAACGAAGTTGTTTTGCAATGACATCCATAGGCGGAGAGAGAACTGTTCCCTTGGGGGGAACCCATGTAACAGTGTTACGGCTGACATCATTTACCTCCTCCCCCGTTGTAGCTCGACCGTGGTACAGTATAGCGGAATATGATCATTTAATAGAGGTACTTAACTTTTTGTTAAATTTTAACTGCTTGTATACTTTGTGACCTGGTAGAGTGTAAGAGAAGGCCTTACGGTCTTAACTCTGCCAGTATAAATAAAGAATTATTATTATTATTATTATTATTATTATTATTATTATTATTATTATTATTTTCGGAGTGCATGTTTCTTATATCCAATCTGCGATGTTTCGGACCAAGTTGTATAGGGCTTGAACTGTAGGTCTACTTACTTACTTACAAATGGCTTTTAAGGAACCCGAAGGTTCATTGCCGCCCTCACATAAGCCCGCCAGCGGTCCCTATCCTGTGCAAGATTAATCCAGTCTCTATCATCATACCCCACCTCCCTCAAATCCATTTTAATATTATCCTCCCATCTACGTCTCGGCCTCCCTAAAGGTCTTTTTCCCTCCGGTCTCCCAACTAACACTCTATATGCATTTCTAGATTCGCCCATACGTGCTACATGCCCTGCCCATCTCAAACGTCTGGATTTAAAGTTCCTAATTATGTCAGGTGAAGAATACAATGCGTGCAGTTCTGTGTTGTGTAACTTTCTCCATTCTCCTGTGCAACTTCATCCCGCTGTAGGTCTACTACATATTATAATAGGGCATAACTCAAAACAATCTCCGTCTTTCTCTCGTGCAGAAACACATGCATACATCAATAAAACTACGTAACAGTGCTAACAGGAACTTTTTATATGAAGATTAACTTCCTGAAGATATCATATGAAATTTAATGTAAACTCTAATTATTATTTTATTTAATTTCGTCTTTGTTTACACATTATTCTGGGATCATTTTTCTTTTTCCTGCATTGTTGTGAAGTATGTTAGTCATATTCTCCAAGTGACGGCCTGAACACCTGCAGACTTCTAACACATGAGTACAGGCTGTTACAGAAGAAACATTACAGTGCTTCCATTCCTCAAATGAGATAGAAATTCTTACACATTCAGAAATTTAAAATAAATATTACAGTCCAGACACATAATCAACAATTTAAGCACAGAAACGTAATCATAAACAAAACTAAAAAAGATTTTTTGAATTCAATATTTTCTTATGTTAATAGAAAAAAAAAAAAAAGAGTTCAGACAAGTTTGGGGGGGGGCACTGCCCCCTCCCCCATAATTCCGCCTATGATGAGAACATAACACGGATGTTAACAAATCTAAATCTGATATGCAATTGTATCTTGTTTAACCCTAGTACAAAAAAAATTAAAAAGAAATGTTGTAAATTTTAAATATCTTAATTCGAAATTTTCTCGGGCTTCCAGCCAGGTCATAAGTTGGTGATCCACCGACGCTTCGAGGATGTTCATCTTCCTCATCTTCAGGGTTAAGTGATATCTGAGGGTACCTAGCTCCTTAATTTATAGTGCCAGAGTGAAACGTCGGTGGATCACCAACTTATGACCTGGCTGGAAGCCCGAGAAAATTTCGAATTATCACGTCGCCAGGAAAGCTTCAGTAGTTATTTTAAATATCTTGGTTCAATTTTGAAGAAAAACTCAATGACAAATCTAGAATTTGAAAGAAGATTAATTGGCAGTAGGAGAATTATTGGAATGTTAAATTCAAGAGATCAGAACACCATTAAAATTGAGAATATAGGTATTCTAACAGTCCAGCCAGATTGTAACATTGTATGCTATGTGTGTAAAATCGAGTAATGTGACATTCGATTATTTGCCACAAGTGAATATTAATTTTGTTTCTTGTCATTCTGTCTACAATTTAATTTATAAAGAAATAGTGCTGTATTAATTGAAAAGCAACTGTAACTAACTGATCACGCAAGAGTCCTGGGTTTGTTTTGAAAAACTAAATGGTAATCCTATTGAACATACAAGCAAACAATGATGGATCTTGTTAATATCAACTTTAAAGAATGTGCGTTGATAGTTAAGTGCTGGCCTAACTGCCTTTCTCCTCTGATTGTAATGAAGAAACTGCGTTTTCTAGTATTCATATTTTTCAATGATACATCGTCTCTTCGTAATAACAGATGCAATCTTTACATAGCTTAGATCAATGTTATTGCTTACATTACAAAATAAGCAACACTGGTCTATTGGGAAATTGGAGTTTATGTAAATATTTTCAAGTGAACTTAAACATGCAAAGGTGTAGATTGCAATCTATCTCTTCAGGTGTGATTACATCTGTACATGCTTTTAACAGCTGGTGTTGACAACTTAAAGAAAAAATTCTCCAGTTTTTCATAGAAAAAAAAATAAAAAAAACAGTTCTTGGCTGTAATTGTTTCTTCCACTTCTTTCCTGGTTATAGAAGATGGGAGTTGCATCGTTTCTCTCTTGGGTAGTTGATGTGACTTTTCTCTGTGCTGGTAATTCAGGACCTACAAGACGAAGACCATGGCCATAGGAAGAAGAATAAAAAAAGGTAAACTTGCGAATTCTGAATGACGCAGCAGAACAAGTGAACAGCTTCAAATACTTGGAGTGCACTATAAGCAGTAACATGAGCTGCTGCCAGGAAGAGAAGAAATATCACCATGGAAGTGCCAGGCAGTTGTTTGTTATTAAATTAAAGCAGTTTCCAAAAACATCCCTCACATACAGTTTCAAGACCTCGTGGCATTCGAAATATCCATTTCCGACCACTACCCTTCAAGAGCACAAAGTCCCTACACTTATCTGTAGATGGATTCACTCTATACTAGAAAATAGGCAAATTACCATGAGCCTATTTGGGGAAATGCTAAAGGTGACTATGGCCGGGGCTGTCCTCAAGGTGGCGTTCTTTTGCCCTTGCTTTAGTATTGCGAAATTTTTAAGTATGAAAACATGAATAAAAATTACAAATCTTCTAATTCCTTAAAAAGATGTTAAATTCATGTGTCTACACACATATCTATCAAAAGTTTCATGGTCCCATGCAGATAAACATGAGTTTGTTATTGTGTATGAATGAATGAATAATTTTACAAATGAAGAATTCAGAGAAAAAATGTCATTAAGTCCAAATTTATCGATTTTCTGTTTTCGATCCTATTTGATACCTCAGTCAGGTTTTCCAGAACATTTCAGAGAATGATGAATACTGGGATAGTGAGTCATACAACTCTGCTGTTGCTAGTATACTCAAAAAAGATCCATTTCATTTACTTAGATTGTCTCTAAAAAGAAATATCCCAACAGATTCTTCTAATTTCTTTAAAAAGTACTAATTTCATGTGTCTGCACGCATATCTGTCAAAGGTTTCATGGTCCCATGCAGAGGAACATAAGTTTGTTAGTGTATACCTACAAGTGGGGAAATATGATCGTCTCTGCTAGGTCTAAGAAAAATATTTCAGCAATATTGAGCTTAAGTTAGATATTCTTAGACTGCCGCTACTATTCTGTAGCAAGCGTCATAATATTCCTATTGTAATATGATTATGTAGGTAGGCAATGCTCACCAGACTGTAACAAGGTACACAGGGAATATAGGGTTTATACCTGAGACAGTGGACAGACATTGAATATCATCACGTTGTTGCAATGCCAAATTTTAGGTCGTAGAATATTATTATTCTTATTCGTTATTATTATTACACATTTATTGAAGTGAGTGTAACTGTAGAATTGAAGCTATGTTATTAATGCACATACACTGTCAAAAACTTTCATTTTCAATTCAGTTTAAAGTGCACATTCGCTATAATCAATATGATGTTGTATAAGATCTTTAAAAGAATAAAAAAAAAAAAAAAATATTTCTTACTATACAAATGTTAGTATATTTTACTAGTATTTAACAATTCACACACGTAATATTATAAAAAATCTAGTACTTAATTATTGTTCTGTTGAGTGGGATGAATATGTTCCTTTTTAAAGCGTATAATTATTTGGTTTTAGGGCGGAAAGCTGTAGATTGTTATTTCTGTAATTGTTTTCATGGATAAACACGCAGAGAATCCAGATATGAACTGATTTAATATTATATTTCGTTTTAGATATCAATAGTAATAATAATGGAATATAATAATGATTAATATTTATTTTGTAATTTACGATTATATAATAATAATAATAATAATAATAATAATAATAATAATAATAATAATAATAATATTGATGATGTTTCATGTTTTTATTGACTCGTATTTTCGTGAGTTTATATACCTGCATTTTGCAGTGATCTCCAAATTTGAATTAATGCTGTTTAAATGCAATTTACGATTCACAGAATTCCAAACTTTCAGAAGTGCTGGATTACGCGATTTATTTATTATTATTGATAAGGAAGGATGGCCATAAACCAATGTAATGTATTAAAACCATAAAACCTCATCATTGTCCTCTGTAATTTTTAAATTGCGTCGCCCGATCGGTAGTGTTTTTAAATGTGTCAGTCCAGTCCAGGCGTAATTATCAGCCCCCAATATACTACAAATTTATTCGTAGAATCACTATTGACACTACAAAACGTAAATGTTTTTATTCCCTACTTATTGTTGCAGTTTTCAAGCAAGAATCATAATAACTTAGAAAGCTTACCTCGGTGGAAAGAGGTTCATCCTGGTTGTCCCATGGGAATCGAACCGAATTCCTCAGTGCACATACTCTCCATAAAGTGCTATCTTTGCTTGCTTTAATTGAAATCAAAAATCATAATGGCGGTCCAATACGTCATTTGCATTGTTGAAGACGGCATTGTCATGCGTTGAGCGATGAATGCGAATTCCATAGAGAATGAAAAAATGGAACTAGCATGTCACGTAGAATCTGTAGCTGTAGGTAAGAAAATTGATAGTACTTGGGTTGACTTTCGACTTGATTTTGAATGTCATCGACCGGTCACAAGAGAATTTAAATATTCTCGTTTTCATATTTTATATTTAAAAGGATTATTTTTAAGTTTTCTGAAGAAATTGGTATACCGTACATTTTATCGTGCAGTTGTGTATTTCATTCCTATTAGTTGATTTTTATCAGTATAAAACCACAAATTTTTACTTTTTCCGAGAATATTAATTTCAAAACTCTTTTTCTTAGAGATCCTCTTCCTCTTCTTTTATTAATTTTGTAGCTAATACTTCACTGTATACTATGTTGGTTGCATTTTCATAATAGTTAGGAGATGAACCTTAATGTTGCAACTGTGCAGTTAAGAAAACATAGTTCTCATGTTTTCATTTGTGTATTTGGTTTTTAAAAATTACATTTCTTCCATTTTCTCTGGAACAAGTGAAAGTAGACAGTTGAAATTTCATAGTTTTTTATAATACTACATTATGTCAGTCATGTGATTGAAAATGTAGATTAGAAACTACTGCAGGAGTGAAACTTTTTCAAACAATAATACAATAGAAATAGGTTAATTCGACATAATTATATATATATATACACACATATTGATTTAATTGCACATCAAGTTAATTAACTACATATCAACTTAAACTTTCTATACCATATTTTGGAATAGTGGGAATATAGAGAAAATACACACACACACAAAATCATGTACTGTAAATCTAAATACAAATATTTACATACGGAATACTTAATAACATTTTACAGGAGAAAGAGTTCGTCCAAAGGGCTCGACTCGGGAAAAGTACCCAAAATGCTCATTGCATTTCCGTGTTGAATTGCAATATTTTTTTTTTTTATTATTTATTCATTAAAGACATCAGCTCAAAGAATTTGAGTGACCACAAGGGTCCTGAATACAATAAACATGTACAGTATATGTGATTTGAAATATTAAAGAAAAAAAGAAAGTTAATTGTTGAAGGCAAATAATATAAGTGGATTAATTGAAATAGAGATGATGATATAATATTTGAAGAGAATCCTTGATAATATTTATAAGAATAGACATTACATTACATTATCCTCAACACATGTTATAAGATATTTAGTAGGATTTTAAATGAAAAATTAAAAAAACATGCTGAAACTTTCCTTCTGGAGTGTCAAAATGGCTTTAGAAAAGGAAGATCATGTGTAGATCCATTATTTAGTATCAAACTATTGTTGGAAAAAAGAAGAGAATTTAATTTAGAAACCCATATAGCTTTTATTGATTTTGTGAAAGCTTTTGATAAAGTCCGAAGAGACCTTTTATTCGACATATTACAAGAAAAAAATATTCCAAATTTGCTATTCCAAAATATAATAGAAATCTACACGGACAGCAAAATAAGTGTCAAAATAAATAACTGTATATCCGAAAGAAAATTAGTTAATAATGGAGTTCGACAAGGTTGTCCACTATCACCAACTTTATTTAATATTTATATAAACGAAATTATTTTAAAATGGAACCAAATCTACACATCAGGAATCAAAATAACCAGTGCTCTAACATTAAATACCTTACTCTATGCCGATGATCAAGTCATAATTTCCAATTCAGAGGATAATTTACAAAGAGGATTGTATACATTAAATGAAATATTAAAAGATTTTGGGATGGAAATTTCAGCACAAAAATCAAAAGTAATGGCATTTTTAGGACAAGACCCAGTGAGAAGTAAGATAATACACAATAACCAATGCCTCGAACAAGTGCAAAATTTCAATTATCTGGGTTGTGAAATATCTTATCAAAATGAAAAAGATGTGAACAAGAAAATTACCAAATTTACACAAATTCTAGGAATAATAAACAATACATTAAAAGCTAAATTAGTACAAAAATCTACAAGAATAAAAATATATAATACACTAGCATTACCCACCCTTCTATACGGAAGCGAGATTTGGACATTAAAGAAAAAAGACATGAACAGAATCAAAGCAACGGAAATGAAATTTTTCAGGAGAACAGCAGGATATACTCTTTTAGACCGAAAAAGGAATGAAGAAATTTTAGAACAATTAGAAGTAGAGTCAGTAGAAGAAAAAATCACCAGATACAAATTCAATTGGCTAGATCATGTAAGAAGAATGGAAAATTCAAGAATCCCAAAAATTATGATGCAATATAAACCTAGAGGACATCGTCGACCAGGAAGACCGTTAAGAAGACTGCTAGATGGGGCCGAAACAGGTCTACAGAGGCCTAATTCGTGAAGGATGATGATGATGATGATGATGATGATGACATTACATAATCAAAAGGAATGTGAAGTTCCTTAAGATAATTCCATGTGAATTTGGAAATAGAACCCCTACTGCCAAACAGCAAACCAATGACAGACCATTGTTTAAGAGGGACGTTGTACTTTTGAGAAAGATACGGCAGACAAGGTTCATATATGGACTTCTTCTCAATATCAACTTCGGTGGCCTGATTTAGGTTCCTTTCGAAACGGATAGTAGGGTCAAGAACAAGAGCCCGTTTTAAGCGTCCGTTGATAGCAATAATGTCTGCCCGTCTAAAAGAACCATCTGATGATACACAATGTACTTCCTCATGAATCTCCCAATTTAAAGTTTTTAACGATGTCGCCAAAGCACGTCGTACACGATGATGTCTAGCATTGATCAGCAGCTCGCCTTTAGGGCATTGTCCAAGCATGTGTCCAAATAAGTAGTGCAACAACGATCACCAGTAATGGAAAACAAAATTTGGCCGATTTGAGATACCAAAACTTTAGCGTCATGACTGCAAGGACCAAAGGTCTCCACAGCAGAGGGGACAAAGATATAATTGTCTAAAACAGCGGTTCCCAAACTTTTTCAGCCACGGAGCCCTTTTAGAAGCAAAAGTTTCTCGTGGAGCCCCAAGAAATGTTTAGCTGTTAGTTATATCTGTCTATGTTCTATGAAGCATATTACACATGATACGTAATATGAAAATATGAATAATAAGATATATTAATAAAGGCAACAATAGTAAAAATGGATTACAGTACTTTCCAACCCAGATATAATCCCCCAGAGACCAAGGAAAACAGCAGTTGCAGCCTTCAGACTATTGACAAATCATGACTGTCTAGCAAGTCATCTCCATAATAGGTATCTCAGCTTCACCCATATGTGTCCTGTGTAATGATCCAGCAGAAATGAATGAAGACCACTTGAAGACCTGTGAAGCATTAAGATCAGAAGAAACTACAGTTCAAAAGTATTGGAAAGCACGACTGCTAATGGCTTCACTGCCAAATGCAAGGCACTAGACAACAACAACAATAGTAAAAAGTACTGGAGATAATATTATTTAAATCTACAAAATGATATAACAAGTAGTTAAGATATTTAAAAAATGTTACAATGTTGCATGTACACTCCAAGTTAATGTGAAGGATATATCTATTTCTTGCAGCAGAGTTTGTCACTGTCCATTGTCACAGAAGTGAGTTTGAAGACGTACATCGTCTTCTGCGTCCAAACAAGCTCGATATTTTATTTTTTTTAGCCACGTACCTCTAAAAGACCGAATCATAGAGATACGTAGTACCAAAAGCCAATGAGATAAATTTAACTTTTGAACTTAATATCAAAAGATCCTCCCTTAACTGAGCCCAAAATTCCGGAAGTGGTTTGCTCTTAAATGATGCCTGACAGCGGCTGTCAGAAATCATATTTATAAGGACCACATATTGTGCCGCAGTGAGAGCTGGTTTGACTTCACTACTTCTTTCGAATCGATTCCTGAGTGTCCCTTGGCAAGTATGAATTCAAATTTAGAAACTAATTGCCAAGGTGTTCTTTTATTATTGCTATGAATGAGTCATTCATTGTTGTGTTATTTTCTTCTATAAAGTTTGAAATCAGTTATTTTCGATGCTTTCTATGCAGAACGCTATCTTTTTCTTCAGCGCGCCAATTTTTTTCATTGACATCGAATATAATCTTCCGTTTACCTTGTATGGATGTGTTGAATTAGTTAATTTTGAAAACATGTCTACCAAGTAACATAATTTGCACAAACATTCCTGATCAATCAAATACTCTGCTAGCAAACTGTTTTGGTCATTCAAAAGTGACGAAACTTCCATTCGAAGTTCAAGTAAACGGGACAGCGCTTTATCACGCGACAACCAACGCACTTCTATGTGTAATAACAATGACTTGTGTGGGCCTACATTTCCCATATCTTCGCACAGAATACTGCGTAGTCTACACTGCAAAGGTCGTCCCTTAACAAAGGTGATAATTTTGACGACGTTGTGTACGTAGTACTTGGTTTAATAACGCTGGCATTTTTTTCGTTGTGAGAGTGTGTTGGTGTAGTGCACAATGACTACTTGTGCAGTTTTTTTTTTTTACTTTCTTGATCCTTGTAACATAGCCAGAAACAGGACCTACCATGGCCTTTGCACTATCTGTGCACACATCAATGCAATTGTCCCAAGGTTTTCAATGAAATTTCAGTAGTGCTTGTGGAGGATGGCAATGGCTTGCAGAACAAAATATTTTCAAGAAAGGATCTGAAAACTCGTACTGCACAAACGTCATTAACACAGCTAATCTGGCAACGTTCATGGATTCGTTAAGTTGTAGCGAAAATTTCATTTGACTGATACGGAAAACTATGGTATTTTTAACATGGTTTGATAGATTCTGTATTCGATTGCACACAGTGTTATTTGATAAGGGCACACTGAGGATCAAGTTTGCAGTTTTTTCGTCCACATGCACTTCGCTACCAGCAAGAGCCAGTCATGACTAATCAAGTACGACGCTTCCTGTGCTTTCTCGTTATTTGTTTTTTACATGAGATAAAAATATTGTCTGACCTGCATGGAGTTCGTCAGTTTTTCTTTTAAAGTACCTGGTCTGCAATTTCATTTGTGAAGTCAGGATGAGTTTCGAAATGCCGTTTCTAAGCTTGGCAGGGAACATAGAACTATTGGGCAAAACTTTGTTACATATCTCACACTGTGTACGTCCATCAGCAAACTCAGTGAATCCCATGTCCAAATATGAATCACAATATTTTCCTTTTTTTAAATTCCTTTCAGTACTTCTACACTAGGCACCATAGACTCTGAAGCAGGATCATGTTCAGCATATTCCAAACTCAAACTCAAGGAATTCGCATTATCTTCTTTTAAAGTAAGGTTTCAGCTGCTGTTATCCCCCTTTGACTGAGCACTGGTTGGTAGCTGATGATTCTCGGGTATTACGGACCCCATCTTAAGCCACAGTTCCAGTTCAACGAAAGTTTAGCAATGAAATTAACATGCAGGTGTATACATATTTTTTGAGGCAACATAACAGTCAATAGATTGTAGATTCCACGCATCATGATTAACAAACGCTGCCTGCTTGGTGTATAAAACATAAAATAAATTTCGAGAATCATCGAGTACTTGGCAAGCAAGAAAAATCGAGACAGTTCCAATGAGTAGATCTATTATTGGTGCTTCCATCTAGAAAGAAAACACAAACTATTTTTCGCTTCATGGAAGTAGTTTGCGTTTTTCTTACTAGAGACTAGATGAAAGCAGAAATTTTTGTCATCTTCATAACTGCCGCGGACGGAGCCCCTGAGAATCACTCGCAGAGCCCTTAAAATCACTCGCAGAGCCCTAAGGGCTCTGCGGAGTACACTTTGGGAACCGCTGGTCTAAAAGATGAGTATATTTATTGCCTTTATTTTTCACGGCTAATTCAGCAGCAGATGCTATGCATCTGGAGGTATTCGGCAAGTGAGATGGAGCTAGAGTGTCAACGCAAGTGGAGTCCCAAATTAAAGATTTTCCTCTAGACCATGGAATTAAGGTGAGACCATCGGGTCGTTTACCATCCACACGACTAATACTGGGTGGTTCCAAAAGAGACGGGATGCCACAAGAAGTCAGAGATCTTTTAATGATATTGGAATAAATGTACTGTATATATCCCTAGTAATTACTCTTAAAACTAATGTTGATAATTGATATTGCATTCCAATTTTCGAAGCTTCTTTTACATTTTTTCCTCCGGCCTCCCAACTAACACTCTATATGCATTTCTGGATTTGCCTATACGTGCTACATGTCCTGCCCATCTCAAACGTCTGGATTTAATGTTCCTAATTATGTCAGGTGAAGAATATAATGCGTGCAGTTCTGTGTTGTGTAACTTTCTCCATTCTCCTGTAACTTCGTTCCTCTTAGCCCCAAATATTTTCCTAAGCACCTTATTCTCAAACACCCTTAACCTATATTCCCCTCTACATATAACAAGTTTCACAACCATAAACAACAACTGGTAATATAACTGTTTTATAAATTCTAACTTTCAGAATTTTTTAATACAACAGACAATAATAAAAAAAACAATTGACTATAGAACATTGCATTTTTAATATTATACATTAATGTTTGATGCTATTTTTTTATTAAATTAACGTCCATTTGCACAACTTTAATGTAGCCTATGTTTTTCTCCTGGTTATGAAGGTTAAATGTGCAAACTTTGGCACATATCAGTCAAAGCGTTTATATTTGTATAGAGAACATACATACATAAGCTTACATACACACATACATATTTAGTGGCTACTAGGTGTTTCAAATGTTCCAGGTTCAATCATAGACAAGGAGATTGTAAGGGTACACAAACATATCCACTTTGCTCGAAAGATCACACCTTGAAAGAATGCACTGCTTCCAGGAATGAATATAAATGTATAAACTGTGCTACATATAACAAGTATTGCCGTACCGAAAAGATCTGCGAGAAACATTCTTCTCTGGATAAGAACTCCCTAGCTTGCAAGCAGTCCTGAGTAGATATGTACTAAATATAGGTTACTAAATCATGGCTCAACGAAGAAATCTCATCATGAAGCATACCAAAGTGGCGCCTCCATCCATGCACAACAGCACCACATTGCAATGCAATAGGAACTTAAAACACCAAGCACAAATCATATGTATTCAAATCAACCTACAGCACTCTAGAGTTGCAACTGACAACTTGATGAGAATCCAAGAAAACAATACAGATGTTTTATTTACACAAGAGCCGTACACAATTAAAAATAAAATAGCTGGAATTACAAAAATGTACAAAATACTTACCTCGGGTGAAGGAAGAAGCCATGCAGCTATAGTAGTGACTAATGATAAAATTGACGTCCTATTAATAAAACAACTGTCGGACGAAGATACTGTTGTCCTAGATGTAATAGCAGGAAACCTAAGGGTTCTTATCGCAAGTATGTATTTAGATATAAACAATGAATTGGATTTGAGCTTGGAGAAAATGGAGTCAATACTACATCACGCTAAAGGAAGGAAGGGGAGTCCTAATAGCCATGGACAGATACACGACACACTGACAAACACAAGAGGCAGAATTCTTGAAGAATTTCTCATGGGAAATCAGATGCATGTTGTCAATGAAGAGAGTGAAATGACCACCTTTTGGACTAGAAGAGGATCCAGCAATGTTGATTTAACAACCAATTACTAAGAGAAGTTTGTGGGTGGGAAATTAGTAGTGAAGAAAGCTGCTCCGACCATAGGATTATCAAATATCCCATAGTCTGAAGAAAAACAACTAGCCTACCATGATCACCAAGAAATGAAATATATAGTCAAAGAACACAACTACAGGAAATTTCATGCCTGTATGTTAAGATTGCCAGATGTTCTCATTTCCTGAGGACAGTTCCATAATTTTGCTTTGTTGGATTTAATATTTTTTCTAACATATCCCCGGATTGTCAGTGTTAATTATTGGTATGATTTAATGATCCTTGCACATTGCTGTGGACGAATTTTGCTAATGCAACTTTGCCACTTTATCATTATTCCATAATCAAAACTGAAAGGTGAGGACGTAACTGCAGGCGAGTCTCCATTGATATTGAAGCAATAAAAAAACTGAACTATAGGAAAGTAGATACATTTATTCCACCATCAATTAAGCAACTTTTGACATCTTTAGAGGAAGTGGCTCTTATTTCACAACATAATTCTCAGTCTCTATCATGAATTGTAAGCAAAATGCCATTCAATATTCCAGTGCCTGTCTTAATCATTCACAAGAAGACATATTTGAAATGTACTTATATTGCTGAGACTTCCTCTAGAAAGAGAAAACTTTGAAGAGACATTTCATTATTTTTCTTCAAATGTAGATGGACTTGTCCTGGATGAAGATAATTTCTTTGATGAAATTTCTTACTTGAAGAAATATGTGACTTCAGATTGGATTGGAATTTTTTAATGAGATGATTCCCTGTGCACAACTCCAGAAGTTGCTTTAACTTTCTCTGTGTCCTGCAAGTAAGGCTTCAGTGGAGAGTCGCTTCAATGAATATGATTTGGACATCCCAAAAATACAGAATCAGTTTAGAAAGTGTTCATGCCATGCTTGCTATCTTCACCAACTTCAACAAGACCTGTCAGGAATTTGATGCAAAATTGGGACGTAGAGAAGTCGTGCTTAAAAAATTCGCTCTTCTTGGAAGAAAAAAAAAAGTTTATATCTGTCCCCAGAAATTGTGGGGGAAAAAAAAAAAAAAAAAAAAAAAAAATCTGGTAACCTTCTACATGTCTTTTAGTTCTGTAATTATAGCCTTTAGAATTTATATTTCATTTTTTTAATTTGACAATAAAAATTATTATTCGGAGTGCAAACAGACTTATACAAAACCAATACTTGAAACTGATCTAGGACATGGTGTCTGTATCTCCAAATTTCATAAAGATTGGCTAGTTTATTAACGCTTGCAAATTGCTTGCAAAGACAAACAACATGCATGTTTCGAATACATGTGATTTGACCAATGAAATACAAGCAAGTCTGACAAATACTGACTCCTCTGATCAAACATACCATCTTTACGAAAACTTCTATGAGACAAAGAATTTGATTTCTGGTGTACGTTGCCTCAGAAAGGAAAGGGAGTCACTCTATACAAAAAATACACACCTGGTAATGAGTGGCTACCTAGACCGAATGAAAGGATGCTATTAAGATGACTGCCAATGTATGCCCAGTACGTGCTCTACCAGGTAGGTCTCAGAATGGAACCCACATTGTCGGAGTGAGAAAGAATCATTTGCTCACATTCTGGGAGCCTGTCCTCATGGAGAACTACTGAGGAATAGTTGTCACCACAACATTCGATCCCTCCTAGCATCGGTCCTACGAGGAAAAAATACCAAGTAGAAGAGGAGGTTCATGATTTGTCCACGAATGGATCTACAAGGTGTACTGACATCATCGCTATCCCGACAAGATCAACAAGCGGATTCATAATTGACCCAACTGTAATGATGGAAACACACGAACATCAACCTGCTGAGTACATCAGGAAAAATGCGATATATACAACCCCACTATACCATACTATAAGGAGAAATATCAACTAACATCGATTCATGTTATTGGATTACTTACTGGGGCTAGAGGGACCATGACAAAAAGATCATTTTTGCAAGCAATTTGGTCTAGGACAAACTCTTGTTACGAAATATCTCTGTTTGCAGTAAAGGGATCTATAAAAATTCTAAGAAACTTCAATAGACTAATCTCTTTTCTATGGTGATCTGCTGACTCTTAAGTTGGGTCCTGTAACTAGTGCTGAATAAATGACTACAATCACTTGATAATATGATAGACACTAGAAAGAATTGATGTTCCTACTAGTATCAGTGATTTGTTTAATAATTTTCAGTTATTTATAATTTTATTGTATTATTTTCTTTCTTTTTTCCCCCTTTGCCATTGTTTTCTCTTTCCCATTATATTTGTTTACCTTTTATTTTATCTTTTTCATATAATTTTATGGTAAGCTTTGTCTTCTAAATGGCCTCCATGTGGAGGAAGCTGAATAAGTAAAGTTTATTCAAAATAATATAAAATACAGGGCAGCATCTGTACACACTATAATTATTTTATTCACAGTTGGGTGTAAATTTCTGCATTCAGTTAGTAAGAAGCAGTGGTGTCATTCAGCCAGCTTGCTCGAAACACTTGTTAAATTCTGTTAAATTCGTCGTAGTTCACAGAACCGATTGTTAAACCTGTTAAATTAAAAAAAATAATAGCTTTCTTTACAGAAAAAATGAACATTAATTACTTGCTACTTCTTATATTTCAATAAACACCACTCCTAAATGCAGAAATACAGCTCGAAGCAATCATATAAAAAAAGTATTCTTACATTGTTATTTCTTGTCCAATTGTGTATTGCATTATGCCATGAAGTCAGTTCTGTGAACCACTTCGAGTCATTCATTGACAAAACATAGCTACTGCTTTTATCATATTTCCAACAAGGAATAAAGGACTCAAAGAATATTTTCTAAGATTTAGAAATAGATATCCTGAAAATTGGATGTGTATTTGTACCTCGATGGGTAACACATAGTGCCAGAGCTAAGAAAAGTGTGCTAAGCTGTCCAGTTCTGTATGCTTTCTCAAATAACAATCATAAAAGAATTAAGGAAAAAATGTTGGAATATAAATTCAGTCTTAGGGTACGAACACGTTGGCGCCTAGCTTTAAAGCTAGCAGGCTCCGCTATCAGTGTTATGAAAGACAAGGAAGCTTGGTGTGCACAAACTGGAGCTTGTTTACAGGTCGCTTTAATCTCTCAGCTGACTCACAGCTGATTAGGTCATCTCCTTGGAATCTCTGTGTAGACTTGATATCGCAAGGGATTCGAGTAGTGAGGACGAATTTGATTTATTAGACAGTGCAGAATCAAAGTGGTTATTAAATTACAAGAATTCTTTTCTCGAGAGTATTCCCTGCACCCTATAAATAATGAAAGGGTTGCGTTTGGTGACAATTATCTTTTTAAATATCTGCGGAACTTTCCAGAAAAATTCATTTGCTACCCGAGAGTGGAAATCGAAACTTTCGATTATCTTCTCTATTTAACCAAAGATTTCATACAGAAGGCTTGGAAAAATTGCCAGGGAATCCTATTTTGCAGGAAGAATGGCTTATAGTCACACTGAGGTAAACTGTACAATTCTTACAAAATAGTGCCTAGTGAACATTCTCAATAATTTGATTGATATTAGTTATTATTTATTTGTTTATTTTTTTATTTTTCGTGGTATTAAGGCACATACAGAAGAAAGCGATTAAACTCTTGAAATGAAATCGAAGACTCCAAATCAGGCCTACTGATGAACGACGATATCCATTCATCCGAATTCATTAGTAGTTTGTAATTAAAAAATTAATTAAATTCTACCTCCAGTTTTGAATCTATACGAAAAGTTAATGTCGTGGCAGGTCTTTCGAACACACGAGCAATAAGTTTTTCTACATCCAATGTGTGCAGTGTTTTAAAACTTTACAACCACTGACACAGGATTCCCGCCATGCGTGAAGCAAGCGGTATGCTCAAGGCGGAGCTTGACAGGCTGCTGGCTGACAGTCGGAGTAGCCAAGAATGATATTGCCCGCTCCGTTTAATATTATCACGTCGTAGCATCTATGATATTCAAACAATCGCGCTGCAATTTTTTGTATTGATAGGTCAATGTCCAAGGGAAGCATAGAAAGCAATTCGAAGTCAAAATATTGTTTTTAAAAGTGAGAAAAAAATACTAACTTTGAAGTGATCTGCTCACAGAAAAAAATTTACGGTAAGCGGTAAACTTTTTTGTTTTTCACGTTAGATGGGGGGGGTCAAAGCGAGAAAAATGTTGAGTAAGAATGGAAATTCGTTTTAAAAGTTACTGCTGCTCAAAATCTTTACTGGTTACCGAGTTACGGCCAATTAACGTCAAAACTAAACCACACGCGCGTAGTTTAAAATAGAATACAAATTTGTGTAAATTAAAAAGCATGAATTACACAAATAATTGATAAAAGTCGTCTCTACTAATTACACAAGTCATCATTGACATCTGGTCCACAGACCACCTCTCCAATATCTCTGTAACTCCGCGCCGAGACTTGCGCTGCAAGCTTGAAAGAATGCCTGAAACCATTCTTGGAGCTTACAGCGTGCTGGAAAGCTAGCAGTAAAGCGACCATCCATGAGTCAACGTGTGCGGTGTCATATGATTCTAGCAATTCATTTCCCCCACTACTGCTACCAGCTACTCTACCAGCTAGTCTACCATCGTCAACGTGTTCGTACCCTTAGACACACATACTAGAAGCACTTCCTTCACTCTCATTAGCATTACAGAGTAAGGAGGTAATGTTAGTGGAATCCGATCGCCTGGTTAGGTAGGAGCTGTATAAGATTGCGCACTGCAAGTCGAAGTATGGAAAGCTTCTATCCATAATTAGGGAATCAAAAGATTATAAAAACATTAAAGTTGTTTATAACAACAAAGATAAGAAAGGGAATAGCTGATTCAAAGTGTTATTTTTCATAACACAAACAGCAGATTGTTAAATTTAATAATGAGGATGAATCATATACAAATCTGCTATGGATGTTCAATGTACTGTAGCCCACAAAGTGCCAGCAGAGATTATTTTTCCTTGGAGGGATGGAGAAGACAAATTTAATTATATGAGTTGTGTAAGTTACTAAAGTACACCACACCTGTGAATGATTTAGAGACGTGGTTGAAGAAAGAGACATTGATTCCTGAAAGATATATACATACTCTAATCCCTAACATACTCCAAATATCTATCTGGAAATGTCCTTAATTCTCCATACAAACAATGAAATTCTGAAGTTTCAAATCTCTTATTAAATGGATGAACATAAAATTCTCATCCTTTCCTATTTTAAGCTGCTCTTTTTAGATAAGAATTGCCTACAAGAAAACATGGCCATGATCTCATCTCCACGCCACACCGCGCCGAGCCGCTCACCGACTCTGCTATATGGCCACACCAATGCTCTTTCCTCCCCACTCCTCAATTTTTCGAAAGTGGTAACGCTATTACTGTTGTTGCAGCCTAAGAGAGAAAGAGAATGTAACTTTCTCCTTTCGTATAACCTGATCCACAATAATTTATGGAAAGAAGGCGAAATTTGATCGTATATTATTTCAAACATTACTCTTTCTTGTAGGTTTATAACCACAGGGACATTATTGCGATCACTGCCATTTTCCTTCAGGGTAGGAAAATCTACAGCAATTGTAATGGCAAGAGAAACATGTAAGGGAATCTAGAATGAACTGATTAAAGAATTTCTACCACAACCAAATAAAGGAACATTAAACAACGTGGTCAGTAATTACTATGAACATTGTGGTTCCCTAATTGCTTCGTAACAATCGAAGAACAGCATGGTCAGATAAAGGGTCCTGATAAACTCGGTTCCAGCTATTTCAATTTACGTAGTATTACTACAGAGTATTGCTGGCACAGACAACAAATTTTAATGATTTGGTGGGAAGAGGAAAACAGAGTGATGGAGGCATTTTCACAACTTTCACACGTCTGAATTTGTTGGAGACCAAGAACTAACAAACTAACATGTAGAGGTATCCCTGGTACTTATTGGAGATAGAGCCTACTCTCTAAAACTTTAACTTATGAGGCAATATCTAGTGAGAGAACTAACGTCTAGAAGGGAAAATGTTAATTAACGTTTATCTAGCATTCGAAAAATATAATATGTGAAATGTGCTTTCAGAATATTGCTTGCTAAGTGGCGATTCATGAATAGAAATATTGACACAAATGTGAAAAGAGCCAGCACATATTCCATTTGAGAAAAAGATTGCGACAAACAATGATCTGCATTATCATGAAACGGCTTTACAACTGACAGAAATTGATGATGTGCAAACTCATTAGAACTCAGATTGCAGGAATAATAGTTGCAGTGAATTTGCTAGACAAATAAGAGATAACTTCACTGGTTATTTCAAATGTTAATATAACGTTATAATTTGTACTTAATAGATTGTGCTTTTTCATAACAAAAGTTTCAACATTCTTGTAGGAGATTGTAAATAATTACTTTTGACCTAATAGTTTTAATCGTACCGTTATTTCTTTGCGTTAACAATGGTTTATCATATCAATAGAAACATTTAAATCGCATAATTTACCTTTATTTCAGAGTTGGAATATATTTAATACTGTATGCAATATTAAGTGTTTATCCCAACAGTATTCTACAAAGTATGATGGTGATAACGATAATAACAATAATAATAATAATAATAATAATAATCATCATCATCATCATCATCATCACAGGCATATTATAAAAATATTATTTGTGTTCAGTAAAATGTCTGTCCACATATTCCTCGTCATGGAGAGGTTTTTGAAGTTCTTCCTGTTATTCCACAGGAATTTTCAAGTTTTCACTTCTTAAATAAGAACTTCTTTCTCATTTCTTGACAATTCATACTTGCAATTGTGAGTGGCACCGCTAAAATCTCAAACAAGAGTGAGCAGCCAGCATTGTCCTTGGACCAACTTCCCCTCCAAAGTGCTGCTCCGCTCACACTATGGCCAGCTGCATTTGCTAACATGTGTTTGTGATTCATCCACTCAACGTGCCGCTTGCACTGTGGCCGAAGCCTTACACCGAATTTCACACATCTCTGCTCCCTATTCCTTATTTGTTCGATTCCACAGTCTTTCTCAGTATCACAACTTAAATACTCGGTCACAACATGATAACACGCTAGAAATTCCACTCCACACATCATCTCTGTATTCTTCATCTTTCACTGTTGCTATTTCTCGTCACTGGAATTCTCTGCTGCCTAAAGTCAAGGACTGCCAAACTTTAATTTCTTTTAAATGTAAATTAGAAGAATATCTTATGATGAGTTGCCAGACCTAACATGTTGCACATATTTAATGCAATGCATTCCACTGTTTATTTTTATTTTTATTATGTAATCATGTAAATTGTGTTTATTTATCACTTAACACCAATATATTCTACTGTGTTGTTTTTTATTATTATTTTTTTATTGTTTACATTTTATTAAATTGTCGGTTTCTGGTTTAATTATGTGAATCATACTTACTTGTAATGTAATACTAATATGTATTCCAATGTGTTTATTATTATATTTATTGAATTATAAGCTTCTAATATTATGTGATTCGTATTTGATTCTAACAACATTAATACATATTCCACTGTGTTTGTTTTTATTTCATTAGGTAAATTTTTATGTAACTACCTCTTTTGATCTTATTATATAAATCGTACGGTATCCATTTGTAATTTCTTAAATCCGATTCAGTTGTATGTTCAACTATGTAAGAAAGTTTTAATCCTGGTTGAGTATAAGAGAAGGCCATATGGCCTTAACTCTGCCAGGTTAAAGAAAACCATTATTATTATTATTATTATTATTATTATTATTATTATTATTATTATTATTATTATTATTACTACTACTACCGCATTATTAATTGGATAATAACATACAGTATAACCATTACAGTTTTATTTAAATAAGTTGTTACATGTGGTAGTAAATATTTCTCTTCATCGTTATAGACATCTTATATTTTTATAATCCTCCACATCCACCTAGCTCTCTCTTTCGCCCCTTACAAACATGCAGTACAAACACATTTTACAAGCAACAATAATGTTGCTTTTTTAACTTCCAACTGCATATTTTACAGTGCTTGGAAGAGAAATACAGAACATTAATAAGTAACACAACTTAAAATTTAATTTTTATACTGGTACTCTAATGCAGCATTTCGTTCTAATAATAATTTAACGTATTTAATGTACATATCGTTCACTTCAAGTTACTGTGATGGAAGAGAAGATTAGGATGTTACTGTTCATAACAAATCCTGTATCTGAAAAGTCGTAGTTATGTATACCTAAAAGGGGTAGCTTACCAATGCAGAGCTGTAGTGCAGCTCCACATCAACATAATATATGTGCAGCATAACTGTACAGGCTGGCTGATATGACGACACAACTTATCCTACTTTCGTAATTCAAGGTCAAGAATTAACTCAACCCAAACCCAGTCCCTTCTCATCTCCACTTTCATCCCAGTGCAAAAGCCTCCTACACTCGGTGTAACATAGAGTTAATTAAATTATTTTCTTAAATTCTGCTCATTTTTTAATCAGTAAATATTTGCTCAAATTAAATTTGAGTGTGTGTGATCGAGAGACAATAAATTAATATAAAATTCTGGAGCAGGACAATAAAGATAATTAAAAATATTACTTAGACTTTATTGTTTTCAGTTAAGGATGGCATTTGAACCAAAAAAATACAGCCATGGTAGAAAAACTGTACTAGAGCCTTAGACCTGCATAAAATAAATAGGCCTACCATACATTTGAGTTTTCAGGCTTTCATGGTGACTGTGAGCAGAATTAGGTGCTTCTGGGTATTTCACCGTGTCCTGGAACTTGACATCTCCAACATTTCGGAAATACATACAGGTTCCATCATCAGGGCAGATAGGGTGGCTTACTTTGTTGGGCCGTTATGCCAGGCTCAGTTGTCTGGGTTAGCCTGGTATAATGAGCCGAACCTATCTGCCCTGATGTTGAAACCTGTATCTAGTTCTGGAATGTTGCAAATCTCAAGTTTCAGGACACGGTGAAATACTAAAAAGCCTAATTCTGAATATTAGACAGCTCATAAATTAAAAGACAAACTAAATATTTCGTAACACCACTGAAATATTTTATTATATTTATTTCATCAGCATTTTAAACACCTTAAAAATAGAATGCTTAGAGAGATGAATAAATACAAGACATTCATCAAAGCACATTGATACTGCCCGCAGTGCAAACAAGGGGCTTATAATGCTGACATCATGTTGAATGAGCATTGCGAAGCACGTTGGCTTATTTGAGACCCATTTGCCCATGTCTGTTACATGGTATGATCACAAGAAAAATGGGAGACAAGAGTTGGACTAAATAAATCTTACATTCGTCTCCAGCTCACACTGAGTGCTGCAAAATAATAAATGTCTTCACAGGTAGAAGAACAATGCACATTTCGATAGTTCCTGGCACATTATGGCATCACTGTGAATCAGTAGCAGCTCATGCCTGAAAAAGTAGGTGAAGCACAAAATTGTTGCAAGGTTTTCAAAGCCCATGTAGCTAGTTGCATTGATAATAATCGGAAATCTATGCAACTAAAGTAATTCCCTCCCATAAATTTCCATTATATTCAATCGTGGAAAGTGATTTCATTGCATTTATTTCTGCCAGCTATCAGTGCACTTAACGGTACATGTAAATTAAGATATGCTTATTGCTTACCTATCTTTTGTACACTAAGTTGATCCTCCATTCCTTCAGGGCTGGAACCTGCTAATAACGTTTTCATGGAAGGGCTGTGATTCCAATCTCTTGTCCAACACATCTTTTTGGAGCGAAATATTCCCTAACACCGACAGTCTCTTCTGTGATATTGAGTTTCTCTGTTTTGTTTTCATTCATTTTAAATACAAGGAGCTCCTCTAGATGGATACGCTAGTAGATGGTAGTATTAAAATGAGGGAATTTAACTTATACACTTCTCCAAATACATCTTTGTTGACATCATTGTCATGAAGAAGTCTAGCACTTTCTTAACTGGTATATTCCTTTATTCACTATTCTGGTACAAAAGCTCAAGTTTAGTTTTCAGAACCTGCGTCTTTTTTTTAATATGCTGAAATAGCTAGCTTGCAGTGAATAAAGTGGATCATGTGGGAAGTTTCTACTATAAGTGTCAAATTTGGAAGCATCAGCCAGGCTGACAAAACGAAGTTATACATCTTGATTACACAACTTTTAACACTATATCACTTCGGAAAACGTATTATGTGTCTTTCTCGTGTTAAATTTACATTATCTCGTTAACAGGTTTCAGCCTGTTATCGGCCATCTTCAGAACTGGTTGTAGTTGGTCTTGGCACCTTTTGTTTGTGTTTCCTGTGGGGGTGTGTTTGTGTAGTGTAACGTAAACTGCAACAACTTCTACATAGGACAGACAGGCAGATCATTTCAAACACATTACAAAGAACACATCACAGCCATAACAAAACTACAAAACACTTCCACATATGCAGAACACATCACAAATGCTAACCACACCTACAGAGACATGAACACACATGTAAATTCTACACATTTAACTAAAAAGCCAGAAACTAAACACACTAAAACAATACGAAATATATAGGCACACAAAAACACATCCAAATGAAATTCTCTACACACAACTCAATTTCAGAACACACACACTCTTTGACTCCACATTACACTACACAAACACACCCCCACAGGAAACACAAACAAAAGGTGCCAAGACCAGCTACAACCAGTTCTGAAGATGGCCGATAACAGGCTGAAACATGTTAACGAGGTAATGTAAATTTAACACGAGAAAGACACATAATACGTTTTCTGAAGAAACGAAGTTTTTCTAAATCCCCAAATATTTTATCGATCTGCATGATGATGTCAAGGATCTCAAAGAACAATATCTTGTAATTACGATCATGTTCTACATCACTTTTTCCACTGTACAGCAGTCTGTACTTCCTCCCTGGGAATTCACTTCTAATTTTCTCTACGTTCAAAATTCTAGCATGGTGCAGTATCTGAAATTTCCACGAGTAAGCGAAGAAGTGCTTTCATCATGGCCCCGAAATTATAATTCCTGCTTGCTTAAATACAAAGCAGTGTCAATGACTGACCGCATAACATGTCTGTTTACACGAACATTTTCAATATACTGCACTAACAATAGCCTAGCATTTTCTTTCAGAACATTCCCAATAGTGTTCATATTCTTCTGTGTGCGCGTGCGCGTGTGCGTGTGTCTAATGCTCTGGATTTAACAATGAAGTCATCATCCTTCTTGCTTCTCAATATTTTGATGGAAGGTCCACAAATGTCCTAAGAGTTTCACAATTAGCCAGGTGCTCCATCTCCATGTCCTCTTCTCTGGTGCACAGTAAGCATTTAGGTGAATTCAGTACTCCAATACGATGGAGGTGTTTACTGAGGCAATCATGACCAGTAATCAATCTAAACATGGCCATGGCAGATTTTCGAGGTAGATCAGGAATTAGTTTTGGATCTTTGAATGATTCTTTCCATTTTGAATTTTGATGTTTTGCCTGTTCGCTGTAACTTATTCTTTTTATGACTCGCTTTATTGATTCATATGGGAACTTGAAATTTGTTTTTAAGTTGATATAAGTTCCTTTCTTTGCAAACATATCTGCTTTCTCGTTACCATTCAGTCCGCAGTGGGCCGGGATCCATTGGAAGACCACTTTTTTATTTAGCATTTGAATTTGTTTTACCATGCAATGAATTTCTTTTACTTTTTCCATTTTAGGGGATGTAGTTGAGCTGATGGATTGGATTACAGCTTTGGAGTCAGACAGAATGACTATGTTTTTGCACTGGTTTAGCCAAACAAATACATTTTGAAGTGATGTATAAATGGCTTCAACTTCCCCATCAAAATTTGTTGTGTACTTGCCAACATTTTTATAAAGAGAAAAGTATTGGCAAGTAGCTCCTGTTCCAGCTCCTTCATTTTGATCAATGAGAGATCCATCAGTGTAAATGTACAACCAGTCCTTTTGTGGATATTTTCTATTAATTGTTTGTAGGGCAATAGCTTTTGCTTCTGTAAATATTTGAACTGCATTTTAAATATTCTGCCGAATTTTCATGTTTTTGTAGAGCATGACTAATATTATTTTAGAAAATCACTGAATCCGGCTTCATTCCACACATGTTTTTTAACCCAAGTAGTAGGCATGACTAACAAAATAGTATTTCAATGTAGTGGCTCCCACACAACCACTCACTGATGCTTGCAGTACCATAAAGTTTTAAAATTAAGTTCGTATGATTTACCAGCTTGTGAGTTTAACTTTTTACAGTTTATGTCTAAAATTGGTAGAGTTCTGTCTAGAAACAATAGATAACTCTTATCCTGCTCACACCAGTGATTAAACGAGGTTTGAATTAATGTACATACTGTGTGATTGAACGGATTCATTTTGACATTGCAACATAATACAAAAACTTACATAGTAGTTCCTAACACACTTATTAGAAATTCATTAAAAATTGAAACGCACTTAATGTCGTCACCTAATAAAGTAATAAGTAAAATAAATTATATTTTAAAAATTATCACAACTGAATAGCGAGAGTCGAGAACCGACATAAAAAACAATGAAAAACAGACTGAGGTACTGAGGAAAGGCAAATATTCATTCATAATTTGCACTAACAAGGCTGTGTTCAGAACATCAAACTTTCTTTCCATTGCTTTCATAATATTAATTTTTAGTGGAATTTTCCTATGAGGTACAGTAAAATTGTAGCCAGAAGAATAAAAAATGAAAGGAGTGAAGATAGCAGCACAAAAATTAAAATCATAAAACATAATAGGACCTATATAGAAAGAAGACTTGACAAAGCAGAATTTTAAGGAAAGTTTTCTTTAGGATGGGCCAGGACAGACAAGTAGTCACCCATTATAGAAAGCGCATCGACTGGGCCGAAGACCAAATACGTGTTCGTCACAGCAACACCCATTTCTTGCAGAATATGGACGAGAAGGGAGAATGTCTTAGTCGTTGTCATAGCAACCACCCTGACATAGAGGAACAAAATAATATTTTAAATTTGAGAATGTGTGCTTCGTCGCAGCCGCTCGAAGAACTGAGACGTGAAAGTTACACAACAGCAGGAATATTTAAACAGACTGGTGATACTGTACTTGAGATTTACTGATTTATAGTGCTTTGGTTTTTAAAATTAAGTAATTTAATATATGAAATATAAATCAAATGGCTCGCAAAATAACAAGTGAAATGCTCTTCACCTTCTTCATTTGAATAACCGCTATGTTGTAAATGAAACTGCCAACCAACTTACAACGAAAGGATGTGCAATAACTAGAGAATATCAACATCTCACTCAACCAGAGAAATTCACCACAACTCAAGAACTAACAATGACCACGAACTTTATCTAGAGAACAATGTGTGACAGTATTTTTAATGATCAATTGATCAGCCCAAACATACTCCATGGAGAAACAATGACACAACATTTCGACTCATTTTGTAACACAGTTACCTTGACAAAATATTTAAACAAAACTGGAACCCTTATCTCATTGAACTGTGTACTAAGCACGAAGAATGATCATGCAACGGACTTGAACCACTGAGCAAACAGTGTAGTTCCTACTAACAACACTAAAATTCAACATCAGAAGTAGGCCTACTTAATGTATTAATATACTTTAGTGATCAGTCTATTATCCCAGCAGCAACAGCAGCATGCAGAATCCTTAATAAACATTTATACAAGATTATAATGCTTATTTCATCCAAATGTTTAACAGCAATAACAGTAAGTATCGTTATCTGTAGCAGTAGTAATAATACTTAATGATGCTTTAAACTTACAGATGTCATTCAATATACTAAGTCAGATTAATTCAATTTAGAAGTATAAACAAGTCATCAATTTACTGAGTAGAAGGTATAAGTACCGGTATGCAGAAATTTTGTTAATTCTGTTCTAAACATTTTCTCTTGATCTTCAAAGCTTTGAAATAGTTAGGCAGTGAATAGTGAACTCCTTTTTTATAATAGCTGAGACTAACAGAGGGTAGATGGAGGTCTGATTTGTGTCTTGTATTAAAATTATGAATTATTTTATTAGTACTACATGTATTTTGGTTTTAACACAAAACATTACAAAGGAAAGAATGTACTCATAAGGTAAAGTCAATATTTATAAATTTTTAAAATCTTTTCACATGGTGTCCTTTTATGCATAACTGTCACTATCGTTATACCAGTACCTTTCTTTTGTAAAACAAAAATATGTTTAGCTTCAGATGAGAATATTAATCCTATTTCATTACACAACGGAAATATGCAAAGTACTGAACTTTAGGAATGCTTATATCGCTAAGAGAAAATATGGATCTTAATGCTTCAACAAGGAGAGCTTAATTTAGGAGTAATATTTAGGAGTAATGTATTACATGTGAGTTTTCCAGTTTGATTGTGCTTATGGATTATTTGAGATCAATACCCTTTACTCTAATCTTGTACAAAAACTGAGCACTATTACATGTAGCTACTGGTACTAAATTTGACTACAATGGAATTATCAACATTAAGTGCTAGTCTATTTACACTAAACAATACACTCATTAGATTTAACACTATTAGGTGTGTTAATAAGATGATTGTACCGTAATCACACTTTTGACATCTCCAAATAAGATTACCTGGGATAATTTATGTATGGTTGAGATTAAATCATTGATGTAAATTAGAAACAATAATGGACCCAAAATTGATTTCAAGGTACTGGGCAGATAGAAATTATTCAAAGATGAGTACTGCAAAGCCATTAACCTTTAAGAGATAAATGTTAAAACAGTATTATAGTCATGACTTGATATGTTACAAATTGTGTATTATTTATAAAGTACGTTGATATTCTTCAACTTTATGTAACATTAAGAACATTAGATTAAATAAAATAATTTTAAATTTTTTCTATTGTAAAGTTTTTTTCTTCAAAGGAGCAAACTCAGTTCTACTACAATCAACTAGATCCAAAGTATGAGCATGGTCAAGGACAATGAATTTTGAAGAATGAAGCTTTGTATCTAATGGCAAGCAACTAATCACTAGGATGGGAACACTATATAAAACCACACAGGGGTTAGGTAAAAAAATTATAGCTTTAAAACATAAAAACAAAAGAACTGACAGTGTTATCCCAATTACCAGCAGTGGCAGCAGCAGCAAGTGTGCATGTCTCGTAACCTGCATATTTATTCACCATAAATTTTCACACAGAATGGATTCTGAATAGACAAAATCTGTCTACTTATATATTTTTACTATCCACAATGTCAAAACACTTCTGATTGAGGTTCTGGTTGATGTGTACTGTACATCTACTATCAGGCAGTACACCTCACTTGACGATAGGTGTCAGAGGAAGAACAATAATTATTATTTGTATACATTTTAATAATTGAAGACCCTGGATCTGGCCATAGAGTCATTATTGCTTCTATCCATCTCCACCAAAACCGAAGAAAAGAACCCTACAATAACAAAACAACATGGAACTTTAAGAAAGCGAATTGGAAACTATTTACAACAGAACTCGACGAACACCTCAAGTTCAACACACCACTAATGGAAAATACTAACTCAGATACATTGAACAAATATTTCTGTGAATCTCTTCTTAAAATTGCAAAAAAGCACATTCCACGAGGCAAACCAAAAAAATACACCCCATTCTGGACAGAAAACCTGAATTTATTGAAACAAGATAGAGATAAAGCAAGAACCAAAGCAGAACATAGCAAAACACCAGAAGATACTCAAGATTGGAGGAAGAAGACTGCCATTCTTAAAAAAGCAATCATAACAGCAAAAAAGAAATGTTTCAATAAATTTATTGAAAATATTAATTACAGAACTGATAGTGCTAAAACATATAACTTTCTGAAGAATATTTCCAATACACAGGAAAATACTAGCCAACCTATTATACATAATAACAAAACACTAACAGATAGTAGAGATATAGCAAACGCATTTAATAAACACTACTCAAACTCTCACAGATTACATCCCAATACCAAAAAAACTGACAAATTTATCAAAAGAGAATTACATAAAAATAATAGAAACAATATTACTAGTACAAAACCTGAAATATTTCATCAAAATTTTACTTCCAAAGAATTAACTCTAGCTTTACAAAATTTAAAAACCAAGAAATCTCCTGGCCCCGATAACATTCATTCCGAATTTTTTTAATATCTGGGGGAAAAAGCCAAGTCTGTACTTTTATCCATTTTCAATTTATCATGGACCACTTCAGTTCCTGCAGCTTCGAAAAAAGCAATCATTGTACCAATTCACAAAAAAGAGAAACCTGCTCAAGATGTTAATAGTTATCGACCAATAGCACTATTAAGCATGATAGCAAAAACCATGGAGTCCATGATCTCCAACAGATTAACTTGGTATTTAGAATCCCAAAATCTTTTATCACCAAGACAAGCCGGCTTTCGACAACTACACTCTACCAATGAACAAGTCATACGCCTCGGCCAAGAAATAAAAGACAGTTTTAACAAGAAAGAAGATACCTTGGCAATATTTATTGACTTTCAGGTAGCATATGACTCTGTTTGTAGAAATAAATTATTACTAAAACTACAGAAATTAGTTATCTCCAGCAATATGTTCAGATGGATATCAGAATTCCTTAGTCAAAGATTCATTGCCACTAAATTCAATAACTCACTTTCTAGTTACAGACAAACATATCGAGGTCTACCTCAGGGCGCTGTCCTCAGCACAACTTTATTCAATATTTATATAAATGACTTACCCTCCCTATTAGAGGAATCAAACATGAAAACAGCACTATTTGCAGATGATATAGTTTTGTGGACTTCCGGATCTTACAGACATAGAGACAAAATTCAAAATTCTGCTCTTAAAGCTCTAAATCAACTATATAAATGGAATACATCAAATTTGATGACACTCAATTTAAGCAAAAGTAACTACCAAATATTTTCACTTGGTAAAAAAGAAAGAGAATTCAATATCCAATACAATGGCCAACACCTTCCTCGGACTTATGAATCCAAATATCTTGGAGTTATTTTCGATAGTAAGTTAACATGGAGCAACCATTTGAAATACATTTCTGAAAAAGCTCGTAAAAGATTCTCCCTTCTAAAAAGACTAGCAGGAAAGAAATGGGGATGCTCTAGGAATACTTTGAACACTACATAAAAAATGTTTACACAGCCAGTGCTGACATACTGTGGAGAAATTTTAATTACTTCACCTTTCATAAACGAAATAGAATATGTTCAAAACCAAGCTCTCAGACTCATTACTGGTGGAATCAAAACAAGTCCAATAGATTCTATGAGATTCTTCACTAATATTAACAGCATCAAAATGACAATAGAAGAAAAAGCACTGATTCAATATGAAAAGCTTATTAGATTACCAGGAAACAATTGGCATTCATACAGTCCTCTCTGTAGATTGAAAACTCAAAAAAGTTTCATATCCATTGTTCAAGAATTAAAACAGAAAATGAATATCCCGAATTTAAAAGAAAACCTACAAATTAAACCAAACCCTTTAACTCTATTAAATATGGAATATAATCTACATTTAACAGAAGAAATACTGAAATCAGAAGTAAACACTGAAATACTAAAACAATTGTCTTTAGAGACAATTAATATTAGATACCCTCCACAAAACTGGCTTCATTTATACACTGACGGATCCTTGATCTCCAGAGAACAAGGTGCCGGTGCAGGTGTTACGTGCTGCCTCTTCTCACTTTATAGATCTGTTGGGTATGGAACAACAAGTTTTGATGGAGAAATCACTGCAATAAGTGAAAGTCTCAGGAATCTTCTATGCCACATCAGTAAATTTAAAAATGCAGTTATATTGTCAGACTCCAAAGCAGCTATTCTATCAATAGTCTCTAAACACACACCTTCATCTCAAACAGCAGAAATAACTAAAATGCTCTCTCAATTAATATCACTCAATAAAAGAATTGTATTCCAATGGATACCATCCCATTGTGGAATCCTGGGAAACGAGAATGCGGATGCTTTAGCAAAGAAGGGCAGCACTGCTACTTACAGACCTGTTACTAAATCTACGTATTACTCTGTGAAAAGATTTATTAAATCTACATAGTTAGACTTCAACAAACAAAATTTGATAACACAATCCCAAGGGAAAAAATGTAACTCTCTGCATCAAAATCCACAGTTAATTCCCGATTTACCACGAAAATCGTCTGTAGCTGCATTTAGATTGGCAACAGGCCATGATTGTTTGGCCAAACACCTGCATAGAATTGGAATATATCATCCCCTAACTGTCCATTGTGCAACTCAAACCAAGAAATGGATACGGAACACCTCAAAATCTGTGCTTCATTGGCTGGTCATGATAATATCTTTGAAAAATATTGGAGTGCAAGAGGTCAAATGACTTTATTGTCAAACGCCTGGCATTAGAAAACAACAACAACAACATTCTAAGTCCGATTAGTGAAATACGTTACTAGTCAATGATGTATGAAATGAAGAGGGAAAGGAACTGGCCATCCTACCCCATTATCTCATAGCTTAGTTACCTCATGAGTGTTACCTTACTGGTGTCACTTATGGGGCTCCAACCCGTCCTCAGACAGTTGACTAAACTGACAACAATGTAATAAAATTGAAATAAATTCTCCAGAAAAACATCAAAGGAGGTACATCTCTCTTTCTCTCCACTACTAAATACCAACATAACACGCGAGAGGTCCAGAACGAATTACTAGGGAAATGGTCTGCTTCCCTAGTATTGCGTCTTGAACCTCTCGTCTGTTTAGCAAGAAGGGAGCAAAGGCAGATGTGCCTCCTTCGGTGTAATTCTTTTAGAGAATTACCAAATTCATTTCCTGTCATCAGTACATTTCAGAACCATGTACGAAGTATCGAGGAATATGTTTCCAGAAAACCTCAAGTAGGTCTAATTTATCCAAAATTTGGTTATTTGTATGTTTACGACAAAACTCACTACTTTCTTTTAAGTAGGCTTACAAACTCCTTTTAACATATCAGAATAAATAAAAAATATAAATGCAATTACCATAAGCTATCCCCATACTAGTCGGATGATCGTTCACCTTTGCCAGCAGTCGGCCTTGATCCTCTACAGGCTGTTGTGCCACACGTTTATTAATTTTTAAACTTGAAGCTCAGGTTGTAAACAGACTATACGAGGGGCACAAATGAACCAACATACAGATGAAACCATCTGAAATGTAAAAAATATGCACAGTTTAAAACGTACTGTTGCACTACACAATGAAAAGTCAGAAAGAACAATGAGAATGAATGGCCCTAAAAGAACCAACCGTACAATGAATTCACATATTATTTAATTATATTTTACAAAATGTGGTCAATAACAAGAATGTGTACTTCAACATATCATACAAAGACTGCATTATAACACGAACATCAAAGTGAAAGTGAAGTAGTACATAGGGGCCACAGAACAATAACAAGCATGTCTCCTTTCACCCATTCTTTTTAATAATTCTATTCATGAAGACACAAGGGAATTATATAGGCCTACAGAAAAGGAGACTTATACCAAAAGAATTCTTAAGCATACTTATGGCTTTTAGAGAACTGGAGGTTCATTGCCGCCTTCACATAAGCTAGCAAGATTAATCCATTCAATACCATCATATCCCACCTCTCTCAAATCCATTTTTATATTATCCTCCCATCTATGTCTCGGCCTCCCCAAAGGTCTTTTTCCCTCCGGTCTCCCAACTAACCATACATATCCTTCAACTCATTATTATATCTTCTTCATCAGTTGATACCATCATGAACCGCTCTCAATATCTTCCTCAAAATCTTTCTTTCAAAAACTGCTAGCCTGTTTCACGTTTCAACATTTAACGTTCATGTTTCTGCACCATATAAAACAACTAGTCTTATTAAGGTTTTATATATATGTTCTTTTCCATCTTTTCAAAGAATAAATTTAAATTTCCAATTTGTATATTTCCATTTCGTACTATATTCCAGTCACGAGACATACACATATATACTTTATCTTTTCGGGATTTACTTCCAAACCTACCTCTTTACTATGAGCACAATTCAGGAACTAGAAAAGAGTAGTCTAAAACCATCATTGTATACCACTTAAAAAATCGCGTTCTTTCTTTTTGATGCAAATAATCCACAGTATGGTTAGTTGAGGGCTGGATAATGGAGATTCTATTGTACTCTCCAATGACAATCACAGTGAGCCTTAGTGCTTCCGACTGACTAAAGTTTGTGCTGTCAATGAAGAAGAAAGAAGTTACAGTAAAGAGACAAATTCTCGATGAATAAAACCTTTACTACATTTGAAGCAAATCAGCAGCCCCACCCCTTTTTTTTTCTTTTGATTATTTCTGAAACCACAGTTTCTTTGCATTCCCATTCCTTAATTCAGTACTCTGTTTCAGAGCTATCTGTTGCAAAAAATCGATTCCAAGAATTTTGTTTTCTTGGAGCATTTTCTGTGATATCTAAGGCATGTCCAATACAGTCACGTCATGATCTTCTGTCAAACCGTGTACAATCTGGATATTTTTCCTTTACATGTTTGACACCAACTGCCGAGTGTGAGTTCTCACTGTACTTATAGTTCATACTGTCCTGTGTTTTTATTGTGATTTCAAATCATTCCTTTGTTCCTATAAAGGGTCACTGGGACTGAGTTTAGAAACTTTAAAAACTTTTTATCAATTGCTTCCAAATACGTTGTGTTTCCTGTGTCTGTACATTTAAATGATAGTAACAAATTTCATAAAGTTTCAGTTAGTTCCTTAGGTAATAATGTTCACTTATTTTAATTAAATTATGTATAAATTCAAAACATTCCTCACAGCTTCAGATTTGTTACTTGCATTTTTTAAATTACATCTCATGATTAGGAAAACTGTGCATGGATTTTTAGAGTTGAGTATTGGTTAATGAGATAAAAATATTAATAGAAATCATAATTTTTACGTGATAATATTCTTTGATTTTTTAAAGTTAAAAATCTATATCATGAAAAGTTTATAATTAAGAGCTGCGCATAGCATTTTAAAAATGGATGTCAGACCTTTAAAAATGACAGATGAAGGCTAAGTATAGGACAATATGAAACAAATATATTTGCCTTGTTGGTAAAAAAAAAGTTCGTCCAAATGTTCCAAGTACTAGATCACTCAGTGCGGCAACTGAAACACGGGACTAGTGTTACGAGGCATCAACTGGTGCTGTCATCTACCAGAGGTGAATATGAATCCAAAGAGAGATCGTTCTTAAAAGTGCTACACTGAAGGTCATCATAAACTGACGCCATTTGAGAAGGAAATGTGTGAGAAGAACTATAGGTCTCTCTTATAACTGTGTGTGTGTGTGTGTGTGTGTGTGTGTGCGTGCGTGTCATAAAGCAAGAATGAAACAAAAGAAAGAACATAACATTTACAGTTTAGCTGGGCAGAAGTGTCATACAGGCCCTATTGTATGTCAAAAGCAGTTAATTTTGTCAATGTGATTCGAACTTCAAAGCAAACAACAATTGGCTACAAGGTTTTAAAGTCAGACATGGGAGGATTACTTTCATTAAAGTGGTAGCTGTAGAAGAAAAATCAAACACAGTGCTGGTAATCAAATGTTATTTCACAGTATGTAATGTTTCATAGTTATTTGTACTATACTCTCTCTTTCACAACAGAAAATTTGGGAAAAATTTCATAATCCTTCAATACAACAATAACCCTAATATAATACAATTTTTCTAGTCCCCAGAAAACTGTTGTATTGAGATGGTGAAGAGAACAGAGAGAAGTTCTCTCTTCTCTCTGTGGCTTAGTGGATAAAGCACCAGCACATAAAGCTGGAAACCCGAGTTCGAGTCTCGGTGCCAGAGAGAATTTTTTTTCTGTCCTACCAATTCTTCACCATATGGAAATGCAGAATTACTGCACTGAAACTCCATATATACTTCGGTACATCATAGTAATATGTTGTATCGAGGTTCGGCTGTATAAAAAATAAACAAGGCTGTAAGTCATTTTGTATGACAGCAAGGCAGTTGTGCACAAAATGCTTGTGACAGTTAGTATTATCTGGAAACTTTCAGATTCCATTGTGTACAGTGTAAGTGTCAAGAAGAAAACAGTTTGTTCCTATTGCCTGACTACACAGTAAGTCATAAGGCTTTCATTACTAGGAAGTTTCTGATCAGCACAAAAAAAAATATGTGTTGTCTCATCTATTGTAGTCAGGTAATCACCGATCTTAGCACCATGCGACTTATTTTTGTTCCCAGAAATCAAAGTAACCTTGGAAAGGTGTTACAGTGAAACCTGTTCAAATCGGAACCTGAATAATCCGGAATCCTGTCTATTTCGGAACAATTTATTGGTCCCGACAAAATTCTTATATATTATGTGTAATTTTTTCTGAATAAAACGGAAATTGTCTGCTATTGTTCAAAATGGAAATAATATTTTCGACACATTACTGTAATGTAAACTATATTTTGAAACAGTATGTACTTTCAAGGAATGTATGAAATACGTAGGTCACTAAGATAAAAACAAGTTTTCTTCGCAAAATTTTTGAGGGTGCGAGGGTTTGTTGGCCTGGTGGTCATAAATTTTATTACCCTATTGACTAGGTAGAGAAATTCAATGCTTCACCCCTGTATACTGTCGTAGCTGGGTAGAACGAAAGTCTATTAGTGATTTCGTGATGAAATTTTGCACTATCATTAACTGATGAAGTAAAAGTTATCAAGGAAAATTAGAAACGAAGCGTATGGAAAATAATGTTGAAATTTAGGAATGGAAAACTCAGGTGTAACTTAACACTTTCAGAAATAAAGGCCATATCATGAGTGAGTGGTTTGCTGTCAATAATGGTGACATAAAAAGGAAACAGAAAACAACTGGTTACATAGAAATAAATGAACTGTTGTGAGAGTGGATTCTTCTTGCTCTTTCAAAGATCGTGCCAATTTCTGGATCTATTCTGCAATGCAAACCCTTGAACTGGAAAAGAGATTGGATAATCCAGAATTCAAGGCTTCTAATGAAAGACTCCTAGTCCAATTAAATAATGTGTTGTGATATACAGTCCAGTATTATAGTATAGAGTTAGATATTAAATTTAGTGTAATTAATCAACTTTATAGTGTTTAATGAGTGAGTTACAATACAATTTATACAGGAAATGAGATTTTCATCAAGATCATTCACCAATTACATAAGCGAAAGGAAGCTAATTTAATATCACTAGTGTTAAACGGAATATTTTGTGATTCCTACAATTTGCAGCATGCCATTTTGTTTTTTATTTATACAAATGATAAAATATTCCATTTTAACTTCACACCTGAATAATACGGAAACCTGTCCACAACGGAAAAAAAAAATAGGACCATGTCACTTCCGTTTTGAACAGGTTTCACTGTATTTTGATGTGGTAAAGACAGAACAGAATTCTATACATGGCCTTCCACCATTCCTTTCAATTGCTTCACGATCATTGTCTGCAGTGTGTAGGTGAAGGAGAAAGAAGGAACTTCGTAAACAATGCTTGGATTGTTCATACATGGAATCTTCACTTTCCAGATGTCGCACTGAGTGGAACAATCTTCACAACTAATTAGAAAATCTGTGGTTTTTTATTATACATAACAGAGAAATGCTACAAATGAGAGATATATTTTAAAAAGTCATAAAGTATCATCTTTTTCACCCACTAGAACCAGTGCACCCAGGCCCTTCATGTGATATGTTGACTGTTTCAGAGGGTTATCATCTAGACACCATCTGCAAATGGAAGTACAAGAAATAATGAAAATTTAAGACAAAATATAATTAATAACAGTAGTGGCTCGTGGGTATTGAATTCAGAGAGGCTGTATACATTATAAATCATGCAACTTTCTTATTTAAAGATTAGTTCCATTTGTCTTGTCTTATAGGTTGCAGACTTTTGAATCACCTTCTTATTAATGTCGTTTAACATAGTCTTTTCAATTGACAAATGGCTAATGCGATCAGTCCCTCTTCTCTCATCGTATTTCTAAGACAGCATTTTACTCTTTTCAAATGAGGTGCCTGAGATCAAAATGGGCTATGTGACTTTTTTTAGAAAATGAGTTATTGACGTCATGGGCAAGTTTGGGTTGAAGACTTTATACAGAGAAAGGTTCAGTTTCAAAATGGTTTATTTTAGACGTGTAAAATGCATGGAGAAAATCAGTACATAGATGAAAATGGGATATATTATTATTAATGAATTAATCAAAATGGGATATGCCAACCATTATTTGAACAGAACAAAATGGGCCATATTTCATATTGTTACGTTATATTTCCAGAGCACATGAAATAGAATGGTCTATGTTTGCCAAAGTTTGTGTGGTTATAATTTTTCTGCCTGATTTTTCAGAAAACCAACATGGTTGAGGTCTTAGTTACACAGTAATCATACGTCTACACTTCTCTTCTCATTTATAAGGCCAGGACTGTATTGCTATGAAAAATATTGATGAAAGCTAATGTAATAAGCGTTATTTTATGAATTACGATAATACGTCAGACGGAATATTACAGTCCATCTTGAGTCTTGTGTACACTACTTTTAACACTTTATTACAGAAGATTGATAAATGGGCAACTTACTAGTGTTATATATTTAAGCACGTGTTAAAAGAATTATCCTTGCAGGAAATGAGTGCTCTCTGGACCAAAATGATCGTATTTTAATTATTTAAATGCAATTTCAATTAAGTAACATATTAAACGATTTATTCTCCTATCAAACACGGATGTTCCCTGGACCAGATGTCCTATTTTAATTATGTAATTACTTCATATTTATTTCTAACAAGTGCAGTGAAGGGCACAGGTATGACTAGATTTTAATATTTTTCAAAATGTGGAAACAGTAATGGTAGGCTTGATGATGATATTGAGGGTCCCAATTATTTATTTTTATCTACAAATAAACTATTTGAATTAGTTGGGAGGCTGGGATGCAAGTATGGAGACAGAGCCAACCTTGAAATAAGTTCTTCTCGTGGTTATAGTCACACACTGGTTTTGCATGCGAAGATTGTGGCTTTGGAGGAAATGTTACTTCAACAAGTAGGATAAAATGTGGTAATACTTCAAGCCTTGCTCTTGATGTCAAACGCAGGATTGTACGAGCATTTTCCGAAATTGGAAAAGGTTACATGGTACAAGAAAGTTTCGCAATGGTCATGGATATGAACCCATTGTCTAAAACTGCATACAATGACCATCTAAGTAAAATATGTGTTGCTGCTACACACACTAGTACAGATGTTCTAGTTTATCCTAGACAAGAAGTGCTTGATGCCCACAGACTGGTCTGTGAGTGTGGACTGGAGAGACAGCTATAGTCCGACCATCGGATCTGTGCCCCCGTAAGATATGCGAACTGAACCTTAATTCCTTTTCAGCCTCGGCAATTCATTTCTCTCCCTGTATTCCTATTTCTCTCTTTTCTATCCCTCTCTCTTTCTCTCCCCCACTACTCACAATTTTGAGCCTTCTTGCGGGACAGTTTATTTGCACTTGCAGTCCAGTGTTGTCAACTCAACATGAATACTGTAGCACGGAGTGGTGAAAAAATTTATTAAGCAAGTACGTAACAGCATTTTGCGATGAAGAGAAACAAACAGGTCAATATTTGTTTCCTATAAATCAGGCAACGAAAAGAGCAGCTGCGATCACAGGTGAGGCTTATTGTATTTCAATTGATTACGTTTTAAAATGACTTACTTAACTAATACTAATATAATACAGCTTTTTAATGTAATTTATATAGGCAGGTCAGAGCGCCTAATAAAGAAAATCAGGAGAGAGAGAGTCTGTGCAGGAGATGAAAAGCTAGAGTCATCAGGGAAGAACAGACCAAGGGAACCTTTAATTCTTGTAGATGATATGGACAGATGTATTTTAACAAGAAAGATACAAGAATTTTATACGATGCAGAAAGAAGTTCCGACATTGGAGAAATTATTGAAGGTTGCGAGAGAAGCAATAAATTTCCAAGGAGGGAGAGAAACGCTACGGAAATTTATTCGAGACATGGGATTTAGATTTAAAAAATGTAGGAATACAAGATGTATTTTGATTGAAAGACGTATTTAAATTAAATTATGAATAAGTAATAATTAACCTTACATTATTATAAGCAATATTCAAGAGATATGACACTGTTTGACGGAAGTTTGTTAACATCCCTATTCGGGAAGGTTCGTGGCCTGCTGTTTGACGTAGTGGGAGAGAAACGGGTGGAATGGAGTGAGTAGAGGCATTAACTTTTCCAAGAACGACGACAGCGCTGAAGGGGCACAGTTCCGATGGTGCGACAATACATAATATTATGGTCAGTTTCGATGGTACTTGGCACAAACGAGGCCATACCTCAAACTTTGGTGTCGGTTGTGTGACTGATGTAGTCACAGGATATGTGATAGATTTTGTTGTTTTATCGAAAACAGCCAAAGATGTTCAGTAGCAAAAAAAAAGCTTCATGAGAACAGTGCAGAATTTCACTTTTGGTTTGAAGGCCATAAACCAGATTGTAACATAAACTATACTGGTTCCTCTCCTGCCGTGGAACGAGAAGCTGCTGTATGCTTGTGGACAAGATCTGTTGGCCATGGATTTAGATATACAACAATACTCAGTAATGGGGATTCCAAAGCTTTCAAAGAACTGGTCAGGCTAAATGTATATGGAGACAGTCACCCCATTGAGAAAGAGGAATGTGTGAACCATGTTCTGAAACGAATGGGCACTGCTTTGCGTCAACTTATTAGTGAGACAAAGAAGGGCACCACTTTAGGGAGCAAACGTGCTGGTCCTTTGACGAAAAACATGGTCGAAAAGGTTCAAAAGTATTATGGAAATGCTATTCGCAATAATAAGGATCCTGCGGAAATGAAAACTGCAATTTATGCCATATTGAATCACTACAGATCTACTGACGAAAACCCACAACATAAGAAGTGTCTTATTGATGAAGATTCATGGTGCATTTTCAATAGAGATGCTGCAAGGAATGTGCCACCACCTTTACCCAAGCATAAGATAAAAACCCCATTATCAGATTTTGTGGTTGCCAAAATGATGTCAGTGTTCCAGAGACTGACCAGTGATGACTTGTTAATGAGGTGCAAAGAAGGAAAGACGCAAAATGCCGATGAGTGTCTACACTCTGTGATATGGTCCAAATGCCCCAAGACTACCATGGTGACACAAAAAAGAATTGAAGTGGCAGTGATTGAAGGAATTACACAATTCAACAGTGGAAGCAGCCTTTACATTGTCAAGAGATTGGGAAAAGGAGGTCTCACACCAGGAAAAAAACACAATGAAAGTTGCACGCAGAAGAACCACAGCAGAGTATCTCACAGTAAATTTCAAAGAAATGAAAAAATCCGGAGGTATTGTAAAGCTGTTCGAATTGGCAAAAACAGGGTTGAGGAACAACAAAAGCAGACTGAGGGCCCAACCTATGGTGCAGGAGACTTCTAAATAATGTATGACTTGAGGCTTTCCCAGCGTTTGATGTAGAATAATTCTTCTCGGATTCTCAGCCAGGTGAGTTGGAGATTTGCTTCCAAGCTTTCGATGGCTAGCTCTGCCATCTTCTTCAGGGAATGAAGAAGAAGATGGCAGAGCTAGCCATCAAAAGCTTGGAAGCAAATCTCCAACTCACCTGGCTGAGAACCCGAGAAGAGTTATTCAGGGAATGAAGAAGAAGATAGCAGAGCTAGCCATCAAAAGCTTGGAAACAAATCTCCAACTCACCTGGCTGAGAACCCAAGAAGAGTTTTTCGACTTCTAAATAGTTCAAGTAAGTTAAAGCAGCCATACAAGAAACATAGTTGTAAAAGGTAGAATAGTAACGTGAAACTTCTTTTGTCATTTCCTGATAAACAAAATTCCTACACTTTTCATTCTTTAAACTGTAAGAAGGGTGTCATGGGGTAGTATGTGGCCTCAAGGGCACACAATCTGCTGATGGTTGTGTGCTATTCAAAAGCTTGAGAAATGCCATTTATTCCTACCAAGCTCTATGTATGCACTTCCTCGTAGTGGCCCTGGAAACGTTTTACGGCTAAGCATACAAGAACGCAAAAGCGAGCCCCCGATGCTATAATTGGGAACTATCAGCTACGGAAGTAAACCCTAACAGAAAATCATCGGCCACCCAGAATTGCTGGATGGTTGGACTTAGGGATGACGACCCCATCCCGGAAAAACCCACTGTTACGAATTCCAAAGTAAAAATGAAAGCCAGATTGTCTTATGGACGAAGACCTGGCAAATGTAATAAGGACTTGAATCTCGGAACATGGAACATTTTATCTCTGTACAGACTTGAAGCCCTGATGATGCTAATAGATCAACTTCAATGCTATAAATGAGATATTACATGTTTACAAGAAATACGGTGGCCCGGACATGGGGTCATTGAAAAAAAGGATTTTACAGTATTTTATAGTGGACACACGAAGGAACACAAGCTTGGCGTAGGCTTAATTGTGAATAATAAAATTAAACATAATATTTTGAATTTTAATGCAATTAATGAAGGAATTTGTTATTTAAGATTTAAAGGAACATTTTTGAATTACAGTATAATTAATCTCCATGCTCCAACAGAAGACAAAGAGGATAATGAGAAGGATATCTTTTATGATATTCTCACGAAAACATATGATAAATGTCCAAAACATGATATAAAGGTTATCATTGGAGATGCCAATGCACAAATTCGCAAGGAAGATGCATATAGACCCATAATAGGCAAATATAGCCTACATGAGGTGACTAATGATAATGGAGAGCACCTCATTAATTTTGCTGTCTCTCAAAACATGGTAATAGGATCTACTATGTTCGATCACAAGAAAATACACCTAGCTACATGGAGTACACCTGCCAGACAATACTTCAACCAGATCGACCACGTCTTAATTGATAGAAGACATGCAACCGATCTAATGGATGCCAGAACATATAGAGGCGCCAACATTGATACAACCATTATTTGGTAATATCACGACTCCGAGCGAGAATTAGTAATGGAAGAAAAATACAAAGTACAAAAACACGGAGATATGATTGTAAAAAATTTAAAGATCCAGAAATTAGATATGAGTATACTAAGAAATTAAATGCCTATTTTCGAAGTAACCAGTTAAATGGACAAACCTCTATTGGGAACAGGTGGCACTATTTGTCGAATGGGATTAGGAAGACAGCACAACAGGTATTAGGAATGGCGGAAGTAAATAGTAGAAACAACAGGAATAACTGGTATGATGATGAATGTAAGAGGGCCACAGAAGAAAAAAATAACTATATAATAAAATGTATCAGAAAAACTTTACGAGAGGTGCATTGTAAGAATATGGACAAGCAAGAAAGAAGGAGAAGAAGACCCACAGAAAGAGAAAGAGAGAATATGAAAACCGTAAGTTTGAAGAAATAGAAAATCTAAATACGAAAAATGAAGTAAAATTATTTTATGGGGAACTAAATAAATCAAGGAAAGAATATAAGCCTAGATTAACTATATGTAAAAACAAAAATGGAGAACTGATTACCGATAAAACCAAAATTCTACGTAGATGGAAAGAGTATTTTAACAATCTCTTATCGAGTAAACCAACGCAGCAGGAGAATATGGATATCAGTAATGACGTTTTTAATGATGAAGATCTAATAAACAAAGAAGAACCACCCACAATGGAAGAGATACAAAGCGCAATACCTAGGATGAGGAATGATAAAGCTCCAGGAATTGTTCAAGCAAGGAGAGGAATGCCCCAAACAGATACATGAAGTCATATGTAAAGTTTGGACATATTAAACCATGCCAAAAGATTGGAAAATCAGTATTATATGTCCTATATTAAAAAAAAACAGGACCCCTTGGAATGTAGCAATTATAGAGGCATCAGTCTGCTGAGCAATGTCTATAAAGTTTTCTCAAATGTTCTTTATAAAAGACTATCTAAATACACAGGAAGAGAAATCGGAAACTACCAATGTGGCTTTAGGCCCAACAGATCGACCATAGAACAGATATATACACTCAGACAAATTTTAGGTAAAACTAACGAATACAACATAACGACACACCATCTATTCATTGACTTCCAAGTGGCGTATGATACTATTAATAGCAACAACTATATCAAGCAATAGCAGTACTGAAAATACCTAATAAACTCATTAGAACTAGCCCAGATGACAATGAAAGAAACTATAAACTGTATTAAGATCCAGTGAGACTTATCAGGGGAATTTCAAACCAATAGAGGTATAAGACAAGGAGCTGCATTGGCCTGCTTGCTATTTAACATAGCCTTGGAAAAAGCGATCAGAGAATCAGGAATACAGACAACTAACACAATATGCTATAAGTCTGTTCAAGTTCTGGCATTCGCAGACGACCTAGATATTATTGCTAGATCACAGAAAGCACTAGAAGAGGCATTTATCTCCCTGGAAAAGGCAGCAAAGATAATGAGATTGAGAGTTAATGAGAGCAAGACTAAATACATGATCTCCAGCCGCAAAGGAAGTATTATTAATAAAGCACCAACATATCTTACAATTGAAAATTACAAATTTGAATATGTAAAAAATTTTATATATCTTGGCTCCATGATCAATAATGACAACAACACCAGTCTTGAAATTAAGAGAAGAATATATGTAACAAATAAATGTTACTTTGGATTACTGAAATATATTAAATCGAAATTCTTAACCATCTCAACTAAAATAAGAATATATAAGACGCTTATTAGGCCGGTGTTGATGTATGCCTTGGAAACTTGGACTATGAACAAACAGGACATCAGAAGACTTAGTATCTTCGAGAGGAAAATTCTGAGAGCAATTTATGGACCCGTCAAAATAAATAATGAATGGAGAATTAGATATAATAAAGAAATATACGATCTGTTTAAGGAGCCAGACATTATAACAGTTATTACAATTGGTCGATTGCAGTGGGCTGGACACCTGGTAAGAATGGACGATACTAGACCTGCTAAAAGAGCCTTTACATCCAATCCTGGAGGAAGCAGATCCAAAGGAAGACCGAGGAGCAGATGGGAGGATAATGTATACGAAGATGCCAACTTTATTGGTGCATGAATGTGGACAGTCAAGGCCAGAAGTAGAGATGGCTGGAATAAAATACTGAGGAAGGCTAGGACTCTCAATGGGTTGTTGAGCCAATGATGATGATGATGATGATGAAACTGTAAGAACTCTGTAGCCATTAAAGATAAATACTTCAAATTTGCATGGCATGATGAAGACATAGCCTACGAACGAGTGATTTGGAGAGATGGAATTTTGTTATCTGTTAATTTACAATTTTTATGATTTTTCTAATATATAATTATAAAAAAATATTTTTAAAATAGCTTTTTCATTTTTTAAATAAATGAAATATTACTTTTTTAATTTTCTCACTCAAAATTGAGGGGTTGGGTGCAAGAAAGGCACTTTTCTCAAATGCAAGTTTTGAGAAAATTGATGTTGAAAATTCAAACCGTAATAATGTTATTGAATCATCTTTGATAATAACAAGGTTTATGCCATATGGAATATAGTTGTCTTTAGTAACTACTTACAAACATATTTTGTACTGCATATAAAAAGGAAATACTGAAAACGAGTAAAACAAAAGACCAATAATCTGCCCTTCTTGCAGAGAACACGTTAGAACCAGTAAACATGAAATGTTGTGAATAAATCCAAACAAAATAATAATTTTAACCTTTAATACGTTATACCAAATGAAAATATCGAACTTCTCTAACAATTTGTGGCGTTATGAAAACAAATACAAGCACTGGGCCTTAAGCAAATAAAAACAAAAGACAATGTGTGTGTTACTGTAAACACTAGCATGTTCAAGTATTACAGATGTTCATCTTGATAGTCACTGCCTGAATCAAAATCTATTTCATCATGTTCAGTGGCGTCATTTTGAGTACTAGAAATAAAAATGCTTCTATCATACCACTCCCTTTCTTCAGTTGACAAGAACTTCCTAAGGTCTCTTAGGTCGTCTAGCTTGCTCTTTTTGATGGACGGTGCTTGAAGTTCTCCGAAGTTAAGAAGTTCCAGCTTGTGGTCTTGCCAATACTTGAGGGGCTCAAAGACAGCTGCGTACAATTTGGATGCAGACATTATGCCGAAATGAAAATAGTGTATCTGAACACTCTCTTGGGTTTTAAACTTACTGGTTTTGCTTGTTGGCTGAGCTCTGAATAGTGTGTTCAGACCTGTGCCCCAGTCCTTGATGAGACTTGAACCTTTTCGAACTTCAAATGGACTTGGATTTTTTCGACAGCTAGAAAATATCTTTAGGTATGATTCAGGAGTACAAAGTCTTTCTTGCCGTTTTTTCACAGTCCCGTAGAGTCCAAAGTTACGGTCGCAAACACAACAAGAATGGCCGCGTACTGGAAAAATATGCTCAATATGCAAATTCTGCACATAATCAAACTCAAAAACCAAAACACTTTGATCACCACGAGCCAGACGGATCATTCTGTCTTTGAGTTGTGTGTATGAATTTACATTGTTCTTATGAATCTGGTAGTCAGCTTTGCACGTGTCATTCGAATTTTCTTTGAGTACAATCTCACATTGAGCTCAGAAGTCACAAGTATCCGTGCGAGGATGCCGGAATGAGAACTCAGAGTTTTCTCTAAAGTATCGATGATATGTTGCGTACTTCATCTGAAGTCTCTGCCCAGTCTTTTCACGAAAAAGCTCAGAGAATAGATTGAATAATTCCCGGATGTTTAGACCAGGATTATCAATATATTTTCACGACGTTGAGGCAGCACAATAGTGTGTATTTTTTTGTGGAAGCATTGGCCAATGTTCTTGTACTATATCCCAAACTTGGGAGGCAATCTTGTTCGGTCGATTAGAAAGCTTTCCCTCATGTCAGCAAGTACAGATGATATCCCGGCACACAGCTTTTGCTGGATGGTTCGCAATCTCTTAGGACCGCACTGGAAAAGTTCTATCACAAACTACTTACAAACTGAATGTTTACGTTCTAAATGTATCACTTCATATTTCCAGTTTAAAATGCTAGGAATATTCTTGGGTTTTGCTGTGTATTATTTACGCTCTACAAGGATTAATATTGTTGCGAGATACATGTCCTGTTGCCCCTAATCAACCATGGATGGAAAGCTGTGGAAAAGAGACTTCTATTCACCAATAGTTACGTGTTTATAACATTGTTTGTTACAGCAGGTTGTGGACTCGTTGAAACTTCTTCTTTGCTAAGACTGTGCCGGTTGTAGCAACATATTGCTTACCTGATGCTCGGTTGACTTTTGCTATATTTCTTTTCCATTTACTTTTATCCACACGCTTCTTCAAACCCTTTACCTTCTCAACAACAGCCGCACTGTGCATAGAAGCTGTGGATCCCGTAGTAACACTCATGACTCTTCCAAATTACTAGAAAAACGAATCACAGACTGAGCACAACACCAAACAAGTATACCACAACCTCAAGCAACTACTTTACAGCAGGAAACGTCAGTGCCTACTTGAGTTCATGACAAAGAAAACAGAGTACAGAAATGTGATCTATGCACGCCTTTACATTTTGGTTACTCCTGACCCCTATGATCACAGTATTGAACTACAACTTGGTGATCATATGCGTAACAGAAATCATGAGTGTATACTTTGTGGGCACCAAATGGTTGATATCAGTTTGATATCAATAATCTGGGGCAGATGATATAACTCAGAAAATACATGAAGAGGATGGACTCTATGACAGAAAGCATATGTGCAGAGGCATGAAAATATCGCAATTCCAATAAAAATAAGAAGCAGGTTCCCCCTCCCCCCCACATACATTTCACCACATTTGAAACCCTTTCTGATAATCCTACTTGTCTGTGGTGTAATAATCATAATGAAGATCTGGAACACATTCTTCTATACTGTCTATCCATAAATCACAAAAGAAGTAAATTAAAATCATCAGTACCAGTTGCAGAAGACACAGCCTTACAGTATATATTTACTGCACCCCAACTCTGGCTACTAAAGTCCCGTCGCTCTAATTTCCGGCAGCCAGTCGCGTTGCAGGTTGGCTACATTTAAACGTGTGTGTATTGTGATTCGCTGATTCATTTCTTAAGGCTCGATAAATAGTTAATATAATCGCCCGCCATTTTAGCTCTTTAGTTGGCATTCACAGAAAGCACACGAAGACGTTATTTGCTGCTCAATTATTTGCTGAATTACATTGCGTTTGATTTATTATCATAGAAGTTACGACATGATAATGTTTAAAGGTGTTGCAAATAGATTCCTCGTATGGTAGCTCGGCAACGTAAGAACAAAAATGGCGAATGATACTACCTACCTAGACTTTATAGAGCCTTCACTTTCTAAGACGTAAGCAAAGAGGTGGAGTCACACCGGAAATAACAGCATCAGGACTATAGCAACAGGCATCTATAATGAACACTGATCAAAATATTCCTCATTTCTCGTGAAAAACAACTGAATAGACTGCAGTGGACTATAGTGGACTTTATGTTATCAGCAAACAGCTGGATACATTAAGAAGATTGATTGATTGGATTGATTGATTGAAACCCTTTGAAGCTATTTTATAGTAAAGTAATCTTTAAAATAAATTATTGCTGCATTAGTTTCTTTCCTGTCCCATGTAATAACAGAATAACAGGTAATAGTACAGCAAACGAAACCAATTAGTTCACACACCTTGTTGGTCTGTATGTTGGCTCTACGCAGTGTGCCAAGCTTGGACCACTGTGGAATCTTGTTAACATTCATGTGGTGCCAGCCCATAGCCATGAAGATCGTGACCCACGATCAGGTCAGGGTCAGCTTGGCCCGGAAGGGCTCGTTCTGTGTCCATCTTCTCCAGCTTTGTGGAGAGGTAGTGTGATGATGCAGCATTGAAGTCAACTGGCCAGGCCATGTGTGATGGTCTCGTGAAGGCTGCAACATCATGCGCAAATGTCACAATAGCAATTAAGTGAAAATTTCAGGTATAGAAAAATAAAATTGCTTCAACACTGCCACCATAAGATTATATGAAAATTCTGGACACAGTACTGAAGATAATATATTACATTCATGGAAAAGAGTGGAATGTCTATTTGCACTACTAACATAAAGTGATGTTGAAGTATTATTAATTTTATTTGTGGACTAGAATGAAACTTCTATCAACATTACCACCACAAAAATATTGTGAAACTTCTGAGTACCAAAATGTTTACACATTCTATTTATGGTTTACAATGGAACTAACTACTACTCATATCTTTCAACAAAAGGGAGAAGGATCCATTGAAAATATAAGACGCACAAACTATACACTTGAACTTTATTCTGACACACATATTGTTAATCAAATGCCATTTAACAATGTTAAGAATTGAAACACCCGCACGGGAAGATAGTGACAAGTGCTACCATCTTAGGAATTGTGCAGGAGGAAAATTGGGCAATGTTGCCAACTTCATTTAGAATAAGCCACACACTCGTATTTTTTACTTGTGTATTTCGGAAAAAAGTGTGCAGGGTATTTGAGAAAATGTGGTACAGTAAATATTTCACAGATCATACACTTTCCACAATAATAGGTACAGTCATGCAGGGTGCGAATTAACGGAGGGGATGGGGGGGGGATTTCCCCCCATTGAAAAGTTATCCCCCTCTCATAAATTTATATTAATATCCCTGCCAGGGATAACTTCTATGTAATATAATTGTTTTAATACGAGTATACTTTATAAAGTAGATACAAAGTAAGCAAAGAAAATAATATTGATGTATTATCATCACCGGCTAGCTGACAACAATCAATAACTTAGGAATTACATATATAATCTTAAGCCTGTTCATGAATATTATTATTATTATTATTATGATCAAAATGCAAGACAAGCAACTCAGTGCGACCAAGCATTGAGCTGTATCGAATGAGGGTAATAATAATTTTATGCACGGTATTCTCTATCTAGGATTCTATAACTACTTCATCAGAAATCTTAATTTGCACCCTGCAGTCATGTCACGGCAATAAAAAGTTTCTTCTTTCTCCCTTTTCTTTTTTTTTTGGTAGGGGAGGGGTTGACCCCTTTCACATGGGAGCACCACTAGTGTGAAGTGAAAGAAGTTTTTACAATACAAAACTGTCCTAATAAGAAACAACGAAATGTTGGTCATGAACTGTAATTCATTTCCGACTTTTGATAACAGAACCACTCTTGCTTTGATTTATTATCGTGTATTTCTAGGTTTTTAAGGTAATAATCGTATGTATTTTTCTACATTTGGAATGTAAGCACAAGGTAAGATATATGAAGTTCTCTTAATAAATTCATATGTCTATGTTTGACTTCAATTCAACTGGGAATTCCGTATTTTGATGTTGAGAATAAGCTGGTTCAGGAATCTTCTGATTCACTGATTGAATTTTTAAAGGACATGTCATGCAAGTCACTAGAGTCTTTTGCACATCCTGTTTTTCCAACTTTGCAGCTTCAGCTTTAGTTATTTTGTGGGTTGAAAACTTTCCATAATTTTTTCTCTGAAAGATATACTGATATACTCCTTCCACTCTCTTCAGCCTGCCCATGTAGATGACATATTATGGAGTCTTGTACAGTTTATAAAGTTTCACGAGTGAACCAAGTACAGTAATTTAATTAAATTCATAATTCAATTTCATTCAACTGCGAGAGGTGACAGCACTGGCTTTTTTTTTTTTTAATTTATTGAGTATGCCCCAACGAGTATAACTCATATGTAGGGGCTATACAAGAACACATGCATATGTTATACAATGCAATTGAAAAGTCATGAAACTGCAGTCTGTGAAAACAAACAATAACACAAGAATTTATGAAAGAAAGAAAGCAAAATAAGAACAAATAGTAAGATAACATAAAGTTTTGGGCAGAAAGAAGAAAAAGTTTTAAACCATGAAAAAAAATAAATCAACTGAGAATTAAAATAAATAATCTTCTCAAAAACATATTAAAACACGGGCAATTTGGTAAAAGTTTATATTCTAAAGGAAGTTGGTTAAAAGTTGTTAATAATGGTTAGATCCTTTCATTCCATAAGTTACGGAGCTATGCTGAGAAAAAAATATATTGTCTTTTTGTCTTGTTAAATAAGTATGTATGTTTTTATTAAACTGAAATGTAATATTACTATGTATTAAATTGTTAATAACTTTGTACATGAAAATGGCAGCACCTAATTTGATAATTGATTCAACTGGTAGAACGAAAGAAAATTGATATAGATATTTAACTGGAGTCAAATAATGAAAACCCAATAAATTTCTTAAAGCTCTATTTTGAACAATTTGTAAAGGTCTCAAAGGAGTTTTCTTATTATGTCCCCAAATAAATTACATATACATTAAATGAGAATGGATAAAAGCATAATATCCATTCAAGAGACAAGATATAGACAAAGATCTTTTAAGCCTTTTCAAAATACCAGACATTGGAGCAATTTTCTCAGACAGCCAAAATATTCTTATTCCATGTTAAATGGAAAGACAGTTGTTGCGGGAAAGAGAAATGACCATTGTCTGCTTGCGCTGTTCCCTGGAAGTAGTCCTTGAAACTATGCATACATTGTTGCCAAATGTCACAGGCACATAATACTGAAGGGTCAAATATATAGAAATGTTCATGTATATCTTGTAACGAAAAAAAATTTACGCTTTGTTTGAAAGACAGAGTCTTTTTTCGTGCGAATTCTCCACGAAACCTGCTTTTTATTGAAAATATCATGATTATTGAAGTAATTTCATTGATTTCTATTAGTTTCGCGGATATATTCCACTTAATTTTGTACTTCTAATTGGAAAGACACGCAAGCGCTGGCATGAGACTGTAACAGATCCTGCAGGGTTTAATACGTGAGGGATATGATGATGATGATGATGATGATGATGATGATGATGATGATGATGATGATGATGATTTTGTACTTCCATTAAGGGAATTGCATGCTCCATGCATAGAATTAAGTTTTTAACACATTTCGTGTATATTGTTAATACTAAAAAATCACACCCCTATTTATAGCATAAGTGTTAATTGAAAATGTTAAATAGTAAAAATACCAGCCTAGACATCTCCCTTTTGAATCTTTGGTACGCACCAGCAGACAGGTCCAGCCAGCCAGCAAGGCCCCGCAGTAAATGCTCCAGTGCACTTGTATTGGTGCCAAACACATGGCTGAATACCTCGACCTGCAGATCACTTGGTACCATTAGCCTGCACATAAACAATCAATGCTTGTTATGGTTGTTCATTTTACACTTAATACAGAAATATCTTTCAGTCCAATTTGTATTCTAAGTAGAAAATGTCGTTATTATAATATATTATAACATTAAAAATGAAATGCAATAAAACTACTTTTATTACACAAAACTCGTGTAAGGTAAGAGAAGGAACCACTGGACAAAAAATTTGCAAGGAAACCGTATTTAAACCAAGAAAAGAAGTAGCAACAGTTAATTTAGAAATAGAACACATCTGTCTTGTTGAACATTTACGCAAACTGAAAATTTTGGATTCGTCTATATACATAATCCCCCCTGAGCAAGCATGAGACAACCTGTGAACATACAAAAGCTAAATCAGAGCTGTGAAAGATTTTACAAATTGGTATTATATTACATCTCTGCAACAATTGTATGAAACCCATGAGTAATAACATTTCTCATTACAAATGATACCAAAATTTGGATCAGTCTGTTCGTGTATCTTTCTGTGAAACCACTACTTTTAATTCTGATTTCATGTAAGAATCAATGTCACGGAAAGAACTTTCCTTCCCATTACTTACAGGGTATACAACCTCCAGGTACTCTGGAATATCAAATGCGTAGTTGCGTCAACTTTGCGGGATTTGAACTGCAGGATTTTGTGGCTTTCTGGTATCTTCTCATTGAACTCTTTGTACACATCCATCATGGTCACCTCTTCCTCTTTATCAGTCTTCGTTTTCATGTCATAATGCTGCCATGAACATCATCATTATTATATGTTAGTTATGAATAAAATGCAGTCCTTATGAACATAAGAAGTCAAGCTATAATGTTATGAAGGAATCAATAAATTAACCATATCTTAGTATTTGGTTTTTCCACTACTTATTTTTTGTGCCATGAATTATCAGTGAATTTCCGTTTTTATGTACAGTAGTGGCAAAAAAAAACCGGACCGATCCTCGTAGCTGACTTCAGAGCCTTGTTCACTCCAGAGCCAGGATAGACTGGTAACTAAGACTTTCCTGGCTGGATCCTACCTGGGAAGGAAATTTTTTTGTTTCTTATTCAAATTTATTCCCAATACTTTTCGATTGCAGCGATATTTTAATACTTAATTAACTTATTATTCCCAGAACATGAATTTTACCAGCTTATTTTGTAATGGCTTTCGAAATGGGCTACATCAGCAGTCGAAACTACAACAATTTCAATATATTAGTCGCTATCTTGTGAATGCGGGCGTGGTATGCGCAGCAGTTCATTTCGGGGATTTTGATTATTCCGTCGGTCCGGTTTTTTTTTTGCCACTACAAGGCTCTTTATTAACCAGTAAATATATATAATAATATGAATTACATACACTTGCACCCATACTCCGTTTCTCAACAGTTAATAATGATGTTCCTTGACTTACTATATTTCGACTTAGAGCATATACTGCACTGTTAATGTACTGTAAAACATATTCTATACTGTACAGTAATGTACACTCAAGAACTTGTATTTATTTGCTTCTCAATTACTGGTATTTAGTTAGCTACAGTAATTATTTACTTATCATGTCATGTTGATATTCGACTTACTATATTTTTAATTTACAACAGATTCATCAGAATGATGTAACCACATCATAAGTCGAGAAAATATATTCATCGATTAGAATTTCTTATACGACCATTTAATCATAACTGAAACTGCAAGCTAACATTCTGTAAGATTCTTTAAGGCAAAACTCATTAAAATCTCCGTAAGTAATGATATTAAAGATTGATTTACTAATTATGAATTCTGTCCTACTAGAAATGCTTTGACACACACCCCAAACTGTGTTCTAACATGCATAGAGAAGAAATAATTAGGTATCATAGGTTACTGCCTTTAAAATTATCCCAGCCATCATTCTACCCCTCACTGTCATAGAAGTGCCTCTGCAAAGTCACATTTCAAACAACTTTCACCCCTGACACTGTTTGGATATAGAAAACACAATAAACATAACCAGAGGAATCACCAATTGAGATAAGGGGATAAAAAATTCACTAACTCCAATTTTTGACAAAATTGATTATGGGCTGGATGGTGTTGTTTAGTTTGTCGCGTATGCGTGGAAGGCAAGAATACACTAATGTCGACATTCATCTGCATTCTGGGGGCTGTTTTAAAACTCGTGGAAGTCAGAACTCCACTTATTCCATTGAAAAAGAGAGTTTTTGCATTCCAAGCTTAACTTTCCAGTAGGTGGCAACACTATCGCTCAACCAGCTAAGTAAAGTGATAAGGAATTCAGAATCTCACAGAAATCTATGAAATCCATGTAAGACTATGAAAGGCACAATATGGAGTCGATTTAACTTCCAGAAACGCAATACAGATGCATTATTCTCCAGTCAACTAAAGTACAATTCAGCATTGCCATGGAAAGAAGAAAGCTAAAGGACTTGGAAAATTTAATGCAGTTTATTTCTGAGCAAAGTAGGATGAATTACCAAAGTCTGTTTGAGGACAGTAATAATCTAGAATCTAGAGGCACAGGAACGAAAAAAAGAGAGAGAGGGAGAGAGAGAGAGAGAGAGAGACTGTAACACGAATCAGACTGTTAACATTTTAATATTGTTTGTGGTTTTATTTGTGATTTTGATGTGCTTTATGGTAATTTGTGATTTTCTGTCTCATATATTTGAAATTTAAAAAAATGTAGCAATGTTAATCTTAATAATAAACTTCCATTTTCTCGTATATTCCAATGTATCATCAGGGAATTATGATATACTTATCTTTTTACTTCACATGGCTCATATTTATTCACTTTTCTTAATTCATACACTGTGGAAATCAGAAAACCACTAATTCCAGCAATGTTTATTTCAAATTGTAGCGTAAGATAATCTAAAAATTTAGGTTTTGAAGTATTTAAGTGATAAAAAATGTAATTTTTCACAATATAATATTTATAGTTAGTACGACAGATGATAAGTTTTTTGTCTCTCCTGTAAAATTTGGTTTATTGGAATTAGGGAGTTTTTGATTTCTGTGTCTCAATTGTAAGGAACCTCTCTAAACCACAAACTTCAGGATGCACCAAGAACCCAAATTATTCGCAGTTGATTATAGTACTTTATGGAGTAAGAGTACAAATATGTATTAAATATGAACTCTCAATGTTCTTTCTTTGTACAAAATGAGAATTGTACATGGGAAAATGAACCCACCTTCTCTCGAGGTAGCAAGTAAATTCTTCTCTGAATATTCTTCACAGCAACACAGCAGCTGACATGAGCTTTCGCAGACTCAATCCATACTTTGCCAAACAAACACAACGCCAGGCTGCTTAAAGCCCTCCTCATATGCATCCCACCAGAACATCCGCAGAACCTACAATATCTACAGAAGAACATATATATATATATACATAATAAATTGAGGATTCTATAGCATTTGGAGCTTATTTAAAAGAATATATAAGCACAAAGTTTCTTGATATAGAGTTAGATGATCACTTGAACTGGAAAACACACATTACTCCTAAACTGAGCTCTGCCTGCTATGCTTCAAGATCCTTACCTTCTATTGGCAATATAAACACATTTTAAATGTCATACTTTGCATATTTTCATTCTGTAATGAAATATGGATTTATTCTGAGGCAACTTGTCTGAATTAATCTAGCTACAGTGCATATATCTGTACCGATTACTGTGGAATCCCGGCCATTAGTCACTCAGCCGAGTGCGCTCCTTGTACAATGGCAGTTGACTTGAATATAAACGTCAACACATATGCCCAACTTGGAGTCAGGCCACTAAGGGAAACAACACTGGAGGAGGGGAGCTGGATTGGACTTCAGCGTAGCTCAATGGTGAGAGCGCTTGGTATGTAGAACCAAGGACCCGGGTACGATCCCCGGCGCCGGAGCGAATTTTTCTCCTCAAATATTAACTTGTCTGAAGCTGACACATTTTTGTTTTACAAAAGAAAGATACAGGAATAATAACCGGTGTGCATAAAAGGACATTTTCTAAAATTTAGAAATCTTGACCTGACCTTGTGAGTACATTGTTTCTCTCTGATGTTTTATATTAAAAACCAAGATACATTCAGTACTAATCAAGACATTCATAATTTTAATACCAGATATAAATCAGATCTCTATCTACCTTCTGTTAGCCTAAGCTGTTATAAAAAAAAAAGTTCACGAGTTCACTATTAAGGCATTAATGCACTGCCTAATTATCTTAAAGCTTTAAAGGATAATGAGAAAAAATGTTTAGAACAGAATTAACCAAATGTCTGTATACTCATACCTTCTACCCTAGGTCATATATACCTAGATTGCTCGATGTTATAGGCTTTGATGGTAACAACTTTTGTCAGGTTTACTATGCTGCCATCTAGTTGTTACATAAGGAGTCACGTCATAAGTAGCAACTGTACTGCCATCTCGTGTTCATTTACGGCAGACTGGTGACGATCCTGGCAGTTGTTCTCTTCAAAGTGCAACCGATTTTAACATAGAAATGGGCAATCTATATGTAATCTGGGCTTCTACACAACTGAGGAATTGTTTATGCTTGTAAATTGAATTAGTCTACTTGATATGAATTGTACAATTTTGTATAGCTTAACTAAAGCAGTAGCAGTAGCAGTAGTAGTTTATTTATTGACATTTCTGGCTTTGAGCCAGAGGCCGTTTCAGGGTCTTATACGTGCAGAACGCCCTCTCCAGCCATTGTACATAAATAACAATAAAAAAATATATACATAAACATATGAGACTATTTCTGGCATAAGTGCCTGTAGTGCAGTGATTGATTCCTTTTATTTCGGTGTAGGCTAATTTGTTAATTTGCAATACTTGTAGGGGACTAGTGAGTAGGAATATAATGTACATAGGCTACATATGAGGAATGGTGAACGGGAGAAGAGTTCGGGGCAAAAGATATCAGCTGATAGACATTGTCAAGGTATGTGTATCGAATGAGGAGATTAAGAGGAAAACAAGAAATTGGAAAGAATGGAAAATGCTGGGTTTGCAGTTAAAGACCTGCTCTTGGGCAAAACACTATGCATGTATGTATGTATGTATGTATGTATGTATGTATGTATGTATGTATGTATGTATATATATATATATATATATATATATATATATATATATATATAGTGATAGATTTATTGATATTAGTTCATAAAAGTACAAAATTTAATAATTTAACAAAAAAATCTATATACAGAAGTAGTTATACATAATAAATACCGGTATACAATTTCCTAAACTAATTAATTTATCGCAAATCTCAATAATTTATTAGTTCAAACTTGCACTTACGTCTGGTTTAAGTGCATGTTTAAACCAATCGTAATAACCATTAAGACCTTACTTATCTGCTCCTTTTCACAATTTACTACCATAAATATTTTTAATACTTTTTTTAATTTTAACTCTACAATAAACAAGTGTTAATCAATCTTTCCTGTTGCTCTATTTATCCAGTATTTATGTTTAATTTTCAGGTCTTATTTTACATAATAACTTATTATTTCAAATAGGTGAGAAGATGTCGACATACTGTAAGTCATGAGCCTGAAATAGCTGAATCGGTACATTCCATATGTAGATTAATCTTACTCTTGCAATATTTTCTTGTCAGCAGAAGCGTTAGTGTAACTTCTATGAAGACTACCGCATACCTGTTTGAACACAAACTTGGCAAGTTGCTTACATAATCAACCTCAATTTAGTTTCATCATTGTATCGCATGCATTCCTTTTCGATTCATTGCTATTATGATGACTAATAAATTTATTATAAATGCATTCTTATTGAATTTAAAATATAGTGGTTAACCAATTTATAAAGTCAAATTATCTTCTGAACATTTACTAATTAATGTAGCTATCAGAATACATTAATTACTTCATTAATTCTCTATTTTCAATTTTTTTTTATTATTTTAAAACCTTGACGTTATTCTATCTTATTTTCAAAACCTTTCTTATCTTATTTAGTTCATAATTAGTTTTTCTAATTTTAGGAAAATTTAATCTTTGTTGATGCCTATCTCTTAGTAGGTAGTTTTGTTCAGTATCTATATCCTTGATTGAATTTACCTTATTTCTGTTACAGTTTCTACTTGTCATTTTACCTCTTATTAACTGTTCGTCACCTGCTTCTACTTCATCGGTCGGTATCGCACAGCTCCTCCATATTGTAGCACTTCCTCTCGAGCACCCCAGACTACCAACGGCCGGTGGCATTCTTATTAACTGATCTTCACTTGCGCTGGCCTTGCCGGTTCATCCACAATCGCTTCTCCTTGTTGTATTTTCACTCCCGCGCCTCGGACTACCCTCACTGGTCATTCTCTCAGTCTGTGCCACAGCTCCCCAAACAGCATCTTCACTGGTTCCAGCATCTTCTTCCATACTAGGTTTTCCTTCTTCACTCTTCTTTTTTCTAAAGGGATCTGTGAAAACAGTGTTCTCTAGTTTACTTAGGTATGCTCTTATATCATTCACTCCTGTAAGCTCATCAATTCTTCTATTTGTTACTTCTGATTGCTTCTGCCCACTTGATGAGTTACTTTTCTTATCAGTCCTCTCTACGCTTCCAGACTTCCTGTTTCGTGATGCACTTCTGTTTACGTGTGGTGGAGATGATGCTCTATTTCCACAAGTCTCAATTTCCTTATTTCTGTTCTTGTTGCAGCATCTGAATAAATCCTCAATGTTTTGATTATTTATGGACTCTACGTTAACTATGTTTCCGTTTATCTTCATTTTATCTTTTACTAAAGTTGCCCTAAATCCTTTACCTCGAGCTTCTTTTAATATTGGTATTAATTTCTTTCGTTTCTCTCTAATTTCTTTTGCAAAGTCATTTTCTATGAATATATTTGTGTCTTTGAGTTGACGCATATTGGCAGTGATGTGCTCTTTGATAGAGTAACTGTTCAATTTCACAATAACTGGTCTTTTTTTCCGTTACCGACTCTATACGCATTATTTATCGCACTTATGTCCAAGTTTAGACTGAAATACTTAGTTAATAATTCTAACACTACGAAACCAGTATCAATACCTTTTTCATGATTGCACTCTTCAACACCATAAATCACCATGTTATTAATTCTACTATCATTTTCCCATTTTTCAACTATCGATTTTAACACCACCCGCTCTTGGACTTTAACTTCTTTTCCACTTCAGTGTATCTGTTTACTAATGTATCTATATCACTTGCTACTTTGTTTAGTAGAACACTTGCCTTTTGTCTGTCTTCTCTCGTTTCTTTCATGTAGTTTATCCATTCTCTTTGAAACACTTCATCACTGTAGACTCTTCCTTCTGTATCTCCAGGACCAGGTTTAACTCCACATTTCCAATAATCAGTAAAATTGATAAAACAGCTGCGGCCACAAATATGTAGATTCTATCAGACACTATTGCATTTTCACCTTCTGAACATCTGCAACACTGCCCTTCATTGAAGTTCCCGATTCGCGCCCTGTAAGAATTTAGATCGTCGCCCATACCTTCTTCACAAGCTAACCTACTTGTATATGCTGCTTACTACACAACCGTTCTCTACGACTGCACTTTGTGAACTGAGATATATATATATATATATATATATATATATATATATATATATATATATATATATATATATATATATACATACACGTACATATTCTTTGTTTAGATTTTTAAGTTTCTCTTTCTGCTGGCAGAAGCAGCTGAATGGTTATGGAGACTTTCATGGGGTAGAACTAACTAAAGTATGCTTGTAAATTGAATTAATCTGTTTACTATGCAATGTATATTTTTGTATAACTCAACAGATGAATTGTATATGCCGTAAATTGAAGTAATTTGCGTGATAAGTATTATCTATTTTTGTATATCTCAACTGATTGAATTGTTTATGTTTTTAAATTGAACGGTTTTGATCTCAGACAGTGTGTACAGTGTGAGGCATGTAAGGGGAACTGATAACACAGCTACAAAAGGAAGTAAATAAAAAAAGGCATGCTGTAGCTACTTCCATCTTGAGGAAAGAGGAACAGCATGGAGAAAAAAGTCAGAGCTCCTTCAAAAGATAAGTAAATTTCACAATAATTTATAATAGGCAAAATTTATCAACTATTTTTCGTTCACTTCTAAATTTATCGCATTTTGCTAAGGAAAGTTTTAGTGATATTGTAAAGTTTAGTATTTAAACAATCATTCCACTGAACATTACTCACAAATTATATTCAATGTTTCTACTATTCATTTTTAAAGATCCTCCAGAAGTACTCTTGCTGTTATATTAGATATGATTTATGTTTTGAAATTTGGAAAGATGACCTATAGTAGTTTCAACAATATTCTAGCTTTTAACTAAGGCAAGGAGCACAAACCTTTTCCCCAGATTCTGTGCTGATGAGTGGCAGTTGCAGCAGTGTTATTCACACCTGCGCCTGCCATTGCTTCCCATACAGCAGGCAACTGTTCCTCTATGCTCGCCTTTGGCTTCAAGACTCTGAAGTCAAAAGAGAGAATACAAAAGCTTGTAAATGAAAGAAAATTTCAGATATAAAACTGCGAAATATTATGGGAATATAACTTGAAAGTGAAGAGAGTCAGGTGAGAATATTTCAATCATATGGTAGTAAATATTCTGTTCACTGAATCCATTCGACCACTGCGCTTTTTACTTACCTATAAATTGATATAAAATTCAAATGAACACGAGAAATTACTTCTTCATAAAATATGACACTTATCATTAAGTTTCTGGGAAGCACAACTGAATGTTAATTTTATCGAAAAAACATCTCTAAATTTTATGCTTTTTGCTGATGATTTATTGATCCTCTCAGATAATGAACACAATCTACAAAAAACAGTATTCAGCATGTATAAAATAGCTTTCGATTACAAAGAAAACAACAATTTTCGGATTCATAGGATCTCAACCCAATCGAACCAAAATTTCAATCAATGATATTAATTTAGAAGAGGTTTCAAATTTTAATTACCTAGGGTGTAATATTACATATGACCAACCAAACGACCAAGAAACTAAACTCTCCAGATTTCTACAGCTCCTGGGAACAATGAAACGAACTCTAATGAAAAGATTCCGGAAAGAAACAATACTGAAATTTTATAAGACAATGGCTATACCATTGTTAACATATGGAGCCGAAAATTGAGTACTGACCAAACAACAACGTAGAAGAATAGAGGTGGCGGAGATGAGATTATTAAGACCTCTTGCTGGTTACAGATTGAAAGATCAGAAGAGAAACAGTGAAATTCGTGAAGAGTTACAAATACAAAGTCTTCTTGACTTCATAGACAGCAGTGGTACCAACATCTGATGAGAATGGACATAAACCGCACTCCTGTACAGATGTTCCTATATCAACCAAATGGTAGAAGGGGTCTTGGTAGCCCCAGAAAGAGATGGAGAGAACAGTTCTGATTTCCTGGAAATGGAACAGGCCTAAGGGCCTAAACCACGATGTATTTGATGACGATGATCATTAAGTTTCTCTCAAACATTGCTCTTCTTACGTGTGTTTTAATTACTTAACGACACTGTGTCAACTGCAAGGTTGTTTAGTAATGTGAAATTGATGACAGAAGATATACGGAAAGACAAAACCAAGGATTCATCAGAAATTACCTGACATTCACATTACAGTTGAGAAAAATGTAGGGGAAAACCCACCTAGATAATTAGCCGAAATGGAATTCGAAACAACACCCAACTGCATCCTTCCTTACACCTGAGTTATGCCAGTGACCTTATTCTGATCTCTCATAATCCCAATATTTTTCACAGTCCCTATAAAAACAGCTTCAGTAATCCTTACCACTGTTAAAAAATTTATCCCCTAAATAAAAACTTATCAAGTGTTCGTATATATATTATTACTGCAACTTTCCTTTAACATACAGAGAGGTTATTTGCCTACATGTGAGGAATTCACACATAGTGATTCACATGAATTTACAGTGCATTTATTTTGCTTGGGCATGTGACAATGGCAGCACAAGCAGAGTAGTCAAACAACGATAAGGTGGCATAATACATGAGCCTAATAGTTTTGAGAGATGTGTGCAGTGCAGTTTTAAGTTCTCTGTTTATGTCTACTGTTTACCACATGGTTCGAAGATTTACTACCAAACAAAGAATTTTCACTTGCTGTAACTTTTAAAAAAAGGAATCACCTGTCCAGTGTAGTGGAAAATTTCAGGAATGATTTCCTGAGATTGATCCATCTAATAGGACAACAGGTCATAAAAGTCAACAAATTCAAAGCTACAGGAACAAGAACAAGAAATCAAATCAAATCAAATCAAATCAAAGATGTCACAAAACAACATACGAGAAAAAATAGCAAACATTTCAGGAGTAAAGCTGCAATGTGTGAATCAAAATGTGTTTGAACGCCATAAGCATAAGAATAAATACATTCACTGAAACTTTATGATCTTGATGAACATTAAAATATGGTGTTCACTTAAATCGGCTACAACTTGCCATTTCTGACTTCATTTATACACTGACGGATCCTTGATCTCCAGGGAACAAGGTGCTGGTGCAGATGTTACATGTCACTTTATAGATCTCTTGGATATAGATAAACAAGTTTTGATGGAGAAATCATTCCAATAAATGAAAATCTCAGGAATCTTCTATGCCACATCAATAAATTTAAGAATGCAGTTATATTGTCAGACTCCAAAGTATCTATTCTATCAATAGTCTCTAGCCACACACCTTCATCTCAAACAGCAGAAATAACTAAAATGCTCTCTCAATTAATATCACTCAATAAAAGAATTGTACATCTTGATTACACATATTCACTTCGGAATATGTATGATAAGACTTTCTTGTGTTACATTCTAACGTCCCTTGTTTACATGTCTCGACCTATTATGGGTCATCTTCAGAACTGGTCATTGTTGGTCTTGGCGCCTCTTGTTTTGTTTCCTGTAAGGGTGTGTTCGTGTGGTGTAAAGTGAAGTCAAAGAGTGTGTATTTTCTGAAATTGAGTTGTGTGTTGAGAATTTCACACCAACAAAAACACACCCCAATGAAATTGTCAACACACAACTCAATTTCAGAACACACACACTCTTTGACTCCACTTTACACCACACGAACACACATTCACAGAAAAATAAAAAAGAGGCGCCAAGACCAGCAATGACCAGTACTGAGATGACCCATAATAGGTAGAGACATGTAAACAAGGTATGTTAGAATTTAACACAAGAAAGTCTTATTATACATATTCCAAAAAGAATTGTATTCCAATGGATACCATCCCATTGTGGAATCCTGGGAAACAAGAATGTGAATGTTTTAGCAAAGAAGGGCAGCACTGCTACTTACAGACCTGTTACTAAATCTACGTATTACTCTGTGAAGAGATTTATTAATTCTATGAGGGGGATCCAGGAAATAACGACCGTTCGCACATACCTGCCGCGCAGCTGACTTCCCTTCCTTGTTTGAAGGTCAACTGGCTTCCTTAAGATGTGTTCTCATAATGTTGTGAGTACTGGTTGCAACAAGTCGCCATTGTGCATTTTGTGTTACTTCAAAATGAACGACGTGATTGATAATCCCGCCGACTGTGAGATGAGGAGTGTGATTCGATTTTTGAATGCCCGACATTTGAAACCTGCAGAAATTTACCGGCAATTGAAAGAAGTGTATGGTGATACTGTAATGAATGAAAGAAATGTGAGAAAATGGTGTGAAATGTTCAACAATGGGCGAACAAATGTCCACGATGAAACTCGACCTGGACGCCCATCACTCATCACTAGACATCGGATTTTTAAGCACTAAAAATTGCAGTTTTAGGCGCCTAAAATAAGCTCAAAATTTGTAAAATTAGGCTCTATTTTAATGAAAATAGGCATTTTAGGCACATCAAGGTATCATACTTATTTCTTTCATTGAAATTTTTAGTTATACACTAAAATACGCACAAAAAAGTATGTTTAAACATTAAAAAAGAATACTATATTATATTTATAAACAGAGCTGCACAAATTTAATATATTGAAACTAATGAAATAATGATTATTGATATCAAGATTACTCATTTTAAGTTATTGAAATTCAGTTCCATGCTCAGACTTTATTATAATTATCTGCACAGTACACCACCAGAATTTTTTCTAAATTCTCCACAGTTAACCTTTGCCTTTTGTCACTGAGAATCATTTTGAAAGCAGAAAAACTTCTTTCAACCGAAACTGATGTGAGAGGCGCAAATTTTAATTTAGGTACAATAGAAACATCAATACTTACTGGAACATTTACACTTTCCCCCGATATCACTCTTGATACTTTTTCCAACAATGAAAATCCTACATTCTTATTTAATACGTTGTCCCACTTATTTTTAACTTTTTTCCCAGTTTCGCCCAAAGCAGAATGTATGTTCACTTGAGCTTCCTTTACTATTGCTATTTGGCTACAAAGAGATTGTTTTTCATGTTCTAATTGTTCAATGCTTGCAGGTATGAAAGAAAAGTTTGATGTTATGCAGGCAATATCGTTTTTCACTCGTGAGTCATTCAGACAATCTTTCACTGCTTTCACACACGCTACACTATCAGTTTCAGGTAATTTATCAATAACTGTGACCACTTCTTTAAAATACTTAGAATAATACACCACTGACTGAATCCAGGTTCCCTATCGTGTAACAACTGGCTGAGGTGGGAGTGGGATATCTGGAAAGTTCTCTCTGAATATTGAAATCCTGGATGGGGCTTTACAAAAACATTTTGCTTGTGTTAGAAATAAACGAATTGACAAGAGGAAATTCATTCCGGATTGTTTCAGAAACCCTGTGAAGGCCATGTGCTAGACAGGTTACATGCGTGAGGTTAGGATAAAATGTTTTAAGAAGTGGAGCTGCAGCAACCATGTATGAGGCAGCATCAGTACAAAACAACAGAACTTTAGAATCGTCTATATTACCTGAGTATAAAGACTGTAGGCCTTTATTTACAAAATAAGCAATGGCTTGGCTATTCACTTTCGAAAGTTCCTCAACACATACGAGGTGTGGAATCAAAGGTCCATCAGGACTAAGTTTTCCTACTACCATATTTGCTATATACCTATTCATAGGATCTGAGGTTTCATCCACAGAGACCCATATGTAAGAATCACCTATATCCTCCCGAATGGAAGCTAAAGTTTCGTTGTATATTCTGTCTAAGTAATTTTTTCTTAGGGTCGACTCAGATGGGATATTTTGTTTGCAGTATTTTTGTAAAAACTGTCTTAAAACCGGATTTTCAATTGCATTCCAGGGAATGTTAGCAGCAACAAACGCTCTGGTTAAATCAGCATAGAAATTGCTGCTGAGATTGGATGAAGTAGGCTGTGTTAGTAAAGTTTGTTGCAGTTGATTTTTCTGCTGAGCTTTAGCCTTATGAGCCGCTCCTTGCACATGCTGCTTTAGGTGGCACTTCTTTTCTTGCGAAATCTAAAAATGTAAAGTAAACTGAATTAAAATAAAATCCTAATTGTTGTATTGCCGTATTTCTATCACAAAGTTAGTGGGTTCGAACAATCAAGATTTTAATGACCTGCAAATACTTTAACTATCGGAATTTAAAAGGTTAAAGTGTAGTGGTCTTAAAAAGAATTATACCTCAGGATAGCTCAGTCAATGTATAAATATTATAGGCCTACTCATTAAAATTAATAGAATTTATATATTTCAACTATTGTTACATACCTGTTTGCTACAAATCTTGCTGAATATTATTTTTCCATCATAAGTGAATTCTGAATATTCTGTTAGCCATTGCCGGATCAATGTAGATTTTGCACTTATATTTTTCGGCATTATCGCGTTAAACTTCACAGGAAAACATCCTACTGCTCAAAACTTCTCAACACAAATAAGGTGAGGGAAAGAGCAACTGTTAACGAGCATTCAAATGAACCGTTGTTATTGAGATTCAATTGGACAAAAATACAAAGTTCCACTTATTGTTGCATTTCCTGGTAGTGTTAACACTAGGAGGGCCATTCTTTTAAATATTTTGTAACGGTTTACCCTACTAATTCGCAGTTTTACGACTTTTCATAAATATTTCAAAAACACTCTTTCTCCAAAAATTGTGATTTTATGACACACTGAAGGGCAGTACAGGTAATTGGTTTCAGACCGAAAACAGTCATTTTTATAGTATAGTATATCTCTGAATCGGTAGCAGCACATGTTGTGATTGTTGCCTGCTTCAAAACTAAGGTTGGTTCTTTGTCGGCATTTATGCCTCCAAACATGTTAAATTCGGTGAAATCTATTGTGAGTGTCATGAGATTCAAAACATTTTGTTTCCTTTATCAATGGTTTCATGGCCGGTGTGAAGCAAACTTTCCACTTTTTAAATGCCTTAAATTTCGCAGTGAATGCATGTATAAATTATAAAAAGTAAGAGTAAAATGCGAAACTTTACAGTCAGTTAGGCATTTTAGGCGAATATTAACAAATTAGGCTCTAATAACCGTTTTAGGGCATTTTAGGGCACTATGAAACTCTTTGAATACCTTTCAATTTCCATGACACATAAATATTAATAATTATTTTTACTTTTCTCCTAAAGAAACAAAATAGGCATTTGCCCTAGAATCCGATGTCTGCTCATCACAGAAGACCTGAAGACTAAAGTAGACGACAGAATCTTGCAAGACAGGCGCACATCACTCGACGAATTGCATATTGCCTTTCCTGACATTTCTCGTTCTTTGCTTGGTGAAATTGTGTCGCAACATCTTGGCTACCACAAAATCTGTGCACGATGGGCTCCACAGCAACTGAGTGACCAACACAAAACTCAGAGAATGGCCTCAGCATTGACATTCTTGATGTAATATCACACAGATGGAGACGCCTTTCTTGATCAAATTGTGACTGGTGATGAGACCTGGGTGTCTCACAACACCCCAGAGACCAAGCGCCAATCACGTCAGCAGCATCATCCCTCATCGCCCAAGAAACAGAGAAAATTCAAACAGACTCTCTCAACACAAAAAGTCATGGCTACTGTCTTTTGGGATTGCAAAGGTGTTCTTTTGCTGGATTTCATGCCAAAAGGCACTACAATCAATGCAAATCGTTATTGTGAGACTTTACGAAAACTATGGTGAGCCATCCAAGACAAGAGGCTAGGAATGCTTTCAAGAGGAGTTGTGCTTCTTCACGACAACGCCCGCCCACACACTGCTGCTTCAACTCGAGAATTGCTGGATCAATTCGGTTGGGAAATCTTTGATCATCCGCCCTATAGTCCAGACCTTGCTCCTAGCGATTTTCACCTTTTCACTAAGCTGAAAGACTTTCTGGGTGGTACGCGTTTTGGAAGTGATGAATAGTTGAAGAAGACGGTGAACACCTGGCTTAATGAACTGGCGGCAGAGGAGTATAACACGGGAATTCTAAAGCTAGTGAACAGATACGACAAATGTTTAAATGTAAGTGGTGATTATGTAGAGAAGTAACAGACTTTGTTATGTAACGGAATTTGTTTTTTCAAATAAATATATATTTTTTAATTATTACAACAAAACGGTCGTTATTTCCTGGATCCCCCTCGTACATATTTAGATTTCAACAAACAAAATTTGATAACACAATCTCAAGGGAAAAAATGGAACTCTCTGCATCATAATCCACAGTTAATTCCCGATTTACCACGAAAATCGTCTGTAGCTGCATTTAGATTGGCAACAGGCCATGATTGTTTGACCAAATACCTGCATAGAATTGGAGTATATCAGTCCCCTAACTGCCCATTGTGCAACTCAAACCAAGAAATGGATTCGGAACACCTCAAAATCTGTGCTTCAGTGGCTGGCCATGATAATATCTTTGAAAAATATTGGAGCGCAAGAGGTCAAATGACTTAATTGTCAAATGCCTGGCATTAGAAAACAACAACTTTATGATCTTAAAACATCTTACATGTGGAGAAAGTAAAAAGAGAGAATTAACTTACCCATTGACTGCAGGTTTCGAATGTGGTGAGGCTGACACTTGCTGCTCGCTTTTGTTCAACAAGTTTTCTTTCTCTTTCTCCCCTTCCTGGCAGTTCAAATCCATCTGTAAGTCAACACGCTTAAACATCTATCATTGAGGAGAGATGTTATGAGTAGGCACAGAAGTTTATGCTCCAAAAACTTTATATACAAAGTTCCTGCCAAGCTTCCACTCATTTAACTGTTTACACTGTCACGAATTCTTGGTATTTCCCGCAACCCAACTCCACAAGTACTTTCCTCGTCCACTATTGTAAGTCAATGCCCCTTATTACTTGTCTGTCTCGTCTCTCAGTCACTTTGTGAACTCTTCGAAAGTTGTACGAGTAAGTGCAATGATGGATTTACTGATTGATGCACTAGTGATTACATGTTTGATCCTACTGTATCACTGGTCAACAGTGATTTTTTTAAAACATACAATTTCTGCTGTTTCTTATGTAATGTCATCTGACGATTCCAAAAATTAAGTCAAAATTTTTCTACCACCAACCATTTTTTTTTATAAGTTTAGAAAAATTTATTTATTTTTATTGCTATATACAGTCCTTAAAATGCTAATGGAAAGAAATTATTTCAAATATTTCATTTTATTGCTTTAACAATTGACCTGTAACTTTAGATCACTGTTGCTTGTGAAGTCAGAATTCATAAAAATGAATTTTATTCTTCATAAGACAGTGAAAGTTAATATTAATTCTTAGTTGAGTTGAAATTTACAATCATGAAACAAGTTTCATAACCCATGTTTTCTTTGTCCTAATTTTAAGTGTGGTAAAAGTATCGTATAAAGTGAAACATACCTCGAAATACTGTATAAATCACAAACAATTTTTGTTACGTTTATGATTACGGTAATTAACTTTGAAAGCACACAGGTGAATTTTACTACACTAGTTAAAAGAGCTTAGGAGTATTCTTTTGATTGCAAATTAGATGAGGACTGGAAATGGGCCCCTGAAATCTGTTGTGCTCAATGTAATTCTATTAGCCTAACTGGTTAACTAAAAGGGTCCGGTCATATGCCTTTCCAGTTCCAATGATATGCAGAGAACCTAAGGATCATTCAACAGATTGTTACGTTCTAGGAACCACAGATCAAAAAATTACAGAGAACTTGTCAGCAAGCTGATTCAGAACTATAACGTGATGGTGTTGTGTATCTCTGAAGATAACTTCTTGGATTCTCATCTATTTTTCTTTCCTCAAAACCTTCGTAGTGAGTGACGAACATGGACAGGATTTTTCTGAAATGGAAAGGCGCTACCAGGAAAAATGGAGCCCAAATATTGTCCGACTACTGTTGAACACTCAAAATAGAGGGTTTTCAAGCGAAGTATAGCCTAAAATCTATTTTAGGTACATAAATATGATTTTAGGTAAAATGTCAAAAGGTAACAATACTAGAAAAGTCTGAAGTACATTTCATATAATTGCTCAAAAACCTGGGTGTAGTGAAAACAGATCTGAAATCAGCACGAAAAACACTGTAAGAATCATCTCTTCTTTATCTTTTAACAAAAAAAATGTTTAATTTTGTTGAGCAGTGATATTTAGTAAAAGGCAAAAAAAAAAAATGACATTCATTTATACAGGGGAGAAACTGTGTGTCAATTTTCGATGTAAATATGATGGTGACCTTTGGTTCCAGTGAAACAAGTTTTAGAGAGGATTGTAAAGCCCATGTGCAAATCAAAAAGTACATTATAAATATAAATAGCCTATTTAGAATAAAAGAAAAATGAAAAGAAACTTAAAAGTCTTCCTGTTGATGGCACAAAATGCAGGATGCTGATGGAAGAATGCCAAGACGATTGAGGTGTTTACCCAGGATGTCATGTTCAGTGTTAAGACGAAAGCTTGCAACTGCTAGTCTTCTGGGTTCAGGAGGTATATCCTTCAGTAATTTCAAGCAAATATTGAGCTAGCAAAACTTCCATATTTTCGTTCCTTAATAAATGGAAGACATTCGTCAAAAATAATAAGGGGTTCACAACCAGAGTGGACCAAGTCCTTCTGGAATAATTTTGAGAAATTGAATCTTAAAGTTCCTGGCCCATGCTTAGCAACCTTCACTTTCCGTAGGAAATGCTGCCCTCTGTGGAGTAACAAATGATTTATGGACTTGTTTTGTTATGGCAATGAATAAATCTAAGTTTTCTTCATCCGAAATTGTATTAATCCACAAACTGGCCACTGGTGTATTTGGTCCACTCTGGTTGTGAGCTCCTGATATGTGATATCATTATAATTGACTTAGAAATATTGTATTATTATATCTTTCTTTATTTTTCAGCATAGAATAATTGCACTGCAATCAATACTGAATTCCATCACGGCTCCATCATAATGGAATTTCAATGTAATAAACGAACACAATTTTTCACTATCTATTGAAATCCTTGTAAAGATGATTTGATCTCTACAGTATTGCCATGTAAAGGTGACATATATATTAAAACATATTAAAATTTTTGGTTCACTCAGGTGTAACAAATGGGTTTACAACAAGGAATGCTAATCCTCTTTTCTGAGAGTAGTAGCTACACCACGCTCGACCCAGAAACTATTTGGATTTAGAATATTCACAATGAAAAGTAGAAATAATTCTGTAAATAACTAATTTCTCTGAGCCACAATTGCATTGGGACATACAGGCAGCACATTTCATTTATCTTATCTTAAGCAAGAAACAGTTTCAAGAAATATCTTTTGAGCTGTTTCCAAGTTCGTCATTTTGTGTTTTTCATTTCAAAGAAAGATATATTAACTTTTTACTAAAATTACTGTACCAGTATTTCATTCCCAAATAAACTCGTAAATACTGAATATAAACAAATTCCATAGAAGTGTTTAGAATAAATATCACTGAATACAGAGGGACGAATGACATTCAGACAGATGGCAGGCTTAAAACCATTTTAGGTATCAGTGATGTGAAAACATGTATTTACGTGAAAATCTCGAAATCGATTTTTTGCAGTATCACAATACTTTCTCTAAAAAGAAAGTCAGAGAAAGTATGTATGTATGTATGCATGTATGTATGTATATGTATGTATGTATGTATCTAATGCTCTTGATTTTACAATGAAGTCCTCCTTCGTGCTTCCCAATATTTCGATGTGATGTCTTGAGCTATTTGAAGGGCTGTGCAGCTTGCCAGATGATCCATATCCATTTCCTGCTCCTGACAGCATAACAGACAATGTGGTGAAGTCAGTATACCGATTCTGTGGAGATGTTTACTTAAACAATCATGGCCAGTGAGTAGCGTGAACATAGCAAAAGCAGATTTATGAGGAAGTTCAGGCATTAGACTAGTGTTTTCCAACAGATTTTTCCATTTGGTATTTTCACTTTCTGCTAATATTTTAATATTGTAATTGTGGTTGATCTTGCTTTTGATGATTCGTTTGACAGATTCATAGGACAGATTTAGGGAAATGTAAAAGGAGTAAAAATGATTTTCCTAACAATGAATTATGACAAACCTGAATACAAATGGTAGTTCCAGATAAAAAAAATAAGTAGGCATAGAACAGTGGTATTCAATCTATGGTACACATACCGGGTACGTGGGTTGGTTGTCTCAAGGGTACACATCCCAACTAGATATGTAAAAATGCTGACATCTATGGCTGGACATTAGGATCCAGAATACAAAAAACACTATTTCATTTGCAGAGAGAATACAAAACAAGGATAAACTTAAAAATAAAGTATACTTTGATTTGCTGAGAAATGTGAGATAAAAGTACAATAAATAATTGAAATGAATTAAATAATATTAAGTTATGTAGTAGCCAAATTACAGCTGTGAACAGTATGAGATGAAGATAAATGCAAATACGACGAAGACCATGGTCATAGGAAGTAAAATAAAGAAGGTAAACTTGCGAATTCTAAATGAAGCAGTACTGCAAGATGACCTTCACATACTTGGGGTGTACTATGAGCAGTAACATGAGCTGCAGCCAGGAAGTCAAAAGGAGGATAGCAATGGCCAAGGAAGCTTTCAACAGAAAAAGGAGCATCTTCTGCGGACCTCTGGAAAAAGAACTAAGGAAGAGACTAGTGAAGTGCTTTGTGTGGAGTGTGGCATTGTATGGGGCAGAAACATGGACATTACGACGAAGTGAAGAGAAGCGATTAGAAGCATTTGAAATGTGGATATGGAGAAGAATGGAACATGTGAATTGAACAGAGAGAATAAGAAATGAAGCTGTGTTGGAAAAAGTGGGTGAAGAGAGAATACTGCTGCATGCAACTGGTCAGGAAGAGGAAAAGGAATTGGTTGGGTCATTGGCTGAGAAGAAACTGCCTACTAAAGGATGCACTGGAAGGAATGGTGAACGGGAGAAGAGTTCAGGGCAGAAGGATATAGCAGATGATAGACGACATTAAGATGTATGGATTATATGCTTCCGCAAAAAAGTCTGAAAATAGGAAAGATTGGAGAATGCTGGGTTTGCAGTGAAAGATCTGCCCTTGGGTAGAATATTATGAATGAATGAATGAATGTAGTGTTATACAAGTGATTGTGTAAACTGGACAATGAATCTCTCAATATCATTACACAAATTTTGTTAATGTCCTCATTGGAAAATTTAAGAGAAAGGAGAATGGTTTTGGTTAACTTAAATGAAGTTCCCCTAGTACCAAAGAGAAGTTCTTTCACTTCCCATGTATTAATATTCATTTTGTATCTCTCACTAAAGTGAGGAAACATGAATTGTAAATAGACTTCTTTTCGTCGTTAACATTATTGGCTTGTTATCACCCTTCACAAACTGGACAGGGGGGTCAAGAATGAGGCTTCTTGGATTCCAGCAATTGATGGCTGTTATGTCTGCTCTTCTGAGCCAAGCAGTGCACTCCTTCGTAAACATTCCACTTTGCCTTTTGAAGATTGGTTTCATGAAACTTCTCACTTCATTGTGGAGATTGGTCCTCAGTAATTTTCCTTTAGGACAATAACCCAAGGGTTTCTACTTCACTGCATCCTAGATGGCGACAATTTTGATCTTGAAAGAAACGATCTAGTACAGATCATACTGCTGTGATGTTTGTGGAAATCTTTATGGCATTGGTCCACTCTGAGGAGACTTTATATTTCATTTTTGGTGCTTAATCAGGTATGGTAGTAACATCCTTAAGAATATCAATTCGTGCTGAACTTGGTCAACCCGTTCATTAATTGGAGAGCATCTTGTTTTTCAGTTTCAAGATTCCTGCAGAAATTAAGATATTCGTCATTTATTTTTAGAAAAATTCTGGCAATGTTGTAGATGCACTTAAATAAAACAAGCTCATAAGATTCTTCGGAGCAATAACAATAACAACAACAACAACAACAACAACAACAATAATAATAATAATAATAACAACAGGAACAACAACAACATATTTTTCATACATCAAACATAATTATTTGTTATTCCTTATATACAGTAACTGCAATGCAGTTTGGGGGTACAACAAAGGTAAAATAAAATGTATTTTGGGAGTATGCTAGCAAAAAAGATTGAATCCCATTGAAACAGAGCATAGACATATTTCATACCTCATCTAAATATCATTATGAATACAGGGTGTACCTAATTTCAATTGTATGTGACTGGTGAACGGTTGAAGATATAACTTATGATAACATTTATATGAAAGGAAAACTCAACAAGTTTCGAATCCTGTCGGTAGATGGTGCGTAGACACGGTTTCTTTTCGTAGATTGTATCGATTGTCAAAATGGCGACACGACAGATGAAAGTGCAAACTGTGTTGTGGTATGCAGAGTTAAAATCAATTGTTAGAGTTCAAAGGGAGTATCAGCGAGTGTTTAACCATGATGCTCCAACTGCTAAAAGCATTAAGAAGTGGCACAATACATTTTTAGCTACAGGATCGGTGTTGAAGCATGGTGGTGGTCGCAGAACATCCGACGAAATGGTTGCAAATGTTCAAGCCGCATATGAGCGAAGCCTGCAGAAGTCAATAAGAAAAGCTTCGCTGGAACTTCAAATACCAAAATAAACATTGCAACGAATTGTCCACAAACGTCTCAAACTGTATGTATACAAAGTGCAGTTAATGCAACGTCTGGAGCCAGATGACAAACCCAAATGAGTGGAATTCGCCAATATGATGCTAGACCGTCTCAGCGCTGATTCTGATTTTAACACCACTTGATTTCTTTCTCTGGGGCTACGTCAAAGATAAAGTGTACGCCACTCCAGTCAGAGACCTTCGTGATCTTCGGGAGCGCATCACAGAGGCTATTGAGAGCATTCCAGAAGACATGCTCCAACGTGCTTGGCAAGAAATCGTTCATCGCCTCGATATCATCACAGTGACAGCTGGAGCTCACGTAGAGATATGATGTGCATGTCAAAACTTGTTGAGTTTTCCTTTCATATAAACGTTACTGTAGGTTTCTATCTTCAACCGTTTACCAGTCACATACAATTGAAATTAGGTACATTCGAGCGGTCCAACCTGTATAACCATAAATAATATAGTTAGGTTTTTGCTGCATTTTAACTCAGATGTTTAATGAGGTTCCCTGAAGTTAAATTTATCACTGAAGTTAAAGTTATCAATCTGGTCATTTCATTGTGCTATAAGTATTCTGATAGTATTTATGCTTTCAATGCAATCCAACACAAGAGTGTGAGGAAATAGTCATATTCACACATTCCTACTAAGGACTGAAGTAGAAGTGACCATCTTACATCTGTAGGTAACACGACATTGTCCTGCTCCTCTTCCTCTATCTCTTGCTTCGCAACTGCAGGACTCTCCTTCTTGGGAGTTTCCTTTAATGCCAACTTAGTTCGCACAGAAGTAACTGGAGCCAGTGACCGCAGGTAATCTCTGAAAGGAATAAAACTCTTCAACAAATTGGCAGGAATATCCATGCACATATTTGTGTAATAAGTGAAACAGAATAAGTGAACGGATTATGTTAAGAGTAGTTACTGAAGTGAAGTCATTAAATTGCTACATTTACAGAGGTGCGAAAATTATTAGAATAATCTTAATTTTAAAGGTTTTTTAATACTTCCTTCACAAATATTCATTGAATTGATGAATGTTAGTATATAATATTACTATACTGATGTAGGATATATTTACTACTAACAATGCCGGAAAGCATTGTTGTACATTGGTATTTTTCTTATTTTACAATTGTTATGGGAATTCAGAAATTATTATATTATGTTGGCGGAATTGGAAACATCAAAAATTAATTAAGAAATGCTTTAAACAAATTCTTCTTTGCGTTTACATTGTTGTGAAGGTTCAAATGAACGTATACATCTGTTTTGTGCATATAATTTTTTATGTTTCCAATTCCGCCAACATATATAATAATTTCTGAATTCCCATCATCATCATCATCATCATATCCCTCACGTATTAGACCCTACAGGATCTGTTACGGTCTCATGCCAGCGCTTGCGTGGTCTTCCCAATTTCCTCTTTCCTCTTGGTACATAAGTAAGAATCTGTTTAGGCCATTAGTCCTATTCACGCCATAGTCGTCAACAGATTCTGCAGTCCGGCTGTTAATATTATGAGACTTGAATGTAATATGGAGTTCCTGTGGATAGGTTACAAGCCTGTCGCACAGTAGTCCAGTGGTAGGGCTGCTACCTTAATAGCCTTCTGGAATTCCCATAACAATTGTAAAATAAGAAAAATACCAATGTACAACAATGCTTTCCGGCATTGTTAGTAGTAAATATATCCAGTACATATAGCAAATTATAATTCACAAATAATTTATCAGCATATCAATAACAACCTCATAAAATTACTTACAAAAACACTCCCAAAAATAATATATACTTATGAAAAAAAAAATAATAATAAATTATTGGATTAACAATATTTCCACCGTTACAATTACATATATATAAACACTAAATATAAACATTTACATAGAGATAAAAAATTTTACAGGAGAAAAAGTTCGTCCAAAGGACTGGACTCTGGAAGAGTACCCAAAACGCTCATTGCATTTCCGCGTTGAATAGCAATACTTAAGCGTTGACGCAAATAAGTAGTGCAACGGCGATCACCAGTAATGGAGATCAAAATTTGGCCAATTTGAGATACCAAAACTTTAGCGTCATGACTCCAAGGACAGAAGGTCTCCACAGCAAAGGGGACAAAGATATAATTGTCTAAAAGATGAGCATATTTATTGACTTTCTTCTTCACGGCTAATTCAGCAGCAGATGCTGCGTGTCTGGAGGTATTCGGTAAGTGAGATGGAGCTAGAGTGTCAACGCAAGTGGAGTCCCAAATTAAAGATTTTCCTCTAGACCATGGAATAAAGGTAAGACCATCGGGTCGTTTACCATCTGCACGACTAATACCTGGTGGTTCCAAAAGAGACGGGATGCCACAAGAAGTCAGAGATCTTTTAATGATATCATTGAGTGATGTATGTCTGGGAATGCGACACTTGCTCCTCGCACAGCTGAGTGCATGATAACCGTAAATATCAGCAATTCCCCCGCAAATACATTGGTGTGGCTGGCAGAGTTTACAACCAAGGCGTAAAGCCATTGCGATTTTAAAGGATGTGCTATCTATTAGGGTGCCGATGTGAGGAGAAGGTAATGCGTGTAACCAAGCTCCAGACTCACTCTCTTGAAGAGCTAGGAGACGTGCAATGTCTTGTTCGGATGTGAAAGAAGAAAGGAGTGTATCTAAAATTTTTTGGGAAAAGATAACGTCCCACTGTTGTTGAAATTCAGGATGGGCAGGAGGATGAGTGGTTTGTGACGAAGTACACCAACTTGTCAGAGCATCACGCACATGGCAGATTTCAGCTGCATCACTGTATAAAGGAAAGAGCGATTTGATGCAACGGAAAACTCCAAAGGCAGAAGGAAGAAAAGCAGGTATACAAACGTCAGAAAGTTTCCAAATGCCCACACCACCAAATTTAATTGGGAGAGAGGCTTGAGTCCAACTAGTATCGGCAAAACTTATATTGAGGATCATTTCCAAACTGGATCGAAAAAGAGCATCAGCTTTATGTAGGAAAGTTGGAAGAAGCCATAAAGGAGTAGTACGCATAAAGTAAGTCATCTTAGGGATTAGAAAACAATTTTTAAGGAGATAATAAGAAATATGAGGATGTATTAGTTTTAAACGATCGATGAAATATTGCAAAGAAATTAGTTTTTCTTCAGCGATGTGATCGTCAGCTTCCAAAAAGATGGGAGATCCAAGAATCGTTAAAGTGGATTTTGACATTAGTAAAATACCCAGAGCAAGTTTTTGAAAAGTAGAGAAAACAGTTGGATTAAACTTAGAACAAAAATAAATTTCACATTTATCAGGATTAAGTTCTAACTCTATAGTTGAACCGAATTGAATGATTTTATTAAGATCTTGCAAAACGTCTGAAGGGGCTCCACTTAAGCAACCATCATCTAAGTAAAAAAGGTTGAGTTCACTAATAAGTTCTTTAATAAGGAGATGAATTGTTAGACTAAAAAGTAAAGGGCCAGCCGGATCCCCTTGTTGGCAACCTGATTGAGACATAATTGTATCAGAACCAAAAAATAAAGTAGAAGGGTGTCTGTATGATTGCCAGAAATAGGGGAAAAGTTGTGGAATTTTAAGTTTGACAGCTTGCAACATGGTATCTCTTTCAATACAATTGAAGGCATTTCTGAAATCTAACTTAAGAACGATTTTATCAGAGTTAGAATTGGCGGAAATGAATGAGCGCAATGAGTGAATAATACTTTCACAGCCCTGAGGTGAACCGAAGCCAAATTGATTCGGTCTAAAATATGCACTAATTTCTTCTTTGACACTAACACAAGCTATTTTGGATACCAATCTTCGGAAAGTGTTCCCAATGGCAATAGGTCTGATGCCACCATCCTTCTTATTGATTGCAATAAGGAAAGCTCCGTAAAATACAGGACAAATCCCAGGATCTAAGTCGCCATGTAACAGAAAATTGCAAAGGTCAGTTAACGAAGAAAGAAGCCGTTTACCGGAATCACCTGCAGATACAAAAAACCAGATCCTTAAGGTGTTGAGGTCGTAAACCATCGATACCAGCCGCGGAACCTTGTGGAAAGCTCTGTAGAGATTTCAAAACGTCTTCGCTGGTGACTGATAGACGAGGTGCTGTAGAATCAGGAAGGTCAGGGAAGGAGGAGGGTCTAGAAGGAGGTGGATGTTTAGATTTTAAAACATCATATGTAGCAGTTGTTGGATCTGCAACTCCCATATCTGAAGATAAGAAGCGAACAGCGCCACGGATATCTCCTTCCGAAAATTTCTATTCTACACGACGGATGTGATTAGAAGGAGAATCACCTTTATATGAACGATTCTTGACATGAGGAGGATTGGATGGGAAGTTTGTCACATTGTCTTTGATTTTAGATATTAGAGATTTATTAGCAGAACGACCAGGAACTCGAAGAGCTAAATATACGAAAAGAAATAAATCATGCCAGGAGGTAGTAGTATTGTGCGATAAACAAAAATCAATTTGTTGACTTAAGCGACTGGCAGCTGAAGATCTAGCGCCTTTAGGTATTCGGCGTAATACATTAACATTTTTCTTGTAGGTACTTAGTTTAGAGAAAAAATCATCTATAGAATTAGGTGTAGAAGAATCTGGAATAAAAGATTGAGAATGAACTCGAGAACAATGAATCTTTAATCCTCTAGCAGATTTGAAAATCTTGGAATCTGTAGAAGGACAAATAGGGCATGAAAAGAATCCTTCCGTAATATTATTGGAAGAAGGACTTGAATCGATCAAAACATGAGAATTATTGACAGAAATGTCACACGAAACTGTTGGATTATGATTCAAAGATTCATGACATCGGGCAATGTGAAGATTGATACCCCGTTGAGAAAAAGATTTGCCACATGCCTTACATAGAGCTGTTGAAACCAGGCAAGGAGTTGAAATGGTAGGGGAAGAGCAAATATCATTCATATTCATATGCTGTTGAATTATCTTGGATATTGAGGATTCGTTATTATCAGTATCGCCCATAAGGTAATAATTTGTTCTATATTAGAGCTATAATTAATGTGTGAAGTCACTGGGTCTTCGTTCTTCTGATCTGGATCGTATACTATAAATATATCCTACATCAATATAGTAATATATACCAATATTCATCAATTCAATTAATATTTGTGAAGGAACTATTAAAAAACCTTTAAAATTAAGATTATTCTAATAATTTTCACACCTCTGTATATCTGTCCTCGGCGCAACTTTATTCAATATTTATATAAATGACTTACCCACCCTATTAGAGGAATCAAACATGAAAACAACACTTTCTGCAGATGATATAGTTTTGTGGACTTCCGGATCTTACAGACATAGACACAAAATTAAAAATTCTGCTCTTAAAGCTCTAAATCAACTACATGAATGGAATACATCAAATTTGATGACACTCAATTTAAGCAAAAGTAACTACCAAATATTTTCACTTGGTAAAAAAGAAAGAGAATTCTATATCCAATTCAATGGCCAACACTTTCCTAGGACTTATGAATCCAAATATCTTGGAGTTATTTTCGATAGTAAGTTAACATGGAGCAACCATTTGAAATACATTTCTGAAAAAGCTCGTAAAAGATTCTCCCTTCTAAAAAGACTAGCAGGAAAGAAATGGGGATGCTCTAGGAATACTTTGAACACTACATACAAAATGTTTATACAGCCAGTGCTGACATACTGCAGAGAAATTTTAATTACTTCACCTTTCATTCACGAAATAGAATAGTTTCAAAACCAAGCTCTCAGGCTCATTACTGGTGGAATCAAAACAACTCCAATAGATTCTATGAGATTCCTCACTAATACCCTAGATCATATATATTACAGATCAGCCAAGCCTGTATTAAATATGGACGCATGTGGAAAATAACGGATGCTATGCGTCGCTAGTGTCGAGAAATGAGCTTGCGATAACCAACACTAGATGGCAGAGTACCTGAAAAGCACATAGAGTAATACAACTGTGGGATGACTTTTTTACGTCATACCAGTTGCGAATTTCTTTCTCATTGTAATGTGAGGTTATGTTACAATAAGACTTTGATGTGTCACTAAATTGTAGCATACAGAAGCTTGTTTTATCCAAATTTTTCAACACACAGATGACATTTTGGTACATGGCTGATATAATGTTGTTTGTGTTCAATATATAATCTGTCATCATTTGATGTACGATATCTAATTGTTTTTAATTTTCAGTAAACAATACTCACTAGCAACAATTATCACAAAATACTAAAAAGAGCAGATTTGTCTGCGTTTGTTGAATGCACATCATGATGCTCACGAAAAGACACTAATTTATTTTGTGTGCACAATATTACAATTTTTTGAATATGAAGGAAAAGCAGGTATCCGTCTTCTGAAATTTATCCGAAATGGGAAGAATTACAACCCCCTCCCCCAACATGATTCCTCTTTTCTATGCCTACATGTTTTCATTTTACAGGTGTATTATATGATGCGATATGGAAGCAGATAAATAATAACTGTACGTTTCTCGTCCACATTAAATTCAACATGTTCATAACGTAGGCCTGATATATTGCTTCATGTAGGCTACACAGCTGGCAGTGTTCTTTTTACGAATAAGTGGTCGTACTAATCATTTTCTTTTCATCTGAACTATTGCTAGAATATGCGTTTATGTTTTTATTTGCTCTGTATGTTGTTAAATAACTACTGAACATCGTCTTTGGTTAAATTGTTCTAGTATTCATTCATATCAGACTAACGGTATTGAATTATGTCCATAACGTGGGCGAGATATTATCAGGCTGGAAAATTCGCTCTGAATGCATTTTTTTACACAATTTTCTAATATTCAGCAGATTTACAATACCCTGTGCGGTTTCTCTGCCAATGCAGAGCTAATTGCAATATATGGTAATTCTGTTAATTTCCTGACACTTTTATATCCGTTCTCATAAACGTACTGATTTAGATTCTCTACCCTACTGTAGGTATTTTGCTCTCTACAAATCGTCATTAGTCAAATGAAATAGCCTATAATAATTGTTTGTAGCGACTACTAGTAAGCAACCTAATCCCTCCTGACCACCTCCCTTACGAATTTCTTTCTCACTTTAATCAAATTTCATTTATACTGGTCCTTAAATTAATGAAACTAGTGCTGAGGTAGTTACGGTGATTTCTGAAGTGAAAATCGTTCAATTTATAAGGGGAAATCAAAAATAATTTTTGTAGCCTTTCCTTGTTCTTAATTGGAAATCGCAGATGGACATTTCTAAATGAATAGTTTGTTATATAGAGACCTTCGAGACAATACTGACACTTGAAGTTCTTTATATAGTTCATCTATAAGAGTTAAACTAGCGATGAGGTAGTTTCCTTCATACTCAGCTTATTCACCTTGCATACATGAGTCTGTAACAGGTTAGGTTTGGTCAGTGCTGTCATGGTAATTTTTTTCTTGGCCATGCACCCCACCCCTTGTTTTCTCCCTTGAAATATATTTTACTCTCCTCTCTCTATCTCTCCAATTGTCATTTAATTATTATTATTTTTTTAATATTAAAGAAGAAGTAAAGAAATTGTTTCGCTTTACAATTTAATTGTACAAGTTTGATTTAAAGAATACACCATGTAGCACCACCATAGATGCACACTTGTCTCGATGAATCTTGGAGTGTATATTTGCAGCACTTCTTGTTTTTCAACCGTTATTTTATATAATTCTGGATTCCAGTGCTGAAGAGATGGATAATTTTTGTTTATGAACATCAAACAAAATAGGCTACCGGTAGGTACTGTAGGAACAGGAAGAGATGATCTAAGATCTGTATAGATCTCCACGTACAAAACTTAGGCACCCATATGCCGTATGGCTCCTTACAGACAAAATTTTCATTTCCCCATACGATTAATTAAAAAAAATTGTAGGTTGCATACAATATATGGCCTGGTGTGGCCTCCATGACAGCACTGGGGTCAGTTAGTTTAGGCACTTTTACACCTTGCATATATAATCAACTGCATCTCCACAAAAAAATTCCTTATAAATTGAACGGTTTTCACTTCAGAAATCACAGGAACCGCTTCACCCAGGTAAGTAGTTAGCAGTTAATCATTTCAAAGCTCTTGTTATATTATGAAATAGCATCACACAATGCTGCCAAAATAAATGTTCCCAGTGTTAAAATTACAGAGTGTAAATTTCGCTTAGGACAGTTTTTGCTCTGGAAAATTAAAGGAAACAAACAGTATATCAAACGAGAAGCTGAGACAAAAAACACCTGAAATTCGAAAGTGGTTAAAAATTTTAATATTTCGTTCTTTCTTATTTACCAGCATTAGGAGTATCAGAATTTTTGCAGAGCTAATATCAGAGGCCCCTCCTATTAGAGAATGTTTTGAATATTATTATATTCTGGAAAACTATACTGACACTTCAACCTCCCCTCCCCCCGCCTGAATTCTGGGCTGAAGCACGAAAATTTCGAAATGTACAAACTAGAGATGCGGCAGAATATTACCACAATGGTCTTCAGCAACAATTTTGTAAGACATATCCAAATATCTTCATGGTCATTATATGTATTAAAATAAAACATATACTACATGTGAAGTACCTACTAAAAATGAGAGAAATAGAAATGGGAAGGACAATAAAAAAAGTGGAATGGACAAACACTAAGAAACTATTCATCTTGAATCAGTATGAACAATAGGACACTTTTTTTTGGTGCTAGTGGTATAGAATATGAAATTAAGTTGCATCAATAAGTTTTTCGAATTTAGCATTACTTTAAGTATTTATTGTCCCCCTGTTGGAAAGATGGAATTACTTTGTTTGAAACTTGATGAAATTTTATTGTACCTTAACTCAATTTATTAAGGTACAATAAAATTCAAAATAATAACTGCAGACCATTTTAAAATAAATCTGTTGGATGTAAATTATTTCTTAATTTATTAGGACCATAAAGGTATTGTTACAAGCGATAGATTGAATCATTTTTATCTTAATAATTTAATGTAGGATGATTATTTCGGGAACTGTTATGCTCTAAATTGTGAGGATATTTTAATACTTTTTTAAAATATAAATTTGGAATATGTTTCCAGTTAGTAAAGAGTAATTCAGAGAGACAGAGGTCTCAAGCATATTTATTGACACATGCCAGAATTATTAAATATGAAAAAAAAAAAAGAGTTCTTGCACTAACATACTGTTTATAAAGTAACCAAATCTTAAGAAATACAGTATATGTACTGGTATTCTATATAAAGGCACAGGAGTGAATATAAATCTGTTTTAAGGAATTCCTATTTAATATTCCTGCTATAGGAACATGACAAAATAAATACAACGCAGCATGGAAGCTAATTCAACTCTTATCGAGTATTGTTGATGAGATGTGTTATGAAGGTAGACCGAATCATTCAATATAAATTTATAAATAGGACAAATAATAATAGATTAATTTCAATGTATGTAGTATCAAAACTGAAAGCGGTAACTAGTCTATGAATGATGTCTTAACAAGTATAAATAAAATGGACTCTTGACAATAGACACACATTTGGCTTCAGTAATAACTAGGACTTCAAGGAATTTACAGTAGCTCACCTGTCAGGCAAAACTCTGAATAGTCAGCATTGTCGAACTATAGAAGCGTGATTAAAAAGTATTTTTTTCCCCACCCATTACATATGATTGCTTTTTTCAAGTCCCGGTAATAACATTATTAAATTAATTATCCCACATATTTGGGTGGTGCCTTTTTTTGTTTCTGACATAATTTATGAGAGTTTCTCTTTTACACTTCAATAGAGAAATACAACTTTCAGTGGACAATGTACATGTAACTCTAATGGAACTCTAAGAACCACAGCATTAATGTTTTCTTCTTTTCTTTCATGCCCTTTAGTTTTTGTTGCAGATAACATCATGCTATTGGATAATTATACATGCACCTTTCTAATAAAATTGGCAAATATTTCACTGGTCTCAGAAGTAAAATTAAATTATAATAGCTTCTCGGTGCAAAATATTTACTGAAAATTATTGTAGGATTTGAATAGAAATGCCACTTCTCAGGCAAGGTTATTCGTGGATGACTGTATAATATATAGAAAAAATTAGTGATAAATCTTATATCACCGCCTTGCAAAACTAGCATGACGTTATTGAAAACTGGACTACAACAAATAAAATTAAAATCAATGTGAGCAAAAGTAAATCAATATGTATCCTTCTGTAAAACACAAAATTAAATTCGTCTCATATACCAATTAAATGGATCACCAGTGCCACAAGTAAACACTTAGGTACTGTATATATTTTAGTATAATATTAAAATGGATTTGAGGGAGGTGGGATATGATGGTAGAGACTGGATTAATTTTGCTCAAGATAGGGACCAATGGCGGGCTTATGTGAGGGCGGCAATGAACCTCCGGGTTCCTTAAAAGCCAGTAAGTAAGTAAGTATATATTTTAGTAACAAACTGGTTGAAATAAGTCACTAATATTACAAGGATAGCCTGGAAAACACTACATTTCTTTATGCGTATTCTTAAGAAAGCTAACCGAAAGTGAAAAGAATTAATGTACATAACCCATGTTCGTCCACTGCTGTGGAGTAATGGTAGGCACATCTGACCGTGAAATGAGTGGGCCCGGGTTCAAATCCTGATTGGGACAAGTTACCTGGTTGAGGTTTTTTCCGAGGTTTTCCCCAATTGTAAGGCGAATGTCATGTAATCTATGGTGAATCCTCAACCTCATCTCGCCAAATATCATTTCACTGTCACCAATCCCATCGAGGCTAAATAACCTAGTAGTTGATACAACATTGTTAAATAATAGATTTAAAAAAAGACGTCAGATAAGCAGAGGAAGTTACAAAAGCTTGTGGTGGCGAAGAATTTAAAGTGTCTGTGTTGTTAAAAAAAGGGAAGTACTACAAATGGCAGAAAAAGTGGATGGCCTATATTGATGTATTTGTTACGTGACATTACACAGGAGATATCACCACATATAGTTGTAAACAACCGTGGATATTTTAAATCTGAAAGTGTACTTTAGTGTAATCAAGTGTTGCTTTGTATAATAAGAACAGTGTATACGGTAAATCTCTATATGCATTTGAAAAGATTAGTAATCAACTTGACAGAAATGTTCGTGTGTCTCAATATAATTTGTAATATTTTATTTGTTAATGGCACTGTTATTTTTATTAAAGTATGCGATTTAGCAGTTACATGTACTTCACAAATGTCTTAATTGTTTCGAAAACAACTAAATGCATTTATGACATTTGGCACAATAATATGAACATTTTCCATTTTGGTAATAAATTAAGTGGCAAGAAAATGTTCATGTGTCACACCATATAATATTTAATATTTTTTACATTATTAATTATTCCTTTTCATTACGATTTTCTGCTTATATCTTGGAATGCTTACGTTAAAAAACAGTGATGTGTCTTTCATGAACTCCTAAGTATTTGATTAAGTATCCTGTGAAGATCATAGCTACTTCGAAAATGTTATGTGTGTGACTATGGAATGACCCATCAGTATTGTTAGTATTGTTACAAATTACAAAACCTGAAACTGTTAGAATGGGATCAGGAGTAGTGACAAAAAATGTAATGTTGTAGGCCTACATCAACATGACTATTTTAATCCAGTTTCTAATAGTTTTTAAGGTTTGAAGGCCTTTTGAGGTAAACAGTATTGAACATGTGAGGGAAGGGCTATTTCTTGGTAATGGATTAGGCCTGTATATTTTATAATATTATTAACTATATATTGTTAAAGTACCTAGTAAATATCGTAATATGTATATTATATAATACTGTAAACGAGACATCACAGGCTGCACACTAGATTATTCCTGTTTTTGTATAATTATACGAACATGTATGAAATAAGACTACTATTGCTTAGGTTAGGATAGTATTATTTATATATTGTAATAAGGCTATATGCACAAATTTTCCAATATACTACTATCATAACTAAATAGGTAATGTTAACATTAATTTTCATACTTTTTTGTGTTGCAAGTTAAAATAATTCAAAGTAAAGTATAACAAAACCCCGACAACATTATAATTATGAACGTCAATTCTCTTATTTTATTTATTTTTCAGTGTTTAGTCCCTTATTTCCCATTGTTCTTTGGATTTATCATTAGTGAAATATCAATTAACGGATAAATTATGTTATACACTCAGTTGATAATATAAATGATATTCACGACAAATATATAAAAAGAGAAGAGATAACGAATCATAATTTAGCCGACCGATAACTTTATAACATGGTCTACATATTCTGGGTACATTGGCTTTGCGCGAGACTCTGTATTGTATTCTATTCAATACAAAGGCGTACTTTATCTTATCTCTTCGCTTCGCCCACGTGACAACTATAATTAGCTGCCTCGTTCCAAACTTGCCAAGGTCATATAGGCCAATAATATTTATCCATGGTCATCAGTTGTCGACAGTACATACGGTACATACCGTTGCTTACGAGATCCACAGATTCCTTTATACCTGCTAATTCTGGATAAGAGTGGCCTTGTGGTGAGCTACATGGAAATTACATAAGGTAAAATAATTAATTAAAGTGTACCACTTAGAAAAAAATATGTAAAATTAAATAAACTTAAATATTGGTACTACTCATAGAATTTAATTTAATTACTAGGCTAAATATTAAGTAAGTACAAAATCTCTTTTCCTACTAAGCCAATTATGTAAGAACAATTTTTAGGGCATTTTTAAGGGCATTTTTGAAAGATTTTTACGTCATAAATGCATTCTTTTTAGGACATTTTTTTATGATTTATAGGTCATTAAAATCCTAGCCGTACTCATTTGATATGCACATGACCCTCTCCCATTTAAAATATGGACCCTGCTCTAAGATGGCGGCCACAATCCAAAAATACCAGCATAGGTTAGCATCTTCACCTATTCTTTCATGAGATACTCAAATATTTTACATTTTTCCTTCTGTCTCCGAAGTTAAAGGTGTCCTCGGACTCCCGACTCTATACATAATTTTGAGAAATAAGTGTTCAAATGAAACCTTGAACTAGCTAGAGCCCTATCGCAATCTCATGGCATCAACATGCGCAAACTTCTTTCTGAGACTTCGGAGTGGAGGGTTCTGTGTGTGGGTGAATGCTTACTCATAGAGCGTACTGTTCAAACACCCCCCAACAAGACTCTTGGTGAGTCCATGTAAGTGGATGCCAATTCGTCTTTCACACAGTTGCCGCAAGTTTACAATCAGCCTCTACATTAATATGCTTCTTTTAAAAGAAAAGTGATAACTGTGAAGTTAAAAAAAATTTACAGTTATGAAGGGTACATTGAACTCCAAAAAAAAAAAAATTCACAACCGAATTTTCAAGTGTGATGATTATACAGCAAAATGTACAGTGTGGCACAGATAAAAGTAGCCCACCTCCCATTTGAATGTAAATGCGATATTTTGACTGCTTGAAATTCCATTATCATATTCTATCGTATCATATCATAATGAAATGAGTAAACAACTACAACAATGGACAATTTTATGCAATAATCCTTTGGCGGATGCCCTCAACAACTTCTGGTGTGCGAACTAAAGTAACACTTTATCTTTTTACATTTTGAACAGATCTTATAGTCACTTTTTTACCAAACCCTCTATTACTCTCTTTGCCGGTTGTCCTCTATCCAGAAAACTTGTCTCTGAAAATTTCGTAGGTTTCCTTAATCGAATCTGTTCTCACATAAGCTTCCACAATTTCCACTCTTTCTTGTATCGAGTAAATCATTTTGCAGAATGCGAACAGACAGTGTAATTCGACTAATAACTATTGATGAAATACTGCCAGGAAGAATGCCAACAATCGATTATTGCATAAAATTGTCTATTATTGTAGCTGTTTACCCATTTCGTTATGATACGATAGGATACAATAATGGAATTTCAAGCAGTCAAAATATCACATTCTCATTCAAACGGAAGGTGGGCTACTTTTATCTGCCCCACTCAGTATTTATGTTCAATTATTCTATATTTACAATGATAGAACACATTCTCTTTATTATTTATATGAACAAAATAATTAAAGAGTGGAAGCAAACTCGCCATGGATATATACAAATTAGCAGACACCTTAAATTGGATTCAATTCTCTTTGCAGATGATTTGGTATTATTAGCACTTTCAGAAGACGACCTCTAAAGGTAAATATATAATTTGCAGCAAGTAGCAGCCACATACAATATGGAAATTTCAACAGATAAAACAAAAATTATGGCATACTGTGGGAAATACCCAATACAAAGTAAAATTTGTCTCGATAATAAAACATTAGAAAGATGTAATAGTTTCCCATATTTAGGTTACAATCTTTCCATTTTTGAAGAATTGGACATATCACAGAAAATTAATAAATACACAAGAGCTATGAGCATTATAAATAGTGTGATGAAACCATCCTTGGTTCAGAAACACACCCGCATACATCTCTACAACACATTGGCACAACCGATGCTCAGCTTTGGCAGCAAAGAATGGACACTGAGGAAAGCAGATAAAAGCAGTATAACGGCTTGTGAAATGCGATTCATGCGAAGAACAGCGGGCTATACTAAGTGGGATCTGAAAAGAAATTGTGAAATTTTAAAGGAACTAAAAAATCAACCAGATTTAGATTACATTGTTCAATATCAGTCTAATTGGAAACATCATTTGGAAAGAATGAGTAATAGTAGACTCCCAAAGGCAATTTATGATTATGTACCACATGGCCAAAGATCTGTGAGTCGTCCTGCTAAGAGATGGCGTGAAAATTTTATGTGAGATTGTAACAGGCCTTGTGGTCTAACACTTGTCAGGCAGAAGAAGAAGAAGAAGAAGAAGAAGAAGAAGAAGAAGAAGAAGGTATTCTCAAAACAAAACATTGAGTGATAAAGAAGCAATAGCATTATTAACGAAGTCTGAAGTAATTTCAATTTTTCATACTGTCAAATATGGTCAATTTTCTAATAATGAAATCTAATTTGTCAAAATAAACTATACGTAAGCATGTTTCAACAGTGTAATACTGATGCTAAATAGCCTGTGGTAGGGTTAAAGCCATAATGCTTTTCAAAATATACTCCATCACTTCTCACAGAATCTTGTCGTACAAGCTCTGAAGAAATCAGGACGTTCTTGTGTTTCTTCAGTTCTATCTATCGTAGGCAATTTATTACATTGAACATTGAATAAAAGAATTGTATTCCAATGGATACCATCCCATTGTGGAATCCTGGGAAACGAGAATGCGGATGCTTTAGCAAAGAAGGGCAGCACTGCTACTTACAGACCTGTTACTAAATCTACATATTACTCTGTGAAAAGATTTATTAAATCTACATACTTAGACTTCAACAAACAAAATTTGATAACAAATCTCAAGGGAAAAAATGGAACTCTCTGCATCAAAATTCACAGTTAATTCCCGATTTACCACGAAAATCGTCTGTAGCTGCATTTAGATTGGCAACAGGCCATGATTGTTTGACCAAATACCTGCATAGAATTGGAGTATATCAGTCCCCTAACTGCCCATTGTGCAACTCAAACCAAGAAATGGATTCGGAACACCTCAAAATCTGTGCTTCAGTGGCTGGCCATGATAATATCTTTGAAAAATATTGGAGTGCAAGAGGTCAAATGACTTTATTGTCAAACGCCTGGCATTAGAAAACAACAACAACAACAATAATAACAACATTGAACATTGAGCTTTTCGCTGATTAAAACTTTGTGTTTATGTTATTTCGAACACATTTATGAAGAATCTTGCAGCAGTATGTCTGTAAATAATTTTGATTAGAATTTCAATTCAAACTTTATTAAACAATTAAAATACTTTATACACTTCAGTTAATTACTGTACTGGCAAATTTACTGTAACAGAATTGAATTTTAACAGTTTTGAAGTCGGCATATTATTGCTGTATCTGAATATACAGGTACCCGATATATTATAATATCCTTATTTACTTAAGTATAATTTGAACAATTATCTAAAGTCTTAGAGAATGTCATTAATAGAGAGTTTTTACATATTTTGAAGAAAACAATTTGCTTTATGAGCAATACATTGGTTTTAGGCAGATTTAGCATGGTAAATCAACTGCCTTAATGGTAGAAAATGTTGTTTTATAGGTTTTCTTAAAACAGAATTCCCTGACTTGTTTATGTGATTTGTGTAAGGCATTTGATCGCTTGCCTCATGATTAGAGACAGTCAAAATTTGTGACTTGCGAAAAACCTAAAAATGAAATAAACATAGTTTAAACATGGTTCACATAAAAAATATCACATAATTACAGGTTTCAACTCGCGCAACACTCGCAAAAGATCGTAAAAATCCTATGAATCTCGAATTTAGCATATTTTCTGTCGTAATTCAAGAAAGGAGGCAATTTTTCATCAATTAATAAATGCATTATCTAAATTTGGAAATTTTAGAACTTCTGTTTGAAAAATGCATATAGTTAAAAATAGTCCTGGACTTTCAGTGCGAGAAGGTTTGCTGTCATTACGTGAAGATCACAGTGATTTTGTGGATGGAACACTCCAAGCTATATGGGTTCCAGTTTCTAATGCTGACTGTGAACTTTTTTTTCACAGTTCTCGTGTGTGCTAACAAATAGAAGAACAAACCTTACAATGATAAACTTAGAACTGTTGTCTGTGTACAACTTTGGCTGTTAAATAGTGTTAAGTATCTTAGAATTCTTGTCAACGTAAAACTTTGAATATATAATTATAATTGTCAATTATCTTAAGCAACATAATAATTTAATAAAACAGGGTGAAAATTTCAGGTTTACTCAAGAATTTTTATCCTTTTTAATCAAGAATTTTAGCCCCTTTTATTCAAGAATTTGGACTGTCTCTATTCCTGATATAGATTATTGCTGAAGAAACTTAAATTTTATGGTAGAAAGGAAACGAGATTTCCTTAGTAGAATGGTTATCTTACGAATAGGCAGCAACTTGTTGAATTTGAGGGGAAAATACCTACTCTTAATGTTGAAGTTGCTTAAGGCTCAATTTTCTGTCCGTTTCTTTTTATTGTTGATGTCAATGATTTACCAGCTACATTCCAGGGAAAATTATCTTAGCAGATGACACTACCGTTAAGAGTGATATTGAATCTGAAGTGGCTGTAAGGTTACTAGGTTTCTGGATGGATGCTAATATGAAATATATACAAAATTAAAACTTTAATAACAATAACGTATTATACAAAGCAATATGTTTACCATTTAATAGTATTAAATATTTACACAGTACTGTGAAATGTCAAGAATTCATCTACAGAATAGAAAGTGTGAGATATTAAGTAATTTTTTAGTTTTACCTTAAATAATGCAGGGTTTTGGTTATGATTCTTAATGTCTTCAGGAAGACTATTGAAAATTTTTACTGCCATGTAACATACCAGTACTCCCCTTTCATAGCATTATAAATATGGTGATGGCATATGAAAATAATTCTTTCTGCGAGTAAGCTTATTTATACTATATGGCTGGATTAGTTGGAAAATTTTCTTTATTACATAAGAGGAAATTCATTAAAAAGTATATATAAGACATTCAGGGCTAAAGTGAGTCAAGTCCATGAGACGTAGTTTTGAGATAACAGGACTTAAAGTTAACTTACTCTAGTGGATTATCTAATTTGACTAGCTATAATTTTATTGCTCCATTCTCAAATTCTAGATTTATAAAACATAAACAATTGTGATGTTAACTGATGCAACGCTTTGTTGACTTGAATCCACTATGGCTCAGAACATCATGAACAAATAATCTGAGCCAAAAGTAACTGGTGTCACCTACCGGCGAATGCTTGGAATTAAGACTTGATCCATTACTCCTCAGAAAAGATCCAACTTCAGATAAACAGAAAATGAATTAAACTCAATTTATGAAAATTTGTGACTTGATTCACTTTAGCTCTGAACGCCTCAACAGATTTGTTAAGGTCAGAATCTCTAATTAAAATGGTCTATATGATTCTCTAGCCTTTGTTTCAATTATTACCTATTCTAACTGCTCTTTTTGGTAATATGAAAAGGCTATATTTTTACTATCTGCTGAATTTCCCCAAAAAATATTATTCCGTAGGACATAATGGAATGAAAATAGACAAAATGTATTGTCTTTAAGATATCGCTGTCGAGAAACTGTTGTAACGATCTAATTGCAAAGAAATATTTAGAAGTAAAATATGCTAAAAGTCAAAAGGGCAATAACAGCGGCAAAGGAAGCTTTTAATAGAAAAAGGAGCATCTTCTGTGGATCTGTGGAAGTGAAGTGCTTTGTGTGAAGTATAGCAGAAACATGTATGGGGGCAGAAACCTGGACGTTAAGACGAAGTGAAGAGAAGTGAATAGAAGCACTTGAAATGTGGATATGGAGAAGGATGGAGCATGTGAAATGAACAGACACAGTAAGAAACGAAGTTGTGTTGGAAAGAGTGAATGAAGAAAGAATGATTCTGAAACTGATCAGAAAGAGGAAAAGAAATTGGCTGGGTCACTGGCTGAGAAGAAACTGCCTACTGAAGGATGTACTGGAAGGAATGGTGAACGGGAGGAGTTCAGAGCAGAAGACGGTATCAGATGACAGACAACATTAGGATATATGGATCATATGAGGAGATAAAGAGGAAGACAGAAAATAGGAAGGACTGGACAAAATATAGACAATTACTCATTAATAGCCAATATACATGATCATGAAATAAGAAATAGTGAACAATTAATATTCCATACTGTGATTACATAAAACTAGTACAAATTTTTCTCATGGGGATGAAATTATATAATAAGCTTCCCAGTCAATATTATAAGTTACCAACCAATAGTTTCAAAGCTAGATTTTATAATTGGTTTTTAATTAATCCTTTCTACTCTGTAGATGAGTTTCTTAACATAAATTCATACGAAATTGTTTTTTAATAAATAAAGTTATTTAGATTTAGTTACAATTATTACATTAAGAGTGAAGTGTTTTCATTAATTTTAGAGTTTCAAAATGTTTTGTGTCTTCATTCTAATTAAACTTTACTGTTTTCAATTATATGTGTATTTTCAAATGTAGCCTATGATTTTTTTTCCTCCCTTCTGTATTATGACGAAGCCTATCACTGTATGTTGTAATGGCTTAATAAATTGAATTGAAAGACTTGCCCTTGGGCAGAACACTATGAATGAATGTGTCAAAAATGATGTGAAAAATAAAATAAAATATGTACGTCTATAAAAGGAGTTATAAGGACAGAGTTTATTCATGCCACGTCTCAGAGCATGTACTGTATAATGAATGAAACAGGTTTGTTTTCTCTCAAATGTTCAAAAACATAACCTAAAAATCCTAAAAACTGAAATCAATATGGCCTTCCTACTTACTTACTTACTTACTTACTGGCTTTTAAGGAACCCGGAGGTTCATTGCCGCCCTCACATAAGCCCGCCATTGGTCCTTATCCTGAGCAAGATTAATCCAGTCTCTATCATCATATCCTACCTCCCTCAAATCCATTATAATATTATCCTCCCATCTACGTCTCGGCCTTCCCAAAGGTCTTTTTCCCTCCGTCCTCCCAACTAACACTCTATATGCATTTCTGGATTCGCCCATACATGCTACATGCCCTGTCCATCTCAAACGTCTGGATTTAATGTTCCTAATTATGTCAGGTGAAGAATACAATGCGTGTAGTTCTGTGTTGTGTAACTTTCTCCATTCTCCTGTTACTTCATCCCTCTTAGCCCCAAATATTTTCCTAAGCACCTTATTCTCAAACACCCTTAACCTATGTTGCTCTCTCAGAGTGAGAGTCCACGTTTCACAACCATAAAGAACAACCGGTAATATAACTGTTTTATAAATTCTAACTTTCACATTTTTTGACAGCAGACTGGTTGATAAAAGCTTCTCAACCGAATAATAACAGGCATTTCCCATATTTATTCTGTGTTTAATTTCCTCCCGAATATCATTTATATTTGTTACTGTTGCTCCAAGATATTTGAACTTCTCCACCTCTTCAAAAGATAAATTTCGAATTTTTATGGTCTTCTTACTCCCATTTTTAAATACATGCAAGATATACTACCTGAGCATCAGTTTAACAATAATTCAACTTACCGACTGGTGTGACAAAATTATTTCCAGGAGGACTGGTTGGTTCAGGCAGTGTGGGGACCTGATACAGCAGCCAATAATGATAACAAGATGGCTCCTCCTTGTAGCCTGCTATGGTGTGTACATAATGTCCATTGGGCCACTCTGTTGCCTCAAAACTGCAAAATAAAATTGTACAGGAAGCTATTTTATGTGTAATCAGTGGTGGTATTCTAATTTTCCAACAAACAGTTCTTTCGCTAATGACCCAAATTTCATAATTTTAATATGAAATATTTATTTATTTAAATCCACCACCAACAAAAGCAGGCTTCCAATTACAGGTGGCTTACACAGATACATACACAAAATACCAATAAGAGAAAAACACAAAACAAACAACACAAACGAAAGAAAGAAAATATTCATAATGGTAATAGATGCTAGAATATAGTATTGCAGTTAATGGTAAAGGTAAAGGTAAAGATATTCCCATAACATGCCATGAAGGCACTTGGGGGGCATAGAGGTAGAGCCCCATGCTTTCCATGACCTCGGCACTAGAATGAGGTGGTGTGGTCGGCACCACGCTCTGACCGCCTTTTACCCCCGGGAAAGACCCGGTACTCAATTTTATAGGAGGCTGAGTGAACCTCAGGGCCGTTCTGAATGTTTGGCAACGAGAAAAAATCCTGTCACCACCTGGAATCGAACCCCGGACCTTCCAGTCCGTAGCCAGCTGCTCTACCAACTGAGCTACCCGGCCGCCCTTGCAGTTAATATAGTGCCAAATGTCAATATAATGATGCAAAATATTTAAAAACTAGAGTAAAAACATTATAATACACTTCTTCATAATTTAAATATCTAAGGAAATACAATTCTTTTTAATATCGTATGAAATTTTTCAACTGTTAAACTGAAATCTAATTGAGAATCACAGTTTATAGACAGAGAGTTGTAAGTATTACACATAACAAACAACGGAGAGTTCTTGAAGAAAACAGTTCTAGGAATGGGAATAACAAAAGGTTGCCTATGACGTAATTGTTTTTTTTTTACAATGAACTGAAGGAATTTAAGAAAGTTACAGTTATTCAATATACCGTTAACAGTCTTATAGAGTAAAATTTGGCTATTTATTAATCGTCGAGATGTTAAAGTTTCATAATTAAATTCAAAAAGTAACTGATTATATGAAATTTGCTTGTCATTAGACGACATGTGATGTTTTTTTAAAATATAAATAACGTAAAAATCTTTTCTGTATCCTTTCTATTTGCATCTGATGGGAATGAAACTGAGGTGACCACATTACAGACGCATACTCTAGCTTACTCCTAACTAGAGTTTTATATAGAGTATCAATAGTATTTATATTTTTTAATTCTTTTGTATTTCTGATTATAAATCCTAATTTTCTATATGCATCAATTACCACGCGATTTAAGTGCATTTTAAAACATAAGTTGTGTGTAAAATAAAATATACCCAAATCCTTAAATGATTGTACTCTAGGTAACTTCACACCATTAATTTCATACGAATTTTGAGCAACTGCTTATTTTTAGAATACGTCATAAAGCAACATTTATTAAGATTCAACAAAAGAAAATCATCGATACTCCATCTATATAGTCTGTCCAAATCATGCTGTAGATCAAAAACGTCTTGTTGTTTGTCAATGACTTTATACAATTTAACATCATATGTTAAGTAAGATAATAAGCAACTATAAATAAAGAGAAACTGCACAGCTACATGCTATTGAAGAATTATGTGTAGAGTTATTTAAAAACTCACAAATGTTGAGAGAAGAGAAATATAGAATATTTGCAACATCTATTAGCTTTGAATATCTGAAAATGCATCTACACATGCACTTACAGCCTCTAACTTTTCACTTTCCGAAACATCAACCTCTCTATCATCTATTTTACTTTTTTCAGTGTTATTTCTACCGCCACTACTGAAAAAAAAACTTGATAAAATGTTTTGACATTTCATTGCACTACAGCACTATACTGATTGCTCTCTGCAAATAAGAGGAAAGAGATTCAAACATAAGATTCAGTATTGCCAATACCATACTCTTAACGAAAAAAGTAATTTATTTCATAAAAATGGAATTAAAAATTGTAGGACAAGTGTAAAAACAGGAAAATTAAGTACTGTCATTTCCCATAACTATGATCCTGGAACAACTATGGTACATGATACAACTATTCAAAGAACATTGTAGAAGTAACATAGACCGTTTGTAGATAGCTGCAGTGACTTGACTTCAAACTACAGTATAGAAAAAAAATATAGATAAACAAGGTACTATGTCATATAGTACAAAATTTGAATGGACCATAGTTGTGCTCCAGGACTATAGTTATGGGAAATGACGGTATCTTATTTATGTACTTAATAGTGTACAGGGTCTATTGAAAAATGAATTATTTTGGATAATTTTTTTGAAATGATGTTCATCCTCACGAGAAAAAACTCTTCCCCGTGCCGTACAGTCGATTTGGAAACAAACACTCCCTCCCCTCACTGCAAGAGCTGTTAAATGAAAGAATGGTTAATGTTTTAAACCTTCATTAAAACACATAAATGTAAAACCAGTTTCAATTGTTGACAAATTATGGTGTACAATTTTCAAACTATCTTCTGTTTGCTGACTGCACAAATGTAAGCGACGTATCAACTCTTCATGGACTCTGGTGAGCATGTCATGCGTTCAATTCATTCCATTAATTCAGGAATGGTGCTTGGTTTAGTCGCATAGATAGATCCTTGATGAATCCGCAGAAAAAGAAGTCCAGGGCAGTTAAATCAGGTGATCGCGGAGGCCAACAGATTGAGCTTGTTTGGCTGATCCACCTGCCTGGAAACACTTCGTCTACAGAGTAAACGCTTAATTTGAGCGATACTGTTTCCAAATTCAAACCAGGCAGCAATTTTTCTCTTCTGTAATAACATTAAGTGGCTGCATGGTATTCTATCATTCCAGTCTATCACAAAAATGTGTATAGGCATGACAGTAGTAGAAAGTCTATATATTTTTTAAGTTATGTTTTTAATAAGAGGAAGAGCACACTAACATGTATATTGTTGAGTGTTTACACTTTGCTATATTCTTTTATAGAAACAGATTAATTTCTGCATTTTGTTATGTGGTATCTGTCGCAATGTGATTCACATAAAGAACACACAGTCATCTTCAGGTGTATGGTAGTAGGTTGTCTTGCATATTTTGTGGTGGTAACCATGAACTGCCAAGCTTGTAAGCGTATGTCGTAGATCTTAATTTAGTTGTGTCCATACTATTCATCATATTATCAGTGCAGTAGAAGTTTGACTACATCTCTTCTCTTTTCAGGCGTCTTTCTAGTAGATTAGTGGCTTGTGCAGCAAATGCTGCAAACTAAGTTCATTAGAAGTTCAAATTAAAATTTTTCAAATTTATTTCCAATGAAGAATACCAGACATTTTGGTAGTTATTTGCTTCCATACCCCTCTGAATGGTTTTCTTTTTGCTAAATACTTTTTATTGAACCTATACATCTTCAGTTCCTGAGTTTCAATGCGAAAACGCAAGTAATAATGTCAGGACGATCGGTCCATTTTTCATGTGGAAGTGAAGCAGTAGCTATTTCAGGTCATTGCGGATTGTAGGTGAGAGTTAATAAAATATCAGGTTTGCCATGCTTTCCAACAATAGATATAGCTGCATGTTTCGTGAACTACCTTGAAATGTAGAGGGTAGAATCATCTTATCCTGCTATGAGATCTTGCTAAAGTGATTGGGGACACTACAACATTTTGTAGGCCTCTTATTTTATCAATAAGTAATATCTTTTGGTCTTTCCTTAGACATTATAACTTTTGCGCTTCCTCCAGACAATACTGAAGAGAATCACACATATAAATATCTATATCACTTACTTACAAATAGCTTTTAAGGAACCCGGAGGTTCATTGCCATCCTCACATAAGCTCACTATCGGTCTCTATCCTGAGCAAGATTAATCCAGCCTCTACAATCATATCCCACCTCTCTCAAATCCATTTTAATATTATCCTTCTATCTACGTCTGCCTCCCTCAAGGTCTTTTCCCTTCAGGTCTTCCAACTAACATTCTACATCCATTTCTAGATTAACCCATACGTGCTACATGCGCTGCCATCTCAAACATCTAGATTTAATATTCCTAATTATATTAGGTGAAGAATACAATGCGTGTAGTTCTGCGTTGTCTAACTTTCTCCATTCTCCTATTTCATTTTGATGGTAATAATGTCATCAAACATTCTTAAGTTTTGTAGTTTTTAATATCCAATACACACACGGCTGTACTCAGAAAATTACACACCAGAGAATCTGACCTGTAAATTCTTTTTAGCAAGTCTTGAAGTTTTCAGTAACCAATATTACAGAAACGTTCTGAAAAAGTTACACAAATGAAGGTCGACATATTTATGATGTCAGAGAATCTGAGCCATCTGAACTCTAAATATGTCAGCAATCCTGCAGGTCATATAGCCTTTGTGTGATATTGTTTATTGTAGTGTGTTTGTGTTTTGTTTTATTCTGAAAAGCCATTATTTCTCAAAACTGACGACAGATGGATTTTGGAAAATAGGAAAATGATGTAGGAAAATTGACATTTCACTGAAAACAACTATTTTTCTGAAAAACTTTGGATTCCAAACTTCGAAATGAGGGATTATTTATTAAAATCCATTCAGCCGATTTCCCATAATTTCCATTCAAATTATATATATAGATGGTCTGATGAGTGGATGGTAGAGGGCGGTGAGAGTCGCATCCTGAGGTCTTCAAGCAGTAAAGTTTCCTTGGCCAGTTCGGAAATCAGCCAGGAAAGTGTAGCCTACATTTCGAGAAACCAAGGTTTCACTTCCTCAATAGTGACTAGGTGTTTGAGACTTAGTTTATACCAATTAATTCTAGTCTGTAACTGATTATCAGTATAGGGACAATTTTACAGTAGAAAAGTACAGTGACAGTGTCCAATGAGAGCATGTGAAGGTCTTTATTTCGAACATAGCTTTTGTTGCTACTGCAGTTCTGTCCTGTATATGAATGCGGTATAATGTTGTTGTTGGTTGTAGGGTGATCCCTAAGCACTTGAAGGAGTTGACAATCCCAAGTTGTTGACACTAGCGCATTATTGAGTCCTTTTTTGCAAGTCGGCCTCCTCTTCTAAAAACCATCTGGACTGTATTACTTTCATTCATGCATAAATGAGTTTTGTCTGCCAATTCTGTCAAAGCATTCAAGGCTCTTTAAAGATCTTGTTTATGTGGCGATACAAGATCCATATCATCTGCGTACATAAGCAAAGATGTTTTCTCCGAATTTCGCTAAATTATGTTTTTGAACACTACATTTCATTGTTCTACATGCGCTATTAGCATTGAAGCGGAAGAGGTACTGGACTGTCGATGTAATCGCAGATGGGTTTCAAGGTTGCAGGCATAATTGCCATATTCCTGTTCTGATTGTTTCCATACTTTGGCGAGAAATAACAATATAATAATATGATCACTTCGAGCTGTATTGTCGTTTATTTTTGCATTATGTTTACTGCAATATTAAAAGTTGGGGAATTTCTTGTTGAATTAATGTTCTTCCTTTCTGTAAAGAAGCTTACATTTTCACTTAAAAAAATTAACAACTGGTTCTATGAACTACAACAAATTTAACAAGCGGTTCAGGCAAACCAGTGCGAACCAGCTGAATGACATAACTGTGTGTGTCATCCACCTTGTAACCCTTAAAATAAAATACAATTCATAAGTACAGCAGGGCCCCAACAATGCGATCTGAAGGGACCAAAGTTGAAATTATGCTTCCGAATTGCTAACTTTACTTGTTTGGCCAAACACCTGCATAGAATTGGAATATATCAGTCCCCTAACTGCCCATTGTGCAACTCAAACCAAGAAATGGATTCGGAACACCACAAAATCTGTGCTTCAGTGGCTGGCCATGATAATATCTTTGAAAAATATTGGAGTGCAAGAGGTCAAATGACTTTATTGTCAAACGCCTGGCATTAGAAAACAACAACTTTTCTCACTTTCTATTTAAGGTCTTCAACACACATATATATATATTTTTAATCTTCCAGTGCTTGCGTACAGACTGTTGCTCCACTGAGAACTATTAATATGATTTTCTCACGTACCTGTCATCCCAATTTCTTCCCAATTTTCAAAGCTTTCAATAAAAGACTTCTCATTATTGACACAAATTTTAAGCTCTGAACTCGCATTTGCTTAACAGTTATTAACAGTTCAGGAACAATGAACTACTGAAGAAATTTATAAATATAGTTTACTAACTTACTATCACAGAAATCTAATAAAACATAAATCTAATCGACATCAATATTGTACTCGAAGACAAAAGTCTACTTCCATTAATTGAGCCTAAATGTCATACAAGTGCAGCACTTAAACATGATGCTAGTTTCGGCCCAAGACTTTATAATAAAATTACAAACTATTTTCCAAATTTGAAATATTTTAAAACTGAACGTTTTAAAAAAGAAATTTATAAAATTATTCATGATATATAACATTAACAAATGTATGTATTTTTTTTTTTTTTACCTTTTATTTCTGTCGACTATATTCATGTTTTTATTGAATATCAATGGCTTCTGTCCGATTGTCAATTTATATTAAATGTGTTTTTTCTCTTTTTTACTTTCTTCTTCTTTTTTTTTTTTTTTGCTCGTGTGTTATTTTTCGGTTTGAATTAAGTTAATTAGCTCACCGTATTCAGTAAATTCTCTTTGTAAATTTTATGTTATATTATTGACTAAGACCACACCGTACACGAACCTGGCTCTTACGGTAGTGGCTAGAAACAGTTTTGTTTTATAATTTTAATCTGTACTCACTTTGCCTACTAGCTAGCTAAATAAAGTAAAGAGTCCACAGCGACCTGTAATGTCAGTTAAAACTGCAGCAGTCACTATTGTTACAATTAGTCCTCGCTAATCAGTATAAGTTAGTATGCTTATAATTCTATCGCTAATAAAGATCTAATCTAATCTAATACATGTACATATTTATATTATGACTCCCATGTGTTGCTGCGACAAAGACGAAACTCGAGAAGCATGTAAAATGTTTTGGCTACCTGGGTGTGAGCAATATCATACGAAGCATCTTGTCTCTTATCGTCCACATAGTTAGACTCTAATGACTGAATGGTTTCGCACATAATTTTTTTAAGATATATATTTTCCACAAAAATGTTTGTCCATAACTTCTTTATGATTGTAAATAAATTTAAACCCTTTTATTTGCTTGCGCAGTGCCAGCCCACAGCGACTACTATGTGGCAGTAACTTACAGCGATTACTGTAGAGTTAAAGTGAGGGGTTGATCAGTCCTCTACACAATGTTTATATTTTCCTTATTGGTCATTCGAGCTTTATGGTTGCGAAAACTGAATTTAGAAAAAGACTCAATTATGAAAGACTGAATTGACAAGTATAATTTCTAAGAGCAGTAATAAACTACAAATACTGGACAAGGAAAGAATGCAGGCTTAGATACAACCTGTGCTGTCATGGTAATTTTTCTATTGGCCATATGCCTCACCCCTTGTTTTTTTCCTTGAAATATATTTTACTCTCCTTTCTCAATCTCTCCGACTGTCATTTAATTATTTTTTTTTTTTAATATTAAAGAAGAAGTAAAGAAATTGTTTTGCTTTACATTTCAATTGTACAACAAGCTTGATTTAAAGAATACACCATGTAGCCCCACTGAAGATGCACACTTGTCTCAATGAATCTTGGAATGTGTATTTGCAGCACTTCTTGTTTTTCAACCATTATTTTATATAATTCTGGATTCCAGTGCTGCAGAGGTGGACAATTTTTGTTTATGAACATCAAACGAAATACATTAGGAACAGCAAGAGATGATCTAAGATCTGTACAGATCTCCGCATACAAAACTTAGGCACCCATATGCCGCATGGCTCCATACAGACAAAATTTTCTTTTCCCCATACATTAATTAAATAAATCGTAGGTTCCCATATGATGTATGGCCTCCATGACAGCACTGGATACAACAACCACAAATCCACAGTAAGAACTGATGATGATACTTTCCATTTCGAGCTCAATGTCAATTTTTATCTTTAGTAGGTATCTCATCATTTAATTCTCACAATTTCTGAACTTAATCTTCTATTAAATCCACGATCTTTTTTTCTGTTTTCTTTCAACATTCACGTTAATGTGCGCTTAATCACAGTTTGACAAACACTAAAGTAAATTAAAATTGAAATTCAACTGCAAACAATAAACATTTTAATACATATCTTCAGAGTTGATTTTCGTTACTCAATTAGTACATCACTCTGTGATTGTTTTTTTTTTATTCGGGAAATGAGTTAAGAAAAAAAAAAGAAAGACAGAATTTTGTTTTAAATCATGGTTTATTTAACAATGCTCGCAACTGCAGAGGTTATATCAGCGTCGCCGGTGTGCCAGAATTTTGTCCTGCAGGAGTTCTTTTACATGCCAGCACATCTACTAACATGAGTCTGCAGCATTTAAACACACTTAAATGCCATCGAACTCAGCCAAGATCGAACCCGCAACCTCGATAATACAAGGCAAGCGCTATACCAACTATGCTACCGAGGGTGACTAAGAATGAAAGAATTGCGTTGGCTTGAATAATTGCAACTGTGCTGTATCTCAACATTCTACTTGGAATATAACTCTTTTAATAAAAAAAGAGTTTTAATAAGTAGGTACTTCTAGGGTGACCAGATGACCTCTTTTGTCTGGACATATCCTCCTATTTAGACCTTTGTCCGGGGTCTGGGCAGATTTTTAAAAAACCGAGAAATGTCCTACTTTTCGTAACTTGTATGCCTGATATTTTGAAATTATTTGATATGACGCCTTTCTCAAGTAATTTGCCTGTAGGTGGCAGCAGCAACGACAGAATATACTCTTTGCCAAAGATCATAACTCGCTTTGCTCCTATTTGTTATGCTCGTTGTTTTCATATGTAGCTAACTGTAAAATCATTTTATTTATAAAGTTTTGTCATAAGTATCTTAGAGCACTCTCGTTAAAAAAAGTAAAATACTGGTATGTGAAAATGTCACATGTTACGGTTTCGAAATAAGCTATTCAATTATAGTTCCGTTGACTTTCATATGTAGCTAACTGTAAAAATATCATTACAGTTTTCTCATAATTATTTTGTAATGAAATAGATATTAATATACTTATAAATATGATATAAGCCTAAATCTGTACTGTATATGTTTTGTAATAAAATAGATACTGACGTAATTTAAAGTATAAGAAGCCTAAATCTAAATATACATTTTCTGTCCTCTTTCTTCAATGTCCTCCTTTTTGAATCGCTGTGCCCTCTTTTTTATAGATGTGAATCTGGTCTCCCCTGGGTACTTCGGTATTTAAATGAAGTGAATAATTATCAAAATTAATATGTTAGAGAATATAGGAATTCAGGAGGGTCTATACGGCGACATCTGGAGGCATCAGAATTTGGGTATCTATGTTTCACTAGCGGTAACAAATGATACTCACACATAGTGGGAATCTTGTTCTGCAGCTATTTGCATTATGTGATAAAAAGTCGAATTCTTCTCAGCTGTCACACTGATGGTGAAATTCTCTGTCACGTTTATTCCAACCCATAATGTATATGTCACAGTTGCAAGGTCATCTCCTTTAGGATTTTGTCGAGGAGTCGTGCCTTCCACTGTCAAATTTGAATCCGCACTTGCCACAGCAGTAGGAGGAAGTGTTGTTGCTGTAGACGGCTGGAGTTTAGCTACTGGAAGAGCAAAGATTTATCAAATATGAAACATTTTGATTATTTGTACAGTTTTGTTACTACATTACATATTATATATATATATATATATATATATATATATATATATATATATATATATAATCTACATAAATAATTATAAACATATGCAAACTAATAAAGGAAGAGAAATTAATAAAGTATAAAATAATAAATAAATACCACTCCGAAGATGGCCAGTTTGATAACGTAAACCTGGCCACAATTTTGTGTTGGCAGAACTATTAATATATGAAAAATACTCTAATTTCTAGATGAAAATTTCCTGGCAGGACTAGGGAATGTCTCAGAACAAATGAAGTCTATAATTTTATAGTGAAAATAACGAATAAAATGATATGCATATCTTTAAAGTAATTTTTGACATTTCATTGGAACAAAAGACAAATCGTGTTTCTAGAGATAATTGCCACTGGCTAACCTATACAACAGTGTATAGTAAAATATAGCATCGTGATGCACTTGGGGAGTTATGATAGGTAGTGAAATGCGGTTGCAAATACCAGCTATAACGGCTGGGAGGGGATCATCGTGCTAACCACACGATACCGCCATTCTGGTTGGATGATCGTCCACCTGTGCTTCGGCATGTGGGCGTGAGACCAGCACCCAGCTGGTCGGTCTAGGCCCTTCATGGGCTGTAGTGTCATGGATTATGATTACACGTATTTCTCCTCCAAATACATTATTATTGGCTGCTGCTGCTGCTTAAATAATTTCAATTTTTTTTCCTTCCTTTTCATTGCAATCTGTTTTATACTGTTCCAGTCTATTTCGACAGGAAGTTAACATGGAGCAATCATTTAACACTTTGCGCCCGGCCATGGTAATATTACCATGCGTTTAAATTCACCAAGGCGCTGGACATGGTACTATTACCATTACAAGTTTAAAAATGTACTACACTAAAACCGTTTGAGTTTTCAACATGAATGTTGCACTGTATTGTAGGTCCGTCTTTCTAGTTTTAGTTTTATATAGCAAAGACATCAATTAGTTAGACTTCAAGTTATGCCCTCTGGAACAATGTACTGCTGCGTCTTCAACCTCAGCGACTTATTCAAAGCTCGCGCGCAAAGTTCGAACATTCGTTTTGAGAAAACCATATGAGGTATCATTATGAATCTTGTGCCGTATTATAGCCCTGTTCATATAGTATTAGTTTCATAAAGCAGAGGGCTCTAGCTTATGGCATTTACATGCTAAGCCATCTGGAGTTCAGTGCTGTACCTCTGGTAGCTTGGCATAAAGAGAAACATTTCTTGAAGTAATGTTTATGTCAGCATTCATAAGATAACATTCTCCAGCTGTAATTCTATGACCCCAGACTAAATATAGAATGCCTCATAAGGAAAAGTTTCATAATATCTCCAGTTGGTTCCTAGATATTACAGTGGAAGTGTGTTCGGTGCGTAATGGATAATCCAGGGACGAGTACAAATGTGCAACCTTCGCGGCCGCGATATGTAACGAGTGCCGAACTGTGTGAAATTTTGAATGATTCAGATTCAGATTATGAGGTTGAGGAATCTAATCGTTTTGCTACGGAGCAAGATTTTATTCTTCCAGAAACAGAAGAGCTAGAAACAGAATCTGTACCGGTAGACCCAGAAACAGAACCTGTAGACCTGCCAGTAGAACCACAACCAGAGAAAGGACGAAAAAGAAAACGAGCTGCTTCTAGAAATCCCACAGAAACAAATTCAAGGTGGAACAAAAATATTTAGCTAGTAAATAGACCTATATTTTCTGGAAATCCGGGACTGAACCCAGATTTGGAAATAAACAACGAAAGCTCTGCCATTGATGTATTCAATTTATTTGTTGACAATTCAGTATTTTCGGAAATTCAATCAGAAACAAATAAATATGCCAAACAACAAATCAATATCAGAAAAAATGAAGGCCCTATCAAACCAAAATCTATATATGCTCAATGGAAAGACGTGTCTATAAATGAAATAAAAATATTTTTTGCAATAGTCATTCATATGTGCTTAGTAAAGAAGCCGTCTCTAAGGGATTACTGGAATTCAGAGCCAATTCTACGCACTACTTACACAAAAACACTTGGGATGTCTCGGGATCGATTCCTGGCAATTTTCACAATGCTGCACCTAAATGACAATGAGAGACGTGTCGCCAGAGACCAGCCAGGCTACGATCCTCTCTACAAAATAAAGCCATTCTTGAATATCCTCACAACGAGATTTCGAGATGTGTACACTCCAGATGAAAATCTTACAATAGATGAGGCTATCTGTCCATTTCGGGGTCGAATATTTTTTCGAGTTTATATAAAAGGAAAACCTCATAAATATGGAATAAAAATCTATGAACTGTGCGAGGCTATCAGTGGATATGTGCACAGTCTCCAAGTTTATGCTGGTGCACACGAAACAGAGGAAGATTATAATACTGCTTTCAGTGTTGTCAATAGATTATGTGAACCAGTAACAAACAAATGGCACACGGTCTATATGGACAGATATTTTACAAGTCCAAAACTTTTCGATCACCTGTGGACTGTTGAAACAAAAGCAGTAGGAACCGTTACGGCAAATCGCAAAGAAATGCCAAAAAATATATTTTCAGAAAAACTAAAAAAAGGGGAAAAATTGACTGCACAAAGAGATCATCTCCTAGCTATAAAATAGCGTGATGTACGAGATGTATATTTACTAAGCACTGCACATGATGATCACATTGTTCAAACAACATCGAAAGGAGAGCATCAAAAAATAAAACCCATTGCAGTTGTGGACTATAATAAATTGAAAATAGGAGTAGATAAATCTGACCAGATGCTCTCATATTATTCCTTTCAGAGGAAATCACTGAAGTGGTGGAAAAATTGTTTTTTCACCTCTTTGATCTTGCACTTGTGAATGCGCATATTTTGCATCGCAAGAAATGTGTAAAGAAATTGACACTTCACAAGTTCATCGCAAAAGTTGCAGAGAGTCTTGTTACGAGTGTAGGGATGGAAATGACGATACAATCACGTCTAAGTACTGGTGGTAGGCTTGTTGGAAGAGATCATTTTCCTCACAGGATTCCTGGTATAGGATCGAAACAAAAAGGTCATACACAGCGTACGTGCAAAGTTTGCGCAGATAGAGGCAAGCATCACACTGGCAAGGCCACACAGAAGTACACGACCATCTATTGTGCGAGATGCGATGTGGGACTTTGCATCGGGAATTGTTTCGAAATTTACCATACAAGAGCGAACTATTGGGAGTAGCAGGGAAAAGAAACTAATGCTAAGATAACTGAAAGTGAAAGAGTGTAATATTTAGTGTCAAAAGTGTGTTTTATATGTACATAATTAGTGTGAATTATCTATGGAATCTTGGAATAATGTGCCAAAATCTGCAACAACAATACACTCTCAGGATGAAATGTAAGTACCAATACAACTATCATACACAAAAGTATATATCTTTATTTAAATCCTGTTAAAATTTTATATTTTTATCTCTAAATTTATTAATTTTATTAATTTTTTTTGAACCCTTAAAACTTTCCGGCACACGGTAACGAGAGTATTTAAATGGCTCTGGGCTCAAAGTGTTAAATATATTTCTGAAAAAGCTCGTAAAAGATTTTCCCTTCAGAAAAGACTAGCAGGAAAGAAATGGGGATGCTCTAGAAATACTTTGAACACTACATACAAAACGTTTGTACAGCCAGTACTGACATACTGCAGAGAAATTTTATTTACTTCACCTTTCATAAACGAAATAGAACGTGTTCAAAACCAGATCTCAGGCTCATTACTGGTGAAATCAAAACAACTCCAATAGATTCTATGAGACTCCCCACTAACATTAACAGCATCAAAATGACAATAGAAGAAAAAGCACTGATTCAATATGAAAAACTTATCAGATTACCAGGAAACAATTGGCATTCATACAGTACTCTCTGTAGATTGAAAACTCAAAAAAGTTTCATATCAATGGTTCAAGAATTAAAACAGAAAATCAACATCCCGAATTTAAAAGAAAAAATAACAAGGTGCCGGTGCAGGTGTTACGTGCTGTCTCTTCTCACTTTGTAGATCTCTTGGATATGGAATAACAAGTTTTGATGGAGAAATCATTGCAATAAGTGAAAGTCTCAGGAATCTTCTATGCCACATCAATAAAATTAAAAATGCAGTTATATTGTCAGATTCCAAAGCAGCTATTCTATCAATAGTCTCTAGCCACACACCTTCATCTCAAACAGCAGAAATAACTAAAATGCTCTCTCAATTAATATCACTCAATAAAAGAATTGTATTCCAATGGATACCATCCCATTGTGGAATCCTGGGAAACGAGAATGCGGATGCTTTAGCAAAGAACGGCAGTACTGTTACTAAATCTACGTGAAAAGATTTATTAAATCTACATACTTAAACTTCAACAAACAAAATTTGATATCACAATCTCAAGGGAAAAAATGAAACTCTCTGCATCATAATCCACAGTTAATTTCCGATTTACCACGCAAATCATCTGTAGCTGCATTTAGATTGGCAACAGGCCATGACTGTTTGGCCAGCACCTGCATAGAATTGGAATATATCTGTCCCCTAACTGCACATTGTGCAATTCAAATCAAAAAATGGATTCGGAACACCCCAAAATCTGTGCTGGCTGACCATGACAATATCTTTGAAAAATATTGGAGTGCAAGAGGTGAAATGACTTTATTGTCAAACTCCTGGCATTAGAAAACAACAACAACATAATTATATGAAACAACAAGTCAAAGTCAGGATAGGAGAAGAAATGTCTGAAGAAAGTGAAATAGGGAGAGGAGTATGACAAGGATGCCCTTTATCACTTATCTGTTCAACATCTACTTGGAGAATTTGGTAAAGAACTGTTTTCAGAACATGGGAGGGGTGATAGTAGGAGAAAGAAGAATAAAGTGCATAAAATTTGCTGATAATATGTTGTTGTTAGTAGAAGAGGAGACGACACTAAGGGATATGCTACTGGAGCTAAATAACAACTGTGAGCAATATGGGATGAAGATAAATGCAAACATGACGAAGACCATGGTTGTCAGAAGAAAAATAAAAAAAACTTGCGAAATTGATTTGTTCATTAATCATCAATAAATTTAAACGAAGTTAAAATTTGAAAGCAAAGTCGGCATGGGTTAAAGCCATGCAATTAAGAAAAATTTTACATGGGAGGAACTGTAATAAAACAAAATTAGGGGGTACACGTTTGATACATAAAAAAAAAAAAAAAAAAAAAAAAAAAAAAAAAAAAAAAAAAAAGAAAGAAAATCCCATATAAGGGAAACCCTAACGTAGAGCTTCTCGCTTAATGGTTGATGTAAAATGATATTAATTAAGACATTAAAACAGGGACTAAAATTCCTGAACTATTTACTTTTGTTCACAGGATGAACTTAGCAATGCTGTAGGCTACTTTATGTTCGTTATGTCAAAGATCAACCTGTGTTGATTATCATAACATTACCAGTGTTAGAGACACAAGTTAGTGCCTAGGCCTAGCCTATTTTATATGAATATACAGTAAAACCCCAGTAAGACGCTGTTCAAGGGACCACGTATTAACCGGGACCGCGGTATTAGGCGGGTATACTAATTTTGACTTATATACAGTATCTATTAGCATTTTTCTTTATTGAAATACATGAGTCATGAAAGGTAATATAGTATTACTCCATTATGTAATTACTGTACTGTATGTCAAAGACATTTACAATATGTACTGTACTTAATTCTTTCGGAAAAAAAAAAGTCATTTATAGTTGTTTGCCATGTGCATGTTCTCCAAATCCTCATGTTTACCACACTTCAGTTTCCTGTGATTACATCCTCCTGACATCGCAGCTGCAGTGATTGAGTCGCGATTTTTTATTATCGTTCTTAATGTCGATGATGGGATTCCTAATGCATCAGAGAGTTGTTTCTGAGTAAGAGTACTGTTCTCATCGTACTTTCGTAAGATTTTCAATTTTTCCGACAAATAAAGCGCTTTTCATATAAAACTCATTGTAATCACATTCACCGACACTTCAATACACTAAAGGACAACAATCTGCCCAACAAAAAATTTCCAGAATTTTATTACGGCCGAGTGAGGAATGCTGTTTGAGAGAGAGGGTTAGCAAGAGGGTGGGGTATTGTAACTGTATGTAAACTTTAACCGCGCAGGTAAGTAGTCGAATAAGAGAGCGTAACAAGAGGGTGAGGTATGAAGTATGAAGGTTTAAATGCGCAGGTAAAGGGTCGAATATCAATACTTTTCAGGTTAATGGCACCAGTGAGTTCAATGACCAAGATGTTTCATTGCTGTTAAAGTACATTGCTGAAAATTACATCGAAAATATTCCACAAAAACAGCGTATTATGTGGGACTTGAGCACAACAAATGGGGTATTTTATAAAGGTGTTATATATGAAATGTGCAGGGACCGGACAAAAAAACGTATTACAAGGGACAGCGTAATAAGCGGGCGCATCTTATCGAGGTTTTACTGTAATTTTATTGAATTCATACCGGTACCCATTTGTGGTTGATCTATTTGATTCTATATTTCTTGAATCCTTTCATTTTCTTGTGCTTGTAAACACTTGACTGTTTATTAAATGTTACACTTACCACTAGCGGTGAAAGTTCCTGCAGAATTACCACTACTACAATTGAGGTCTCTAACAGAGCTGAGTCGTCGTGGTCCCAAGCCAAGCACAACTTCAGTGGTTGTAAAGACGTCTCCAAACGAACCATCAGGAGCCTGACGTGATACCAGGTAGTTTATAGCACTGCTGCGGTTCCAGTGCACTGGGCCAATGTTGCCACCATTGCCAGCAAGTTCACTAGCTAAAGCCTATAATGTGAAAATAGTTTTTCTGTCAGCTACACAGAGGAATGTGACAATTTGATGTTGTTACTATACAGTATTATCAAATTGTTGGGGATAGTCAAGAACTAATGACAGGGTAGGAAACTCTTCCATGTATTGAGTGATATATGCAACGAACAAAACCTACAAGTAGACCCTATTCCTGAAATGTCGGAAAAATCGAAAATCAATATAGATAGGCCTATTTCTATTGAAAGACAGAAAATTTTTTGTAAGACCTTATCACATATTGTTCATTTGTGTGTGTTTTAATGTACCTATTTTTATATTTCTTTTAGTATATTTATATATTATTTTTATTTATGTATTTGTTTTGATTTGTGCTATATAATTGTGTATGATTTACTGGATGAATGAACTCCGAAAGCCTAAAATCTCATATGATGAAATCTTATTACTAGAGCCCGAATGTATATGCATTTATGTTACTTAAAGTAAGCAGGCATAAAGGACAATTAAAAAATAAACAGGCACAATTGGCAGGCAAAGAGGCAATTAACTCTCGACATTTACCTGGGGTCTTTTCTGACCCCACACAATCTTTTATTGTTAATATCTACATTCATATACTCCATTTGAATTTGTTTTACCATGCAATGAATTTCTTTTACTTTTTCCATTTTAGGGGATGTAGTTGAGCTGATGGACTGGATTGCAGCTTTGGAGTCAGACAGGATGACAATGTTTTTGCACTGGTTTAGCCAAACAAATACATTTTGAAGTGGTGTATAAATGGCTTCAACTTCACCATCAAAATTTGTTGTGTACTTGCCAACATTTTTATAAAGGGTCTCCTTTTGTTGTGGGTTTCTATTCTGCAATTTTATTGTGGTAGAAAGCATTATCCATAATAATGATCGAAGGATCTAAATTTCTCAACCCAACAATAAGCTACCTCTCCACCCACTTCTAGAATGTATTCATGGCACCATAGTAATCTTGGCCAGTCTTCAAATTGGATGCAAAAAGTTAAATCTGCATCTATAAAAGACACAAGATATTTAGATTCTAGATAGAACATATAATAAAAGTTACTACACCATATATAGTTTAATAGTATTGTAGTTACACTACCAGGTTCCATCTTGTACAATGACCAGTCTTCCTCCTACAGCACGTCGATGCATAACTCCTTGAACCTTACCACCAACGATACTGGTTTGCTCCATGAATGTGTTGCAGAGTCTATGAAATATAGCCTACATGGAATTAATAATGTTACAACATGTATTCCCTTTACTATCTTAAAATCTTGTAATAAAGCCTGCCATTCATAAAAATCAACGTTTCATCCAGAAAAACAACAGACTTTGGACCCTCACTTTTCATATTTCTCACATATTCTCTTAATATTTTTACTTTCTCTTACTCTTACTCTCAATTTAAACCACATTTCCTTCAAAATTGTCCTTAATGACGAACGTGATCCTTCAAATGAAGTATGTATCATAGTTTCCTGTTACATAGCCCAGTACCAGCATGGCTGTTACTATTTTTCCTGAACAGGAATGAAAATAGTACCGGTAGTGATAAATAAGAAGTAATTATAAGAGTAAAGTCTACAGCCTTTTAACTTATTAAAATTAAAAAAAAATGTTACTGCCATAATTTTCTTCATCTCGATTCAGTCTATCATATAAAAATCTTGCAATGATTTCCTTGGAAAAATTATCTGATGCACATAAGCCCACCATTCGTCCCTATCCTGAACAATATTAATCCAGTCCCTAACATCATATTCCACCTCCCTCAAAATATTATCCTCCCATCTACGTCTCGGCCTCTCCAAAGGTCTTCAAACTAACTCTATATGCATTTATGGACTCACTCATTCGTGCTACATACCCTGCCCACATCAAACGTCTGGATTTAATAATGTTAAGTGAAGAAGACAATGCTTGCAGTTGTGCGTTGTGTAACTTTCTCCATTTTCCTGTAACTTCATCCCTCTTAGTTCCAAATATTTTCCTAAGAACCTTACACTCTAACACCCTTAACCTCTGTTCCCCTCTCAAAGTGAGAGTCCAATTTAATGCTTCTTATACATACATGCCTGTGGCGTAACTATATCTGGAACAAGTAAACATATAATATGCTCCTTTTTAATTATTCCTATAGCCTTAAAGATTATGGTAATACACTGAAGTACTTGGGACAATAATAAAAATATTCGTCTGCGTTAATGAATACTTTTTTTTTTTTTTACTTAATTTCTAACAAGAATATTTTTGTACATACAAAAGGTTATCAGTGATGGGACTTTACTTTATTTGAGACTTGTGTTTCTAAGTAAGCTTAAAATTTTTCAAAATTCAGTTGCATGTAAACTCAACCACATGCATTAGTTTATAATAAAGTTGCATTAGATTAGGTTACAGAAAAGTCTTCGTATGTTAAATTATGTGTAAATATTTTTTAACACAATATCATGGATGCATCCTTATGGAATAAGATCGGTACTGATCCTGTCAAATATTATCTATAAAAACAGGTAGGCCTACTTACAAGAGATTTGCAATTCTTACCATTAGAACCGCTTTGGTTTGACAGATATCTTCCTATTCTGCTTCAGCCTTCAATTGTCTGTACATATTAACCACTGCTTATTGTAAGCTGCTCTGTAACGAAAGCCTTTTCTTTCTTGATGTAGGCCTATAAGTTCTTGAGACTCTTCCCTTCTGGACATGTTATAACCTTAAAATAAAATGGTTATTGCATTTTAAAATATGAACTACACATTAACCTAACTTCAACCTTGATTTTATTCACTTTCATTATACTAACTATTTGTAAGGTTATGTAAAATTATATTACGTAATTCTCCAAAATAACTACACCATAGGAGACACTATTTTCTTTTGTTCCATTGACTTCTGTGAGATGATACTGGTAACACATGGTTTTAGTTTGGAGCTATAAATACTTTCAACATAAAAGTCATTTGATACCTGTATATTCTAATGGATAGTTGGAAGTTTTTATTACAGCAAACTAATAAACCACGTGTTTACCACTATATACATCTCTCATAAGCCAGTGAAACATGCCTTCTTTGATGTAGCTTCTCTGGAGAATACCTTATATTATGATAAAAATGTAATTGTTATATGATATAATTTATTTTTATATGAATAGTGTTTTAAAGTTAAAATAATGCTCTTACCTCAGCAGAATCATCTGTAGGCCTAATTATAAATTTCACTATTCTAGAATATAAGTATGCCTATGTAATATAATATCTTAATGATGCATATTAAATAACAGTAAATCTTAATACAACACAACATTCTAATATGTTAATTTATTGTAATATTGCAATGTAATGCTCCAAAATTTCTACTTACCTAGAAACATACAATACCGGCAGTTCTGATAATAACAATAACTGCACCACAGAGTAGTATTATGTGATGTGATGGAAATAGTAACTTCACGTACAACTCACAATTCCCGGAATATATTATATATATTATAATCGCGATATAAAATACACGCACAATATTACGTTTGAATAAATCTAGTGAATTTTAAATCGAGTAGCAGATAGGCCTGAATAATAATTCCAAGTGCACCAACATAAGAACTACAAAATGACTATCTATCATGATATCTAGAACATGTGGGTGTTGAAGTAAGTGTTGCCAGTAGTGAAGTGAACCTGGGGGCTGCAAAAACACTAGATTTCAGCTAGTGATCACGTAATGGGGGAAAAATGTTGAAGTTGCATCTTAGTACCTCAAGATATGCTGTGCCGACAATTGTCGGACCATCGGATCTGTGCCCCTTCAGCGCTGTCATTGTTCTTGAAGAAGTTAACACCTGTACTCACTCCATTCCACCCGCTTTTCTCCCACCACATCAAACAGCAGACCACGAACCTTGCCGAATGGGGATGTTGCCAAACTTCCATCAAACGTTGTCATAAATAACTGGTCCTCCATGCTACAATATCATTTCTTTCAATCAAAATACATCTTGTATTTCTACATTTTTTAAACCTAAATTGCATGTCTCGAATCACTTTCCGTAGCGTTTCTCTCCAACCTTGAAAATTATTGCTTCTCTCGTAACCTTCAGTAATTTCAGTAATTTCTTCAATGTCGGAATTTATTTCTGCAAGGTATTAAATTCTTGTATCTTTTTTCTTAAAATATACATTGGTTCATATGATCTACAAGAATTAAAGGTTCTCTAGGTCTGTTCTTCCCTGGTGATTCTAACTTTTCATCTCCTCCACAGACTCTCCCTCTCCTGATTTTCTTTATTAAGCGCCATGACTTGCCTATATAAATTACATAACATACTGTATTAGTATTAGGTAAGTCAGTAATTTTAATACGTAATCAATTGAAATAAAGTAAGTCTCACAAGTGATCGCAGCTGTTTTTATCGTTGCCTTATTTATAGGAAAGAGATGAACTGTTTGTTTCTCTTCATCGCAAAATGCTATTACTTGCTTAATAATAATTTTTTCACCACTGTGTCACAGCCTAAGACTGTAACTCCGTGCTGCAGTATTCATGTTGAGTTGACAACACTGACTGCAAATGCAAATAAACTGTCCCGCAAGGAGGCTCAAAATTGTGAATAGTGGGGGAGAGAAAGGGAGAGAGATAGAAATGCAGGGAGAGAAATGAATTACCGAGGCTGAGAAGGAATTAGGGTTCAGTTCGCATATCTCACAGGGGCACAGATCCGATGGTCCGACAATATAAACCTAACCTAACGTAACTTTTCATATAATCTTATACACCTAATCTAATCTAACCTAATCTAACGTCTGAGAATAGTACACACTTAACCTAATCTAACCTAACGTCTGAGAATAATACTCACCTAACCTAACCTAACGTCTGAGAATAGTACTCACCATTGCTTACGAGATTACACAAGCTGGCGCATAGCGCTTGAAAAAAAGAGTCTGAAGTGGTTCCCTCGTAATGCCAATTCCGCCGCTCGGAGCGCTGTTCTGCCCTAAATATTCATAGCAGAACACTTAAATGACATTGACATTTGGGACATTTAAAGGACTCACCATTGCTTATTAAATGCTTCGTACAATATTTTATGGACAATAGACGTAATTTCCAAACTTCTACTCCTCAATTATATTACAATAAAAGGCTGTCATTCTTGATATTAAAACATATTACATATAAACTGAGGGACTGTCTGCTCCGTACTTCAGTTCATACACCAAACATTTCCGGAAATAAATTAACTTGACATCTTACATATACGCACTATAGCCTACCCTTTTCACCTACTATTATTAATATTGTTATTAAATAAGATATTGCAACTAATTAAGGTACTGCATTATCTTTAATTTCCTTGAATTCATAATTAAGCATATGCAAGAAGGCCTAACTTCTCCCTCTCTTTTTAAAAAAAATACGAGCGTCACAATAACTGAGAAATATAATTATTGCGCGATTTTTTCTTGCAGTGGTGAAAACATTTCTATAAGCCTACTGATTAATCTATTGACATAGTAATAGTAAACGCTGTAGTATTTTAGTGCGTGTAAATATATTTTGAATTAGCATTTATAACCACCTCAGCCTATTTCGCAGCAGCCATTATTAGTTACCAGTTTGGAGAAAATTTTAGAATACGGACTGCACCTACCAAATTATGTCTTAAAATACTAAAAAGAGCAGATTTGTCTAAGTTTGTCGAATGCGCATCATTATATTTACGAAAAGGCACTTTTCAGTGCCTATAATTTATTTTGTGTGCACAAGGTTGGAATTTTGAAGTAAGAGGGAAAGGGTGCAATCCATGTTCTGGAGTTTATCCCTTTTGTCGGTATTTTCTAAAAAAGAAAGGGAAAACAGTAACAACATTATCTTCAATGTTTACATCACGTCGTTCACATTTTCATTAGGCCTATATCAGTAATGATTGGTAAGTGAAACAATGCATGAAATTATTTTACATTTCGGATCACATCATTCGAGAGTCGGACAATGCAATTCGCTACTTTTAACATAGCATTGCTTGTTATATGAGAGAACTTTGACATTTACCTTAACCTATAAAGATACTACCTGTTGGTACTGAGTTCTTCACATAGCAAAACATAGACAATTTTCGAATATAACTTAGCTGAACAAACTTCAAATAACACTGTAATATGCTTGGCATATTTATAATATTCGTACTCAATCAGTAATGCACAATTAATCTAACTATTTTCACGATACACGATGCTTTGTAATGGTACTATTCATCATTTCTTAGGGCAGCGAGGCGAACCTAGCGGCAGAAATTGTCATGACTCACAGAGACCTACTCTCGATCGTGCTATGCACCAGCTTGTGTAATCTCGTAAGCAACGGTACTCACCTAACCTAACCTAACATAAAATAACATCTGAGAATAGTACAAAATGTAACGTTGTAACCTGTCAGAAAATACTACACACCTGTTCTAACATTACACACCTAACCAAACCTAACATAACGCAATACACACGTTATGCAATCTAATGTAACACTATACTACACATCTATTGTAACATTCCTCACGTTTAGCACACCTGTTGTAACATTCCTCACATTAGTTTCATTTCGTTTGCAGATATTGGCATCCCTGCTACACCTATAGCCTGTCGTCTGCTGAAAATTGAGAGTCATCTAGTGGAAGTGAACATTCAAGATAAGGAAATATTGCAGGCAGCCAAAATGGAAGATGGCGCAAAAATCACGCATATCCATCGTTTCAAAAAAAGGAGCATCAACCAGGATGGGCAAGTAGACTATATCCCCACCCAAACAGTAGCAATAACATGTAGGTCACAGTCTCTGCCAAAAGCCCTCACTCTGTATTGCAACAGATACGAAATACAACATTTTCAAGCTTCCATATTACAATGCCTAAACTGCTTCAAATTTGGACACCCAGCCAAATTCTGTAAAATACACAGAAGTGCAGAAAATGTGGCGACACACATCCGGTGGAACGATGTCGCAGCACCTGCAGGGCCCTCACATCCTAGTAGATGATAACTGTCCAAACAAAAAGCTGGAAACACAAATTTTGCAGACAGTAAATGAAACACGAATGTGACGAAATGATGCCATGCAACTACTAACTGGTCGCAAGTCCTACGCAGCAGTTGCAATACGGAACAACTCAAATACAAATAAAGATAACTTTCCGGAGCTACCAAAAATAAATACCACACAAACTATACACAGCCCACAGGTAGAAAACAGTACACAGCCAGAAACAAGTAGGAAAAAAAGAGACTCCACAGAAACACCTACATCAAAACTGGGGCTCCCCCAGAGTAGGAAGGTAGACGAAGAGGAAAACAACAAGCAGGTCCAGTGTCGAACCACACCAGGCAAACAGTATAAAGAACTATATGGTAAAGAGGTCCAATATACAGAATTAGCAGAAATCACAATAACCCAGGACTTACTCCCCAACAAGAAAAGTAGTGCATCAACCCCACAATGCCCAAAGGACGCGGGAACAAATCCTCCCTACCAAGAAACAAAGCTCGAAAAGCCGAAGAAAATGGAAAATGAGAGACTAGAAATTTACAAAATGATCCAACAAATTCTACCAAATGTTAATGAGAGTCAAAAAAAAAAAAAAAATTAAAAAAAAACTCCAGCTCAAATGCCAGAAAGTCTTCGAGATCTTAAACTAATCCAATGGAACGCCCGAAGCATTCAAAACAAAAAGGTAGAATTCCAACAATTTATTATACAAGAAGAGCCTGACATAGTTTTCATATCTGAAACATGGTTACACTCATCAACAAAATTTACTATCCAGGGTTTCACAATCATACGCTTAGACCGACTACAAAGAGAAGGTGGAGGAATTTTATTCATGATAAGAAAAGACATAATTAGGACAGCAAAATAACTCACCAGACGTCACTTTCCTCTCAAACAATCTCATTCCAACTGCGACCTGGCAAATCAAAATGGATAATATGAGCAGTGATCATTTTCCCATATCCATATCAATCAACCAAGTAATCAAACGACATTGCATATAATTGAAATATCATTTAACAATGGTATTGTCCCGCGAGATTGGAAAGATGCAATAGTGGTGCCAATTTATAAATCAGGGTCTCGCTCAGATACAAAAAATTACAGACCAATCAGCCTCACCTCTGTGGTTTGCAAACAGATGAAACACTTGATTTCAGCTTATCTAAGGCAGCATTGGGATGACTCAATTTGGGTACATAACTGTCAGCATGGATTTCGGGGGGGCTATTCATGTGAGAGTCAATTAGTAATTGTATGTCAGGATTTAGAAGATGGAATAGATTCCAGTAGCCAAGTAGATGCAGTGATTATTGACTTTTCACGCACATTCGATGTAGTCCCACATGATATATTGTTGATTAAACTACAATCAACGGGGATTGACTTCAGAGTGCTCCAGTGGATCAAGGAATTTTTAACTTGTCGCACTCAGAGAGTACGGGTAGGGGAGGGATTATCGAACCCAATTCAAATTACTTTCGGAGTCCCGCAGGGGAGTGTGTTGGGGCCTCTTCTATTCTTGGCTTTTGTAAATGATCTGCCAGTTAATATCTTGTCTAGGGTTCGCTTATTCGCGGATGGTTGTATGGTATACAGGGAAATAAAAAGTTATGAAGATACTACTCTTCTCCAGAATGACCTCAATAGAATAAACGATTGGGCAATAGCCAACAAAATGAAAATAAATTCTCTAAAGAACAAAGCCATCAGCTTTACAAGGAAAAGAAATAAAATAGTCGCATTGTATACGTTAGGGGGTGAAACCATTCTGGAAGTTAACAAATGTAAATACCTCAGAATAACATTTAGCAGCGATCTCGGCTGGGGGGAACACGTTACAGACACAGCGGGAAAAGCATGGAGCGCATTACGCTTTGTGATGAGGGTACTAAGAAAAGGTTCTGATAAATCCAAAGAGATTGCATATAAATCACTAGTACATCCAGTAATGGAATATGGTGCTGCATGTTGGGATCCTTATAGATTAGAACATATTAAGACACTGGAAAATATTCAAAAACGGGCTCTCAAGTGTTGTCGGAAAAATTCACCATTAAAATGGGACACACTCACGGACAGGAGAACGCGAATTCGATTATGCGCATTGTTCAAAACATACAGAGGTGAGCCTGCCTGGAGTGAAATAAAAAATAGGTTGCAGCCGCCAAATTACTCTTCAAGGAACGACCACTCATATAAATTGAGGGAAAGAAGGCAGAGGACGGACACTGGAAAGTTTTCTTTTCTCAATCATACTATCAGGGACTGGAATGCTTTACCTGCAGACTTACTAAAGGCTTTACCAACAACCAAAAATGTATTTAAAAATAGGCTTAAGGCCTTTACTAATAGACAATAATTATACACAGTATTTAAAAGGTGTAAATGATATGTTGTTATTGAAGTGTTGTATCAGTGAACAATTATGTTGTGTCAGTGAAGTGTGTAGTGTAAGTGAAACGTGTTCCTGTCAGTGAAGCTTTATAGTTTATAGTGGCAGTGCAAAGTATTTGAACAGTGAAATGGTTTTGAAGTGTTAGTGAAATCAGGATAGAATCAGTGAAATGTGTCATAGTTCCAGTGCAGTGAGTGAGTTGACAGCGAAATGAGTGTAATGTTGAAAGGTACTTGTGCAGATATGAACATATCATACTCGTGGGTTTTAGTTCGATCTCAGGTTTAAGATACAAATTAGATTTATTTCAAATGTTATTTTAAGCGATCATTTCATTTAATGTAGGATATTCCCTGTTGTTGTTGTTGTTGTTATTATTATTATTATTATTATTATTATTATAAATTATTGTTAGTATTAATTATTAGTATTATTATTAATTGTATTTTTAATTAATAAGTTTATTATTGTCATTATTGAGTGTAATTAGTTACCACTGCCACTGGGTATATACCCATTGCGGTGTGCATGCATACATACATACATACATACATACATACAATTCGCCAACAGAGCACAAAAGTAGTTATCATACAGGCAGACATGGAAGTGGATATTGAGCAGCTTGTGCAAATCATAACAGACTACAGCCAATTTGAGGAAAATCGCAACAAACCAGCCAAATCGACCAAAAACTGGCACAGTACTGTCAAACCCAAATGGTGGAGTGAGGAGATAAGGGAGGAAATCAACAAGAGGAAAGAAATGGCAAAAACTTTCATCCGCCAAAAAAATTTAACCAATTACATTGCATACAAATGACAAAAGGCAAAGATACGAAGGCTCATTCTCAATGCCAAACGCAAGGCCTGGAAAACCTTCTGCTCCCAAATTACAGGCCACACATCCACTTCAATGGTCTGGAAGCAAATAAAACGAAAAGAAAGTCCCCAAAACTCCATTATACAAAGACACCCTAAGTTACAGGAGGACTTCCTAAACATGATCGCACCACATGAGGTCCAGAATAAAAACCGCTTGCCACATTTCATTTATGACTGGGTGGCAGATAACCTCACAACAGACATCACGCCTGAAGAAATTAAAATAGCACTACAAACAGTGCAGAAAGGAATGGTCACGGGATCTGATGAAATCTCTTATGAAATTGTGAAAAATTTGCCTGACAAATACTATACAATATTAGCAAAAGCATACACACATATTCTAAAACAAAATGCGATCCCTAATTCATGGAGACAATATTATTTCATACCCATACAAAAACCAGGAACGACAGGATTCCAGGTGCAAGATTTTCGTCCGATAATCCTAACAAATACCGTAAGGAAAATATTTGAAAAAATTCTAACACAACAAATATTATTTGTTTAGGCCTATATGGATAGAATGGGACAATGGCCCAAATGTCAATATGGATATAGAAAGGGACACAATACAACACATTGTCTACTGCATATAGTCTTAGATATTTTATCAGCATGGACCCAAAGGCAACAACTCAATCTAGAACCGATGAACATATCAAATGCCTATGATTCAGTGATACTCTCAAGTCTACAACAAGAAATGGAAAAATTTTACTCCCTCCAGATATATTTCTGTGGCCGGGAGGAAATAGGTCTTAAGCAGAAATTTTATACTTTTCAGAAAAGCAATAGAAAGATTGAAATTGGTATCAATTATAGTTTTTTTTAATTAAGGGGTTTTTCTTGGATATTATTTGTTTATATTTCTTCTAAAATAGGTAATGTTGCTCAATTAACAATTTTATTGATTGTTTCCAAAAATAGCCGCACTTAAGCCCTTTTAAGACTAGAACCCAAACTGAGTAGAAGGGACTATTAAACATAAGACCTTTTTCATGTCAAAATAAATGAGAAATGTTGTTGTCTAGTGCCTTGCATTTGGCAATGAAGCCATTAAATGAGAAATGTGAATTATTAGGAATGCAAAATGGGTCTTAAACAATTATAGGGCTGTTTACCCTTGTGCTTAAAGTTTTAAAAGGAAAGGACATCAGTATGTAATAAAATGGCTAAAATACATTTCAGACCTTCTTAATAAGGAAGCATGGAAAGAAAACATGTGATAGTTTGTAAGGAATAAAGTATTAAATATTCTAAGTCCTTTATTCTGTGTGTGTTCGATTCAAAAAAATACTTTGGACATTTGGTAATGCTCTATAAATCCAGTCAGGAGTCTTATTTGACTTTAACCGTTTTACCAGATTGTAGAGAATTGTTTCCACTTTCAGAATATATAAAAATCTCATTTACACAAAAAATTGACTTAAGACCTTTTTCCTCCCGGCCACAGAATTAAAGTCATCATTAATCTCATGACCAATAGAACTGTGTCCTTCCTGGCAGCCTATGGAAACACAACAACCAGAATTACCAACTTAGGAATACCACAGGGTTCATTGCTCAGTCCAATACTTTTCACCATTTACATCATGGGCCTATCACAGCTCCCACTACAAAAAAGCAACATACTCGTACTAATTTTCGCTGATGACATATGAAGGGTACACGGGAATAACGATCAAGGTCCATTTTAGAAAGTTTCGAGAAAAACGAATTTTAAAGTTTAAGCACTTAATACTTTCTTATGTGTGTATTTAATAGAAATTGACGTAGTGGAATGTCAAGAATGATGATTTATTATTACTAGCTAGACCACATGATAGTACTTCTTTCCCACTATAAGATAGCATTATTAACTCAATTTCGATTTTTGATGGACCTTGATCGTTTTTCCCGTATACCTTTCATATATATAACAACCAAAGTCCCCCAAGACAAACATACAGAAAATCTCAAACAAGACATTGAGACCATCCAGTTTTACCTTAATCAACGAGGACTAACAATAAGTCCTAGGAAAAGTAAACATATCATATTCCATAAAAGACGAAAGCGCCCTTACTTATGGAATGAAATAGAAATCCAGAAACACAGACTAGATACCCAAACCTGTATCAAAATCCTGGGTGTAGATATGAGCAATAACTTCTCGGGAAAAACACATTACTCAAACCTCCTCCAGAAATTAAAATGGAGAGCAATAATATTCAAGTATATAACCAGCAGATATTGTGGAAATCACCCCATGGCACTTCACCTAATGTACGACAACTTCTCAATAGCACTACAAGACTACGCCATGGCCATATTACCAAAGCCTCAGGCCCAAACAGAGGCACAACTAAATTCAATCCACTACCAGGTAGCAAAACAAATCCTAGGTATAAGTGGCAAACCACATACCCATTCTGTACTAAAGACAATAAACTACTGTCTTCCTCCGACGAGTTTAGTGCTGGGACCTGAGGTATTCTTGCCATCGGTGAGGGGGGGTTGCAGGTAGATTCTTTTGTTGCTACAACCAAGCTGAGCAGAGCGGAGTGGGAAGTATTAATCGTCCAAAAATATGCAGTCTTCAGTTTGTAGTAGTGTGTGAATATGTCATATACATATTGTTTACCTAGGCCTATATGATTTTGTTATTAATATATTAAATATACTGTTGCAATTTTTGCTCAAACATCTCCTTGATGTCAGCTATGTTAACATTATATGAATTAATATAATAATAATCCGTGGCGCTACAGCCCGTGGAGGGCCTGACTGACCAGCCGGCTGCTGGCCTCACGCCCACATGCCGAAGCAGAGGTGGTCGATCATCCAACCAGAATGAAGGTATTGTGTGGTTAGCACGATGATCCTCCCAGCCGTTATAGCTGGCATTCGAAACCGGATGCATTCGCAAGTGAAAACAAACTTTAATTTCTCATGTGAAGAACTTAGTGTGAAGCTGTATGGGAATAAACAGATCCTTAAAAAAATACATTCTTCAGACAAGTACTTGTAAAATGTGTGTGTTAGAGTTCAGTGTTTACAATATTTTATGAAAGACTTCCATGCATGCGTCAGTATTGAAATTGAATTCTTAGTGGTCATAATTATTTATAGGAGTTACTTGTGTTTATGCATTTAGTTCAAAAAGTTAAGATACTCTACAAATTTAGTGTGCAAAATTCTGTCATTGTATCTACTGTTACACGTAACTTCTGCAACATTTCAACGGATAGTGACTAGGTAAGTGTTTGTGTTTTCTTTTTAAATTGTCGATGTCCCCTGCTGGACCATAAAAAATCAGGTCAGCCTAATCTTATGCTTTAGAGGAAACTGGGACATTTGACATCCTGGACACACTCTTTCGTGACAGGGGTACGGATATTAGAAATTCGAGTTGATCCTGGCTAAACTGAGAGATCTGTGGACCCTACTAAGGTAGAAAGGATACCACATAGAATAGAAAAGTTACTTATGTCCAAGAAAATCTAACAATGACTGTGCATTTTATGGTGATTTGGTGATTCATACACTATCCACAATATCTCGTCACAATTTCCTAACAGTTTATAAGTGTTACTGTTCCTGAAGCGTATCAAGTTCTTAACCCTCCCGCTATCAAAATTTTTCACAACTTACTACTAAAAAATTACCGTCATCAAAATCATATACCGATCTTTGTTAAGCATTTGGAATATAAACAGTTGATGTATTATTGACTATAGACGTACAAAAAATGTAAAAATATGAAATAATCATCCTGGGTATTTTTAAAAATACAGGGTGATTCAAAAGTTCTGCTCCATTTTGTTGAAAACATAGTATACCAAAATTAATGAACTTTAGATATGTTATCGGGGACACTATGAGGTAACATATACAGTAAATTTAAATTTACTTCCCTTCCATTTCAAGACAAACTGCTTTATAGTTTTGGTATGGTAGAAAACACATTTACAAGCAATGAAAGTCACAGTACTATAATATAAATTGGAAATCATTTCAGTTAATTCTTTAAATTTAAATACAGTGTGGTTAACTGGGCATGCTCGGGTTTTGCAGGAGCCGTTCCCTGCCAAGAGATGCCATGATCACCAGGAATAGTGCGTCCACATTCTCAGCATGCAAGCAATGAGCGACACTGCAGTTTCGCCTTAGTTGTGTTGTGTTGTGGGAAGTAAGCTGGCTGTGAAAGCTATAATCTTAAAAGTTTAAGTTAAGTTTAAAGTGCACCATGTAGGCTACTGTTGTATAACGTATTCATTAGGTGAACGTACTTATCTGCAGTCTATACAATACATGCATATGGAAACGAAATCTTGTGCGGCAACAAGATGCAAATTTCGGGAAAAGTTTCCAGATAGACCTGTTCCAGCTGCCAGTACAACAAGAAGACTTTATAAGAAATTCATTTGGACAGGTTCGGTAAACGATGAAAAACCGAAAAGAATGTCCTGTTCTGTCGAAAGAGAAAATAGACGAGATTGGTGAAGGATTGGAACACACCCCTCAAAAATCCCTCAGAATTTAGTGCAGGAAACTGGAATATGTAGAAGTTCTGCTCGTGTAGCGACAAAATTACTTAAATTAAGGCCCTACAGCAGGGGTCGTCAGCACAGAGCACGCTGGGGCTAGCCTCTCTTACTCGCGGAAAATGCAGTGCACTCACTATAGTGCTCTCGTAGCTGCTAGCGGGTATGCTCTCTATCTCTCCCTGTTGCACGACAGTGCACACGGGATGGCACCACGTACCCATTGCACATTTCAGCGAGTGCTGACGACCACTGCCCTACAGAATGCAAGAAAGTCACACTCCATAAACGAACTTAAAAAGAATGTAAGAGATGCAATAAATTCGATCAGTGCTGAAGAACTTGTGAGAGTGACTGCAAATTTCTTAAAAAGATGTCAAATATGTGTTGCAGTAAATGGAGGACATTTTGAACAATGAATGTGAACTTAGTAAGTATTGCTACTTTTAAGCATTGTAACAGTGGGATTGCAGGCCTAAAAGTGCCAGAGACGCACATGTGTTTCCCGCGGTAACCAACACATTGATAGCTGGGCTGGCTTTGGACGAAAACCAGAGCGTCCCCAACTAACCTCACTGTATTAGAACAATATATATATATATATACAACCATGAGCAGTGCTGTAGTTGGGCCGGTACGCCATACTGTCTGAAATAAAAATTCGCTGTTATTGTACCTGAAAAAAAAAATAGACTCGAAACATTTATTAATTATGTTTAAATAATCTTTAATAGACTTTTAAATGCAGGATGTTAGGTGCACTAAAGCCTCAATTTTAGGCAGGGAAAATGTCTTGTTTATCCTTTCCTTATAAGGAAGTAAGTTAGGGGGTGGGGAGTTAGTGAACGAAGGTGAGGTATTGGTGTACAGTTGTCTCTTGGTAGTAGTAGGATGTTTCATATTGAGCTCAACCACGTTTAAAAGAAAAAATAAATTCCTACTCGATGAAAACTAAGTTCGCTGTGACAGAGAGACTAAAGAAAGGTGGCAAGTTTACCTATAAAACTGTCTATACCAGAGAGTACAGTAGTGGCAAAAAAAACTGGACCGACCCTTGTAGCTGATTTCAGAGCCTTGTTCACTCCAGAGCGTCGGTGCATATTCCTTGGATCTGAAACCACCTGTGCAGTTGAACAACAGCCAGCAGCTGGTTACTGTTTCGTTTTCATTGAATGGATCAGGTGTTTGGGGCACGCCGCTATCGTGTAAACGGTCGCAGGTTCGATTCCCGTGGCATGCAATTTTTTTTTAAGTATGCGACAGTAATATTCATTATCACAGCTCATGGATCTAATTTCATTTTAGTAAAACAAAATGTGGATTATTATTTGGCCTAAAAAAATAAAGATTTATTTGGAATGCATCTGGTCTTCCTCTAACAAAACAAAAAATACATAAAAAAAAATTACAAAAATTATAAAAATAATGAAATAAAAGAGGCTATTGAACTACTAATATTTTGTCCAATAGGTTTCAGCTTCTCTGACAGCTTCTGCTCGCCTAGGCATGGAATCGACGAGCCTCCGAAAATAATCAAGATCCTGGGCGATGTCCTCCCAGGTGTCAAGAACATGTTCCCAGAGCTCGTCACGATTCCGAGGTGGTCGCTCTGCAATCAGTTTGCGTGTCCTTCCTTTTAATCTGGCCCACGCATTTTCGATAACGTTCATATCAGGTGAAAGGGGAGGCAGGGCGATCTCTTCGATCTCTGGCCTCTCCGACAACTATCTCTGAACGCCCATCGATTTGTGTACTGCGTAATTATCCTGCAGGAACAATAATGGTCCATCTGGATAACGTTCACGGGCGGAAGGGTAAAACACGTGCTGCAAAATATGAATACACTGATCCATGCGCAGAGTCCCATCTATCCACTGTAGCATTACTGCTCCTTTTCGAGACATCCACCCCCAGAACTTGACGCTAATGCGCCCCTATTTTGGGTTTGGAGCCATATGAGCAAGACTGTGCCGTCGGCCAGCCTCGCAATAGACATGAACAGGTCCTGCGTAACTAGTCGAGATCTGGGATTCGTCGGTGAAGATGACTCTAAGGTGCAACATATAACGTGATTTAGTAGCGAGTTTCTCAATCCAGTGATACTTAAATTAAATTAAGAGATGTAATGGAAACGTTTGTTCTCACAAGTAATGCAAATTGAATTTAGTTCTAAATTAAAGCTATTCATAGGACGTAGTCTCCTTTTAAATCACTTGTTTTATGACAGACTCTCAAGGAACGTTGGTTCTCAAGTGATTCCGTAGCACAGTGACAGCACGATAGACTGGTAACTAACACTTTCGTGGTTCGAATCCTGCCTGGGAACGAAACTTTTTTTTGTTCCTTATTCAAATTTATTCCCAATACTTTAAGACTGCAGCGATATTTTACTACTAAATTAACTTATTATTCCCAGAACATGAATTTTACCAGCTTATTTTCTAATGGCTTTCGAATTGGGCTACGTCAGCAGTCGAAACTACAACAATTTCAATAGATTACTCGCTATCTTGTGAATGCGGGCGTGGCATGCACAGTGTTCATTTCGGAGACTTTGATTATTCCGTCGGTCTGGTCGTTTCTGCCACCACTATACATTAACGAAGTGGAAGAACAGTATTACTGGCAATAGTAATTTTGATACCATTTCCAGTTCAATTCTTGAAAACAGAAAAAACCAGTAGAGAGGCCAACTATAAACAATGGACAATCTGTGCTCTTTCTTTGCTCTCTCAATGTCCTCCATCCTAGAATCGAACTGCCTAAAATAACACTCCCTACAATTCAGACTCCACTGTATTTGAAAAAATTTTGATATCTGGCATAAAAGTAGCAGCTGGCATCTTATATCCTTTGCTTAAATGCTTGTCCATTCGTTGTTTTATTGAACAACATGGTCTGATACTCCAGGGGTAGTTGTGATTTGCTAATTTCAAGTTTGCATACCACCATCGTATTTATATCCTAATTAACACTAACTTCATGGCATGGTGCCTCAAGAAATCTGCTACACTGATTCGCTAATTTCAAAACTTGTGTAGATGCCTTCGCATAACACTAATTTTATGATGTGACTCCTCAATAATTCTGCTGCACTATTCACTAATTTTAAAACTCGCTCATAATGCTAGCAGTTTGCTAGAGGAGGGAAATATTGTTACTTTTGTGTGTTCATGAATCTTGACTCCAGTTGCATATTATAGATTCTATTCCAATTAAACCTAAAGAATGTGAATGAGCATTACTGTAATGAACTATATCTGCACTAAGAAAAGTAATACTCTTCCAGTAAAAGAGTTTCTAGGGTTTTGTTCCTAAAAGTGTTGGGTCACCAGTGTCAGCGTTTATGGGGAGAGGATGGTATTTTTTGGGGAAAAATGAATAAATAAATAAAAAAATTCTTTAAAATACTCTGTGATATGTGTGGAATGCATAGCATAACATTTTGTGGGTATTTGTGACCTTATCGGATGTTGAGTCGTCATTTTTAAACTTTCTGCATTATGGATTTTTAAATCACTCGCCCACTTTTATTGTTGTTTCCGGTAAATTAAATTTTCAAAATTTTTTTTTCTTTAAAATACCCTTTGATATGTGTGGAATGCATTGCATAACATTTTGTGAGTACCGGTATTTGTGCCCTTATCGGATGTTGAGACGTCATTTTTAAACTTCCTGCGCTATGGATTTTTAAATCACATGCCTGCTTTTATCGGTTTCCAGTGACTTCATTTTTTTTGCTACATTGCCAGACAAAAATGGATATAATTTCTGAACTATTAAAGATACATGCATGAAATTTATAACACACATTCTTTAGACTATCAGGAAACTTTTCTCTGTAACAGAATTTTGTTAATTGATTTCATTTTAAAAATACGTCCGTTTGTTTGCAAGAAAGGAAATCAGAAAATTGTTATTAAATTTTGTTTATTTTACAAACGTAGGGACTGATATCAAAATTCTGTTACAGACAGTTTGTAGAACATGTTTTTGCAAATACATTGCAAAAAACTGTTTGAATCTATCTTTAAAAACGGTTTAGATATATCGGTTTTAGTACAATCCTGCATTGGGTATATTTTTTTCCAAATTTGGGTCCCCAAATAATTTTTTTTTTTCAAAATATATTTATTTTGTTGAGTTGCCACAGCTATGAGCTCTCTACATACAAAAAATTAATATTTTACACCAAATAGGAAAAAAGTTAAAAAAAATACCATACTCTCCCCTTAATTTCTTGCCTTATATGGAATTGTGGCTGTGATCTGGAAGGAGGTCTGCAGAGACGACTGCATGACAAAGAAGCAACCTTGGAAAAGAAGTGCAGTACGAGTCCATACAAAATCTAGTCTGACCAAGGAGATTTCAACAGTACCCTCTAAAATTTGCTTCCAACTACAGCACTTACAATGAGCATCTCAAAAACATTTGTTTATAATAAAATAAAATCTAAAAAGAAAATGTTTTGAAGTTATAGAAATAAATAAATAAAAATATAAAACTAATAAATCAAATTGTAGTTCTTTGTTAAAATTCAAATATTCTAACATCATCTGTACTACAGTGTGCATCTCCAAAAAGGCTCCACTAATAACTATTTCAAACAAAATCACTTTTAGATAAACCATAGCACACAGAAATAAAAAGTAAAAAATTGAGAACAAAAGCTAATGATAATATAAATAACAATATAAAAATTGGTGCATAAATAAAATAATTTAGAAGCAGACTAACTTAGAAATGAAGAGAATTAAGCTATAGATTGAATTTCATATCCGAGAATTCTCATGACATATACTATGAAGAGGGGTAACAAGATCACCCCACATGAATAATGTGAATTATATCTTAAAGTAGATTAACCTTTTCAGTCACGAATTATGATTTTCGTTTATAAAAGTCTAATTTTGTTCTTGACTCCTTTTAAGTTTTTGTGAATTGCCCACAGTCTCATTTTTACAGCATGATGCCTAGATTTCCAGATATGAACTGCCCACTTAAGAGGACAAGATGGCTAAAAGGACCTGTCACCAACTGTCCATGAAGCAGCATTGAATTTGCTTTCCTCTGTAGAGGACACAGTGAATAAAAGGGACAATTATTTATGTTATTCTTAATTCAAATTGTTAGTAAGCATATAACGGACAAATACATGGAATTTCAAAAAGAAACATGAAGAAAAATTAAAATAATATTGACAAATCAACAATGGGGTAATTCTATTACCCCTCTGGGTAGCAGGAGGGTTAATGAAGAACTTAAAATACACAAGTATAATAATTTTAATAGAATATTCAATCTTACATTTACACTTCTGACACTTTTTCTGTGCATTTTCTGACCATAAGTTAATGGAGAAAATGGTGTTAAAACAACTCGCTTCATATGGCTGAATGACAAACAATTAACCACCATTGGGGGGAAATTACTTATGAATTACTTACATTTAGAGAATCACCTTTCCAAGTATCGTTTATTCCTGTTTGCATTGTCTGGCAATGGTAACCCCAGTCTCAGTCATATCTACAAAATTCACATTTAAACATAAATAATGCAATTTAACATCACAGTTCATTACTCAGATTCTACAGAAATTATATTTACCATTAACTGATCTCGTCTCCTTTCGTTGTGGGTTTGTATTCTGCAATTTTATTGTGGTAGAAAGCATTATCCATAACAATAATCGAAGGACCTAAATTTCTCAACCCAACAATAAGCTACCTTTACACCCACTTCTGGATTGTATTCATGGCACCATAGTAATCTTGGCCAGTCTTCAAATTGGATGCAAAAAGTTAAATCTGCATCTATAAAAGAGACAAGATATTTAGATTCTAGATAGAACACATAATAAAAGTTACTACACTATATATAGTTTAATAGTATTGTAGTTATATTACCAGGTTCCAGCTTGTACAATGACCAGTCTTCCTTCCACAGCACGTCGATGCATAACTCCTTGAACCTTACCACCAACGATACTGGTTTGCTCCATGAATGTGTTGCAGTCTATGAAATATACATGGAATTAATAATGTTACAACATTTATTCCCTTTACTATCTTAAAATATTGTAATAAAGCCTGCCATTCATAAAAATCAACGTTTCATCCAGAAAAACAACAAACTTTGGACCCTCACTTTTCATATTTCTCACATATTCTCTTAAAATTAATATTTTTACTTTCTCTTACTAATGTGAGATTGCCCTCTTTTTTCAATTTAAACTACATTTCCTTCAAAACTGTCCTTAATGACGAACGTGATCCTTCAAATGAAGTATGTAATCATAGTTTCCTGTTACATGCCCAGTACCAGCATGGCTGTTACTCTTTTTCCTGAACAGGAATGAAAATAGTACCGGTAGTAGTAAATAAGAAGTAATTATAAGAGTAAAGTCTACAGTCTTTTAACTTATTAAAAATTAAAAAAAAAAGAAAAAATGTTACTGCCATAATTTTCTTCATCTCGATTCGGTCTATCATATACAAATCTTGCAATGACTTCCTTGGAAAAATTATCTGATGCCAGTTATAGATTGTGGATATTTCTTTTTTTCCCTGGTGTAGACAGCATATGCTTCTTTTCAGATTTGGTAATAATTATTTCTACTGCATTCTATGAATGCTGTGATAAAAGTATGGAGATTATATATTTTATTTACAGTATTTACTTACAAATGGCTTTTAAGGAACCCAGAGGTTTTTGCTGTCCTCACATAAGCCCACCATTCGTCCCTATCCTGAACAATATTAATCCAGTCCCTAGCATCATATTCCACCTCCCTCAAAATATTATCCTCCCATCTACGTCTCGGCCTCTCCAAAGGTCTTCAAACTAACTCTATATGCATTTATGGACTCACTCATTCGTGCTACATACCCTGCCCACATCAAACGTCTGGATTTAATAATGTTAAGTGAAGAAGACAATGCTTGCAGTTGTGCATTGTGTAACTTTCTCCATTTTCCTGTAACTTCATCCCTCTTAGTTCCAAATATTTTCCTAAGAACCTTACACTCTAACACCCTTAACCTCTGTTCCCCTCTCAAAGTGAGAGTCCAATTTAATGCTTCTTATACATACATGCCTGTGGTGTAACTACTCGTATATCTGGAACAAGTAAACATATAATATGCTCCTTTTTAATTATTCCTATAGCCTTAAAGATTATGGTAATACATTGAAGTACTTGGGACAATAACAAAAATATTCTTCTGCGTTATTGAATACGTATTTTTTTTTTTTTACTTAATTTCTAACAAGAATATTTTTATACATACGAAAGGTTATCAGTGATGGGACTTTACTTTATTTGGGACTTGTATTTCTAAGTAAGCTTAAAATTTTTCAAAATTCAGTTGCATGTAAACTCAACCACATGCACTAGTTTATAATGAAGTTGCATTAGATTAGGTTACAGAAAAGTCTTCGTATGTTAAATTATGTGTAAATATTTTTTAACACACTATCATGGATGCATCCTTATGGAATAAGATCTGTACTGATCCCGTCAAATATTATCTATAAAAACAGGTAGGCCTACTTACAAGGGATTTGCAATTCTTGTCATTAGAACCGCTTTGGTTTGACAGATATCTTCATATTCTGCTTCAGCCTTCAATTGTCTGTACATATTAACCACTGCTTATTGTAAGCTGCTCTGTAACGAAAGTATTTTCTTTCTTGATGTAGGCCTATAAGTTCTTCAGACTCTTTCCTTCTGGACATGTTATAACCTTAAAATAAAGTGATTATTGCATTTTAAAATATGAACTACATTTAACCAAACTTCAATCTTGATTTTATTCACTTTCATTAGACTGAATATTTGTAAGGTTATGTAAAATCATATTACGTAATTCTCCAAAATAACTGCACCATAGGAGACACTGTTTTCCTTTGTTCCACTGACTTCTGTGAGATTTTAACACATGGTTTTAGTTTGGAGCTATAAATACTTTCAACATAGAAGTCATTTGATACCTGTACATTCTAATGGATAGTTGGAAGTTTTATAACAGCAAACTAATAAACCACGTGTTTATCGCTATATACATCTCTCATAAGCCAGTGAAACATGCCTTCTTTGATGTAGCTTCTCTGGATAATACCTTATATTATGATAAAAATGTAATTGTTATATCATATAATTTATTTTTATATGGATAATGTTTTAAAGTTAAAATAATGCTCTTACCTCAGCAGAATCATCTGTAGGCCTAATTGTAAATTTCACTATTCTAGAATATAAGTATTCCTATGTAATATAATATCTTAATACATACTAAATAACAGTGAATCTTAATATAACACAACATTCTAATATGTTAATTTATTGTAATATTGCAATATAATGCTCCAAAATTTCTACTTACCTAGAAACATACAATACCGGTAGTTCTGATAATAGCAATAATTCCACCACATAGTTGTATTATGTGATGTGATGGAAATAGTAACTTCACGTACAACTCGCAATTCCCGGGATATATATATATATATATATATATATATATATAATAATCGCGATATAAAATACACGCACAATATTACGTTTGAATAAATCTAGTGAATTTTAAATGGAGTAGCGGGTAGGCCTGAATAATAATGCCAAGTGTACCAACATATGAACTACAAAATGACTAACTATCATGATATCTAGAACATGTGAGTGTTGAAGTAAGTGTTGCCAGTAGTGAAGTGAACCTGGGCGCTGCAAAAACACTAGATTTCAGCTGGTGATCACGTAATGGGGGGAAAATGTTGAAGTTGCATCTTAGTACCTCAAGATATGCTGTGCCGACATACATTTGCTTTGTAAGTGATCAATTCATATAGAGGGCCATGTACAAGAAACATTTGAAGAATGTTATTATTGTCGGTATTGTCACCATGACTATTTATAAATATAAGTGTCAATGGTATTGCATTAACAGCTGTACTGATTTATTAATTCCAACAAAATCGCGACAGAGGTATGAAGAGGAATATAAGAAGTTTGAAGATTGGTGTAAAAAAAAGTAGAGAATATTTCTGAAAAGTTTATGCTGGAATATTTTTCAATGAAAAGTGAAAAGAAGAAATCAAGTTCTCTGTGGATTCATTATTCTATGCTGCGGTGTACGATATCACTGAAGAAAAACGTGGACATCAGTAAGTAGACACAAATTGTTAGCTTTTTAAAGCAAAAAAGTGAATTGTGAAAATGTTACCATTAATGTGTATAACAAATAAAAAGCTTACAAAGACAAGCATCCTGCTGCTCCAAAGTTGCACTCGGGCATGGGTTCGATTCCAGCTTGTGCTCATTACTGGTAGTTTTTTCCAAGCTTTCTCCAACCATAAGGCGAATGCGAATGTCAGGTAATCTATGGCGAACCCTTGGCCTCATCTTGCCAAATATCATCACGCTATTACCAATACAATCGATGCCAAATCTCCTAGTAGTTAATACAGGGTCGTTCAATAACCAACTAAAAGAATTGCAGAGAGCAATCAGAGTAGCATAATGAAGCATTAATGGTTGAAGTGTTGATCAAAATTTTTTAGTGGTGGTGGTAGCATTATGTGTAAGAAAAGTAAATAGTTGGTGTACTATGGTTGATGTTTAAGACAGTTAATATAGTGCTAATAGTACCTCCCTCATGCCAATAACTCTGCTACAGAAAAGAATAATAAAATTATGCCTTAATAAACTCTTGATTATCCTTCAGAACTGTTGTAGCCTATTCAAGATTTAAAGTATTTGACTTCCATCATATTTATAACAAGATGTATTATTGAATTTCGTACAAAAAAACCCGAAATATATTTAATTTATATCCACATAAATATAAAACCAAAAGATCAGAAAACACATTATGCTTAACAGAATCTAAATGTATCATAGCTGTAGCATATAATCACAGTAGCAACTTCAGTCCAAGGCTTTATAACATGATAACTTAATAGCTAAATTCTCAAATATACAATTTACTAATACTCCTTATTTCAAAAAATCAATTAAAAATTGCTGTTTAGAGAGAAAATTTAAGGTTCAATTATTGTGATATCTTTTTTCTTCTTCTTTTTTCTTTTTCTTTTTTTACTTTTTACTCTGTTATTTAATAAAATATCTTATGTGGAATGCCCTCTGAGCACGAGTATGTAATTTAGTCTTTCTGGGGATGTTAGAATGTTTTTATATAAAAAAAGCAATATGTATCTTTGTTCTACGAGGGCTATTCATATAGTTGCTGTTTATTTCTTACGAACCTGTGAATGATGTTACAGAATTGGGTTACAATACGTTTGAAATTGTACACTCTAATTTATTTTTCCACACAGTTTCCAGTCACATTGAGACACTTGTCGTAGTATTTGACGAGATTTGAAATTCCGCAATTGTAGAATTCGGCCAACCTACAACGCCTGGTTTTCAACTATTCGTCATTGTCAAAGCGCTTCGAGCCAAGCCACGTTTTCATGTGCATGAAGAGATGGTAATCGCTAGGCACCAAATCTGGGCTATAGGGAGGATGATCCAATACTTCCGAAAGTCGAACTCTTGCAGTTTGGTCGCAGTACGACACGCTCTATGCGGCCGGGCGTTGTCATGCAGGAAAATCACCCCAGAGCTCAACATGCCACGATGTTTGTTTTAAATTGCCCTTTTTAAATTTGTTAGTGTATTACAGTAACGCTCAGCGTTAAAAGTGGCATTCCTCTCCAAGAACTCCACTAGCAAATTTCCTTTTCTGTCCCAAAAGACAGTTGTCATAAGTTCCCTCGTGGAAAGTGTTTGACGACACTTTGTGGATTTTATCGGGGAGTGAGTATGGCCCCACTGCATTGATTCAAGTTTTGTTTCTGCATTCACATACAGCAACCAAGTCTCATCTGCTGCCCTCATCTGCTGAGCCTTTTGTTCCTCAGGAGTTTAGGCATCCATCTGGCAGAAAGTTTCCAGTAGCCCAAATTTTCGGTAATCACTTTGTACACAAGAGTACGACTAATCTGTGGAAAATCCTCACTAAGCTCTGACATGGTAAACCTGCGGTTTGCTCTAACCTTTTCGTCAACGAATCAGATCTGTATTCATGATACTCGGTCGACCACTTCTCTCTTCATCATGGACATTGGTTCGCCCATTTTTGAACATACGGCACCATTGTCTTACACCACCTTCACTCATTACGTCTGGCCTATAATCTCCACAAAATTGGCGATGAATTTCACTGGCTTTACAGTTTTTGGCCACAAGAAATCTTATTACAGAAAGTACCTCACACCTGGCGGGACTTGCGATTGCAGCACACATTTTGACAGGAACAAAGACACGACCTTGACTCTACCGCTGCTTGACGCGTACTGCTTCAGGTACACTCCACCGCAAGAGCGGTGCCACTGTCTCTGTTGTTACGCATGCTATATGAAAACAGAAGTTACTTTATGAATAGCCCTCATAGCAGTAAAGTATTATTATTATAATATTGTTGTTTCAGTACATCACTGCCTCTTCTTATGAATGCCATAGTGTATTTTTGGTCTAGAGTAGGTTGACCAGATTTACAAAATAAAAAAACGAGACATTTATTAAAGTTGACATGAATCAACATTTTATCTAAACATTCATTATTAGCCTACTTGTGTTTATATAATGTCAGTGAGCAATAAGGTCCAGTTTTATTTATTTTAAAGTAATAAATACTACACTATTTACAATAACTAGGCTATAATAATTGTTGTTTTCTAATACCAGGCGTTTGACAATAAAGTCATTTGACCTCTTGCACTCCAATATTTTTCAAAGATATTATCATGGCCAGCCACTGAAGCACAGATTTTGAGGTGTTCCGAATCCATTTCTTGGTTTGAGTTGCACAATGGGCAGTTAGGGGACTGATATATTCCAATTCTATGCAGGTGTTTGGCCAAACAATCATGGCCTGTTGCCAATCTAAATGAAGCTACAGACGATTTTCGTGGTAAATCGGGAATTAACTGTGGATTATGATGCAGAGAGTTCCATTTTTTCCCTTGGGATTGTGTTATCAAATTTTGTTTGTTGAAGTCTAAATATGTAGATTTAATCAATCTTTTCACAGAGTAATACGTATATTTAGTAACAGGTCTGTAAGTAGCAGTGCTGCCCTTCTTTGCTAATGCATCCGCAATCTCGTTTCCCAGGATTCCACAATGGGATGGTATCCATTGGAATACAATTCTTTTATTGAATGATATTAATTGAGAGAGTATTTTAGTTATTTCTGCTGTTTGAGATGAAGGTATGTGTTTAGAGACTATTGATAGAATAGCTGTTTTGGAGTCTGACAATATAACTGCATTCTTAAATTTATTGATGTGGCATAGAATATTCCTGAGACTTTCACTTATTGCAGTGATTTCTCCATCAAAACTTGTTGTTCCATACCCAAGAGATCTATAAAGCGAGAAGAGTATGTAATAGAGTAGTATGGATACTTGGCTTAAGTCAATGTTGACAATTTTTTATGTGGCAGCTAGTCTGAATTAAATAGGTTAACTTATCTGTTTAAAAATACTTCAGGTTAATTGGATCTTACAATCATATTCATGTCACTGTATTCTGAATTGTTTCGTAACAAAATTTTTTGCCTCATATTACCTTTTAACCAGTGGTGATATTCAAGAAATTTAACACCAATTCACTCATGTGTACCTATGTTAAACATATACGGTATATGTCATGGTAATTGCAAATATTACTGAGAAATAATAAGTATTTTAACATTCTCGATGAAGATCAACTGTACAATCTGCATCATATTTCTTTGATGAGTGAATTTGCTGTAGAAGTGTTGGCCTTTCCTTCAAGAAACTATAAAAGTCCATGCAAGACACATTTTTGAAATTACATTTTGTCATTATGGTTTTAACTGGAAACTGATTCCTTTCGTCAGACCAAATTGAATTCAACAACGAAAACACTCTTTCTGATGATGCATTGGTACCAGGTATTCCTAACACAAAACTTACAATCTGAATTATGTTTGTAAAACTAAGTTAATGTATTTATCTTTCATAATAAAATAAAAGAAAAATAAATATCTTAATTATAATTCGGGATATGCGGTGCCATTTAAAAAAAACGAGACATTTGGCGCACTGAGCATACTTTTCTCGGGGGCTGCAAAAGGGTATCTGTCGGATACAGGGGGGGAGAGCCATTGAAGGCCTTAAGGAACCAACCTGGACAAATACCTAATGTCCCATCCCTACCTTCCCATGGTGCAGCTGTTAGTAAGCATAATTTTACAAGCTGAACTAAAGGGAGGGGCTACTCATCAATTAGCCTGGTCAACTTGATGAGTTAATGACTGAATTTGGTATAATTTTCCTCTATTCAATACCTAATTCCCTCTTTACCCTTTCCTATCCAGTCCTCTGACTGAACTCTTACTTTCTTCGACCCCGACGGCTTTAGAGCATTCGAGGCCTAGGGGTTCATTTCACTTTCCTTCCTCTTCTTTCTAATTTTCTGTTCCTAGTGCTGACCTGCTATGGCACTAAAATCGTCCTCCAGTGGCTTAAGGAGGGAAAGCTGGTGATCAACAAGATCTCCCAGCTAGGTCCAATGGACCCGTCGACCACCAGCAGGTGTGGTCCTCCAGACATTCTGGGGGTTGTGTGTGAATGAAGTAGCCACCAAAACGTTAAAATATGGTGTTCACTTAAATCGGCTACAACTTGCCATTTTCAAATATTGGAGTGCAAGAGGTCAAATGACTTTATTGTCAAACGCCTGGCATTAGAAAACAACAACAACAACAACAACATACTTTTCTCGGGACAGGGGACAAGAAGCTGAAAAAAGGGACAATCCCGTTAAAAATGGGGCGTCTGGTCACCCTAGTCTAGAGAAAATATTAATACTTTCTTACGAAAACGTTCCTATTTTTTTACGAGTATTGTTGTAAAAGAAGTGTATTTTCCCTGGACTAAAAATATAATATGGCATGCTAGAAAGTGGCGGTGATGTGCTAAACATTTAATGTTAAACTAACTTTAACAGTAGATGATATAAAGTACTCTGCATATATATTCTGTACCGGTACTAGCGGATACATTGCTATTTTCCTTTATTTATAGCTGCTTATTATTACCTTATTTACTATTTTTATAATAACATTTTGAAATTTGTAGTTATTAGGAGAGAGAACCAAATGTTAGGAAATTAGAATATCACCACTGCATTTATACATATCTGCTTTCGTTATTCCTGTGGTTTTCTTCAGTTTTGCTTTCTCCCCTCAGGGAGATGGAAGAATGACGGTCATTTTCTTGTGGTATTCCTCGAAGTTTTGTTGGAATGCCTTAGATATTTTGCATTCTACAGAATTTATTTTATTATTCATTAAAGTGTGTTGTATTTTGTTCAATGCACTCTATGTTCACTGTTGATGAAGACTGAAATAAATGTTATTTGCACAACCACACTTAATGCAGTTCGAGCAGGTGAAAAACCGACAAGCTATGGAACACAGCAGTTCAAGTAAGACAGGATACATACTAGTGGCGGTTTCTCGGGGGAGGGAAGAGAGGAACGTCCTCCTCACATTTTTCTTCTTTCGAAAGTAAATACCAAATAAAATATGTGCCTTGAAATTCAAGGAAGATTCGATAATTTTTAAGTTCACAGCTATAAGAAAACCTCGGTTGATCGAGTTTTAAACGATGCACGCTCATGTGCGGCTAGAAAATTGTAAGAAAGATGCGAGATTGTTTGTGTGGAGGAAAGCCAAGCCATTCCTCCTTTACTGCAGTTAGCACACATAGACAACAGCGCACTAGCGGCCAGAGAAAGAAGCAGAATTTTAAAGCAAGTAAATGAACAGAGAGGGAGGAGATCCTCCTCTGAATCAGTGCATGGGCGGGAAATAGAAACCGACTGGTCATGCAGCAAGCTCGCTACCGCTGCCATCTAACGATCTTGCATTCAACCAGACTATAACACATCTAGGAGGAGGCACAATAAAATAGTTTTAACGCAACGCTATGAAAGACACCGTATAAACTTTTTTTCTAAAGTCATAAATCAAAAACATTATTCATTGCACTTTATATAGGCTACTATTCATGGTTTGAAACTTTCAAGGATATTTGAAAGTTAAAGTCGTGTTTATATAAAACAAAGAGGAAGTAGTTCTACGTTGGTATCGCAGATCTTTTTGGCCCCTGAAATTCACTTCTATTCATTGTTTACTAGACAGGGGAACAGCCAAGTTGTCAGTTTTGTACTAATATATTTGAAATTGAAAGTAGGTACTCCAAACTACATTATTTTTAACATAAAAAATTGACCACTGGCAACTTTGAACAATAATGGTAGTATGACTTTACAAGAACTGATATTCTTCAAAAGCATGTGATACTGAACTTGTAAAATGTACATGTGGCAACACAGACCACGTGGGCAGATGCAGTGTTCTCGCTTTCCTCAGATTATTTCCCATTCACATTTCTGCGCTTCCGATTACGTGTTAGTAGCTATTTATTTATTTATTTATTCTGGTGTAGTTAAGGCCATCAGGCCTTCTCTTCCACAACACCAGGAATACAAATACAATAATAGAAATAAACAGAAAAAAATATACTATAATATACAAAGTAAAGCTACACGAGAAATAAAGAGAGAGAGAAAAAAAAACACTATAAACAAAGTAAAGCCACACAAAAATATACAGGTTGCAGTCACACAAACTTTAAATGAGTGATTAAGTATCATAATTAATTCCATCCTAACTAATTAACTAACATAAACAAGAAACTTGCAATTTTAATCTAGGTTAAAAAAGAAAAAGAAAAAAAACTCAAATCAGTACTTCTAGTAATACCTAAAAAACATTAACTAAGACAAAATTTTTCAATTTAATTTTGAATTGTGATAAAGTCCGGCAGTCCCTGACATCATTAGGTAACGAATTCCAGAGGCGAGGTATTTCTACAGCATAGGAAGATGAGTATAAAGACGTTCTATGATGAGGGATAGAAAGAAGTGCTTGATGTCGGTTTCGAAGAGTTGTAAGAAAATGAAAGCGCGATAACAGATATTTCGGAGTAGAAGTATGCATGATTCTAAACAGAAGAGACAGTGAATGTATTGTTCTTCGTTCCTTCAGACGCACCCATGAAAGTAACTGGAGGGAAGGTGTTATATGGTCAAATTTACGAGTATTGCAGATGAATCGTATGCACACATTATGAACACGTTGTAGTCTCTCAGCTAAGAGTGAACTTACATTAGTTAGCAAGGAATCGCAATAATCAAAATGGGGCATTACAAGCGTCTGAATAAGATTCTTTTTTAGACTAAGTGGCAGAAATTCTTTCATATGAAACAAGGAGTGAAGTTGAGAAAATATTTTTTTGCAAATGTGTGTTACTTGAGTATCCCAATTTAGATCGCTATCCATAAAAATGCCAAGATTTTTAACGGTTTCACTGTATTTAACAATAATCCCATTCAATATTATATGTGGTATAGTACTGCTATCAAGAGTGCTTCGTAGACGATTATGCCCCATTATGATTGCTTGCGATGTCTCTGGATTTAACCTTAATCCAAATTTGTGTGCCCACAGTGAAATCGAATTCAAATCTTCGTTTATTTTGTTTACTGCGTCACTAGTCTCGTCAGGGTGGAAATGCAAATAAATTTGCAAGTCGTCAGCATACATATGGTATTTGCAGTGTTTTATCATATTAGTCACGTCATTAATATAGATCATGAAGAGTAAAGGTCCGAGAACTGATCCTTGTTGAATTCCAGATTTCACGACACACCATTTTGAAGAATAATCGCATGCAATGACACATTGTTGACGGTCGCGAAGGTAGGATTCAAACCAAGTAACAGAACTTTCAGAAAGATCCAGAAGTCTTAATTTACATAATAGAAGGTCCGTGTCAACTGTATCAAATGCCTTACTGAAGTCAAGTAATGTCAGTAATGTTAATTTACGTTCATCCGTGGCTTCACGTATATCCTCATTCACTTTTAGTAGTGCTGTAGTCGTATTATGTCCATTTCTGAACCCGGATTGGTATTCATCCAATAAGGCATGTTCGGTTAGATAGTCCATTAGTTGTTTGTGAACAATACGTTCCAGAGCTTTTGATAGAGCAGGTAGGATACTAAGCTCTCTTCCAACACGTGTGATGCTGTAGTGTGCTCGAAAAATGCTGCAAGGTGAATATCCTTGTAATTGTTAATTTGTGCAATTATTCAACAATGAATGGAAGTGAAAACATTATATTTTATGGAAAATTTAGGAAACTCAGTTTACAAGAACAGATTATTGCCATACAGAAGGGAAGGCCAACCCCAACACTACCTGGTCTTACATGTGTGCATGTTGGCTAATTTGTAGCATGTTTCATTCAAGAAGGTGTCATTTCGTCCTGTTATCTTCTTTCCTCCTCTTAAGAAATACGCAGGAGTCGCCACTGATACACACCAGTCGATACAGACACATGAAGTAGTATGCATGGAACATTAAGCATGCATCAAAGGAGAATAAACGAACGCCTTTAGGCGCTACTAGTCAGGCCAGATAATGCAAGACACAAGCAACATAATGCATGTGCCTTGCAGCATAACCAAGATAAAACATGCTGATTCTTTGTGTCGTACTTCATGCAACCTGGCCACTACAGCCCAGAGTTCAGTTGTCAGTGTACACTTTCCGATCATCATGGACTACCAGAAATTTAATGTGATGGAGAGGTATCCAGTTATTTACGACTATACAGGAGCAGATTATTCAAAGAAGAATCTCAGAGATAAAATTTGGGCGGAGATAGCTGCAGAAGTGAAACATAAACTGAAATAGGATTGTCCGGGAAAGTAGCTATTTAGTTCTCGTACATGTATTCATTCATTTATTTATTTGTTTTAAAATATAAATCTCCACTTAAATATAAATATCCCACTTCATAACATGTTTTATTAAGTCACTGGGAATTAATTGCCAAGGAAGAGCTACGCTAGACTTAAAAAAATAAGAAACTGACCTATCCCTCATATAGACCGACCTCTTCAGTGAACGAGTAGGAAGCCATTGGTCAAGCAGAGCAAGAAATAGGGAAGACTGGAAAAACCTAAGAAAACAAGTGAACAGTGACTAAAACCAGTGCGACAGAAACAAGTGAACAATATCAAAACACTGCAGAATGTGAACCAAGTGAACAATTTCAAGCATGTAAACACCTCTTATGGGGAGTAGCTCACAGCGTGAGACAAATAGAGCTCTCCCTCTATAGGAGGAGGCCTTTGCCCTTAACAGGACATTTTTAGATTAATCATTTCATTTCATTTCAGTGTTCTGTATTGCATTGTGTTACTTACAAACCGCCTTCAAATACGCCACTGGCGACGACATAGCCAGCGGTGAGTCAAAGTATATCTCACCCCTACTTATGAGTTTCGCATCCCTGTACTAGACCCTTCAGATTCATCCACTTCATCTGATGAAGAACACATAATTTTAGAAATTTATCGAATAACTGTTTTCAAACATTCTTTTTCTGGCACAGATGGACCTATAAAATTGGCTCACCTCCTCCTTGTTATTTACTTACTGTTATCTTATTTATTTCCTCATAGATATAGTGCTACAGTGCTGGACGATCAATAATATCTATTAAAATATTGTAGACCTAGATGTGAAATACTTTTTGTGGAGTGGCCAATGAGTATTGTAATTACTCTTATTAAATTTGTAATATCAAATTCTGTATATTTTCAGAAACCTAATCTTGAACATCATACTTCACGTACCGGGACTTCTCATGAAATACCAGATAATAGTGACCGGATATTGACTTCTGATGAATATAGTCAGGTATGACCAACATTTTACAATATGACTCAATGAAAGTTCTTAAAATATTGGCTAATGTTGTATTAAGTTGTGAAATAAGAATATTAAAATTACCAACGTAATTCCAAATATGAAATAAAAATGTCATGAAAATGATGTTCTTTGCCATTATACAGCAAGGTATGTTAAATATTTGTCCATTGTAAAATTCTTGCAAATCCAGTTTTCTTCCATTGCAGTATTTTTTCTCTTTGCTGTAATCCTTCCCCGAGATGAATGATAAGAAAGATGATGGTTTGTTTTTAGCCTCCCCAAAAATATATATATAGACTGTTAAAATTTCTCTCATTTCAATTCCTCAGGATTTGTAAGAGGCTTCTCAAGACACATGCACGCACGCGCACACGCACACACGCGCGCACGCACGCACACACACGCACGTGTTCTGCCCAAAGGCAGGCCTTTCACTGCAAACCCAGCATTCTCAAATCTTTCCTATTCTCTGCATTCCACTTAGTCTCTGCACATGATCCTTATGCAGTGACACCTCATATATTATTAAACTGACCTTTGAAATGACCTTAAAATTCAAAATATATCATTCAAAATATATCAATCAAAGTAAATTCATGATTAATATTTGAGGAGAAAAATTCGCTCTGGTGCCGGGGATCGAACCCGTGTCCTTGGTTCTATGTACCAAGCACTCTGACCACTGAGCTACGCCGAATTCAATCCACAGCACCAGATCGAATTCTCCTCCTTCAATGTTTCCCTTTGTGGCCTGACTGCAAGTTAGGCATATATGTTGACTAATATGTTCAATGTCAACTGCCATTATACTAGGAGCGTACTCAGCTGAGTGACTTATTTGGCCGAGATTCAGCAGTTAAGTGCACAGTAATCTGTGCAGACATATGCACTGCTAGCTATGAGAATATTATAGATTTATTAATTTGTCATACAGAATATTCTCTGTAATATTGACAATTAATATTTGAGGAGAAAAATTCGCTTCGGCACCGGGGATCAAACCCGGGTCCTTGGTTCTACATACAAAGTGCTCTGACCACTGAGGTACACCGAATTCAATCCACAGCACCGGATCGAATTCTCCTCCTTCAATGTTTCCCTTTATGACCTGACTCCAAGTTAGGCATATACGTTGACGTATATGTCCAATGTCAACTGCCATTATACTAGGAGCACACTTAGCTGAGTGACTCATATCGTCGTTGTTTCTGCAATAACTCCTATGTGCAAAATACACAAATTTTCAGTAGGAGGAAAAAACACATTTATTCATCTTCATACGTATTGTGAATTCTTACATTTTCGAAAGGAAGAAATATAATTACATATAGGAGATTTTATTATTTGTTGTATCACTATTTAAGTTAATTTAATAGAAAAATAAATCTGAAAATCGATAAATATGTCACATAGGAGTTATTGCAGAAACAACGACGACATGTAGCTACACACAGGGTTGCCAGGTGATGAGTGATATTATGGTAACATGATACCGGTACTGAAGTTATCCTTTTCTACCAAAGATTATAATAAATTCTTACACTACGAAATATGCAGTTTGTATCAGAACTTTATTTTTCACTAAATAAACTCAACCTTAAACCAACAATTCTCTTTATGCCTCAAAACCTTTGATTAAACCAGTTTCATAATGTTGAAAAATTAGACAAGCTAAATGTACAAAATTGTGTTTGTTTTTGAGCAACATTAAACTGACACTGAGAATTTATTTTAACAATACGATAAAATTAAAATTCAGTCATTCAACATTATTCATCTCATATCTATATATAATCAGCTCATGATCTTTGTTATTCTATCAGAATAAATCACAATCTTAACTAATCATTACAGCACGCAGACTTACGATGTGGATTCGTTTCAGCCTAGCAAAATCTTTAAGTGCCACGGCCGATCTTCACAGGAAAAGGAAAACCTCTTTTAGAATTTCAATAATTTCACCAAAATCCCACAATATGCACAAAAGAAAAACTCGGTGGGCTATAATTCAATTAGTTTTAGAGAAAAACCCAAGTACAGTGGCCAGTTTACCTTCACATCATGGGTTGAGATATAGGCCTATGGTTCCCAAACTTGGACACAAAGCCTTTCCGGTCTGAGCTGATGGCTCCAGCTCTAGTCAGCTACTGTACAGACTGACTCAGTCTGCACCATCGAACTGGCGGCCAAAGGGCCATCGACGCATGCGCGTAGAAACGAGAAAACATATCAGAATTTACCACATCGAAAATCTTTCTCTGAACGCACATGCTCTAAAATTATAAATAAACAGCAATCACACATGTCATTACATCCTGCCGGATTACAAAGACAAATCATTCATACACATACCGTTACAATATCAATATTTACAAAACAGGGGATGCTTGGATTGTTTTTTTTTTAACGGCAGGTCTGCAGTTCTTAACTAATCATGTACAACAGAGGGCGAGGGATAAAGATTTTTGTTTGTCATGTAATTCAATGTTTTCGAAGTTACATGAAATTCTGTCCTAACCTTGTATGCATTAAAAGTAAGTATGTCGGTTGCTACATTAACCATTTTTTTAGTAGGTTATTTTACGACACTTCATCAACATCTTAGGTTATTTAGCGTCTGAATGAGATGAAGATGATAATGCCGGTGAAATGAGTGCGGGGTCCAGCAACGAAAGTTACCCAGCATTTGCTCATATTGGGTTGACGGAAAACCCCGGAAAGAACCTCAACCAGGTAACTTGCCCCGACTGGGAATCGAACCTGGGCCACCTGGTTTCGTGGCCAGATGCGCTGACCGTTACTCCACAGATGTGGACTTAACCATTGTACAGTATCGTTTACTCTCCGTTGCTTACACTCCCACTCCCCTTTGCGCTGCATATGTCTCGACATTGTGAATTTTCTCTCTTCATTCAATTGCACTTTGGAATTTTTTTCAATTTCACTTGTCGACTATTGATTGCTTCTCAGTTGGGATTATAGCCTGGTTCGTTACGAATCATTTACACAATTGTGAGCGTTCTATCACTTCGCATTCTCGAGTTACACTGCCAAGGCTACTATGGGACCTGCCAATTCGTGCCTAAACTTCCCCTCTACCGCAGTGAAGATAGATGATGTGACTCACTCAACTCAATGATACGTTGGATACATTTACCCTACTGTCGGTCTCCATTTACTTTATTGGAATGTGTCGCGTAGTTTAGGAATTATATGCATGACAAAACTGGCCTGAAAATGTATCAACCGAATTTCTGGGATATTACTTAGTGTTGAACAGAACTTATACACGCTAAAAAAAATAAGAATGGCTTTAGTATAAATTTTCTGGCTTAAACACATTGGAGATTTGAAAGTAGGCTCTATTAATATCCTTCCAGCCTGTTACTGACCAGAAGAAACTAATACACAGGGAATAGGGGTTGCCAATTTCAGCTCTAGAACAAATATTCAACTCAATATCATTAAATGATACAGTGAGTCTACTAGAGCTTAATATTCATAGAGTGAACAGTAAGTAATATCCATAATTTCAGGGAGTTGTTTGAGATATTTCAAACAAAACAGTTTAATACAATTTTGCTCGTTTTTGCTTCCTTTTGGAGATAAAAATTTTTTTATATGAAACATTTCATAGCACGTTTTGGGAAAGCCACTGATTTAATCCCAATATACTCAGTCAATTTAAGAGAGCAATGAATAAAATTATGATAATGAATGATTGAAAGAATTTTAGTTTTGTTCTTCAAATGTGCACAAATTTAATCCGGATAAATGTAAGATTGTTGTTGTTTTCTAATGCCAGGCATATGACAATAAAGTCATTTGACCTCTTGCACTCCAATATTTTTCAAAGATATTATCATGGTCAGCCACTGAAGCACAGATTTTGAGGTGTTCCGAATCCATTTCTTGGTTTCAGTTGCACAATGGGCAGTTAGGGGACTGATATATTCCAATTCTATGCAGGTGTTTGGCCACATAATCATGGCCTGTTGCCAATCTAAATGCAGCTACAGACGATTTTCGTGGTAAATCGGGAATTAACTGTGGATTATGATGCAGAGAGTTCCATTTTTTCCCCTTGAGATTGTGTTATCAAATTTTGTTTGTTGAAGTCTAAGTATGTAGATTTAATAAATCTTTTCACAGAGTAATACGTAGATTTAGTAGCAGGCTTGTTCTCTGGAGATCAAGGATCCATCGGTGTATAAATGAAGCCAGTTTTGTGGAGGGTACCTAATATTAATTGTCTCTAAAGACAATTGTTTCATTATTTCAGTGTTTACTTCTGATTTCAGTATTTCTTCTGTTAAATTTAGATTATATTCTATATTTAATAGAGTTAAAGGGTTTGGTTTAATTTGTAAGTTTTCTTTTAAATTAGGGATATTGATTTTCTGTTTTAATTCTTGAACCATGGATATGAAACTTTTTTGAGTTTTTAGTCTACAGAGAGGACTGTATGAATGCCAATTGTTTCCTGGGAATGTGATAAGTTTTTCATATTGAATCAGTGCTTTTTCTTCTATTGTCATTTTGATGCTGTTAATATTAGTGAGGAATCTCATAGAATCTATGGAGTTGTTTTGATTCCACCAGTAATGGCCTGTGAGCTTGGTTTTAAACATATTCTACTTCGTTTATGACAGGTGAAGTAATTAAAATTTCTCCGCAGTATGTCAGCACTGACTGTATAAACATTTTGAATGTAGTTTATTAAGTATTCCTGGAGCATCCCCAATTCTTTCCTGCTAGATTGTAAAATTCTTTTGCTGAACGAGAACGAGAAATTAATGATATTACTTATGGTTCAATCTGTATAAGGAGAAATACAGAAAATTGATTTAAAAAGCAATGGAATATATGAGGCACTGCGTATAGCAGGGGTGAACTCAACAAAGAATCACGATTTCAAGTTTGCTCCTAATACAACGTATCCACAATGCCTCATACTCTTTCCAGCATAATTATTACTATTTTCTTTTCTTCTTCATAGCTGCCGAGTGGTGCATTGCAGTTATCTGATTCAAAGGAGGATCTCCTACAAGATATTCTGCACAACAGTCTTGCTAAGGAAAACAAGGAGATTCTAAGACTGAGAAAAGTACTGGTATTGAAAGTAAGTAATACTTTAGTATATATAAGTTACATAAATCAAAATGTATGTTGCTGACAGACCTTTTATAAATGTTATAACACTGGCTCTTCATCTGACAAACATTTATTCAAATCAATTTTTAAACACATACTTCTTTACTTTGTAGACAAGATATATTCATATCAGCTTTGGGACTGTAAGCTTTCCATTAAGAACTTTATTTTATTTCACTTCCACAAGGAAATACGTATGTGTTATTATTATCTGCTTTATACCCACCTTCCTTTTAGTACATAATAATGAATTGACACACATATCAGTAGAGCCCGGATTTTATGTAATATGGAAATGAGAAATATGTACTGTACATAAAGTGGCAAAATATGTAGATAAATATGTAATAAATAGGGCAAGGTAATTAATGATTTTACATCTTTTTCTTATGAAGGTTTAAACATTGCTAGCATATATGGAAATGTATGACATTAAAAACCGGGTTAAATAAAAGCAATTCGTTAGGGCATTTTTTTGCATTTTCTTAATTTTTTTACGGATGTCATTTTTTAGCAATTTTTAGGTTATTTTGAGCATTTTTTACACTTTTTAGGAAGGCTGTGACATTATTTGTATTTGATTTGAGATTTTTATTATAATTCAGTATTTTCCTTGTCAATACAATTTCTTGGAATTAAGTAGATGTTTGCTAGCTTCTACCCCTATTTTTCAAGGTATGTGCATAATGAACTTGCCCACTTCTAGGAATTTTATTCAAATTCCTAGAGCGTATGCTAGCTTGTACCCCTATTTTTCAAGGCATAATGAACTTGCCCACTTCTAGGAATTTACTCACACTCCCACAGAGATTCCTTTCTCCAGGTAAACTGGCATTGTTATGCTGTTAATTGAGGTGGTCAGTTGTTTCTAGTCGTCTGTGTGAACAGGTCAAGAGCAAAATGCCTAAAGTAAAGGAAACTGCTAGTGTTAAATTAAAGGCATTTGTTTCAAAATATGGAGAAAATATTTTTTCAATGGACGGTCGTATTTTATTCTGCAAGATCTGTGATGTGAGAGTGGCTGCTGAAAAAAAGTTTATGATAGAACAACACATGTCACGGGAGAAACATAAACGTGGCCTGCAGAGACTTGAAAATAAATCCAGTGTAAACTTACAGCAAATGCTTCTGGGGGATACGTGTTCAACGTTTTCGCCATTTTGTGAGAAACTATGCGAAGCTTTTCTATCGGCTGATATTCCACTTCACAAACTGAATCATCCTAAGCTCCGAACTTTCTTAGAAGAGGAGACCGGAAAATTAATTCCACATCCTAGAACATTGAGAAGAACATACATAGCTCGGTGCTATGACAAAACTTTGAAAAAAATAAGAGAAATGATTGGAGAAAGAAATGTATTCGTATCCATTGACGAGACAACAGACTCTATGGGCTGTTATGTAGCTAATGTTATTGTTGGAGTTTTAGAAGCACGCAGCCCTGGAGAACAATTTCTACTACATTGTGAGCATCTGGACAAAGTCAACTGCTCGACGATCAGCTTAGTATTTGACCATGCATTGAGAATACTTTGGCCTGATGGGATTCGAAATTCCAATGTATTGCTTTTTATAACAGATGCAGCACCCTACATGATGAAAGCAGCTGCTTCTTTAAGTGCACTGTACCCAAAAATGGTACATGTGACGTGTTTAGCGCATGCATTACACCGGGTTGCAGAAGAAGTACGTGCAAATTTTCCTGAAGTGGATAAATTAATTGGATGCGTGAAGAAAGTATTCTTGAAAGTCCCCTCTCGAATTTCAGCATTCAAAACAGAAGCTCCAGAAATCCAATTGCCATTTTCACCTGTTTTGACTAGATGGGGAACATGGCTCCAAGCTTGCAGTTATTATTGCAAGAATTTCGATGTTGTGAAGAAAGTGGTTGATTCTTTTGATAATGGTGAGTCAGTGTCAATAAAAAAGGCGCAAGAACTGTTAGCTGATAAAGAAATTGCTGGTAAACTTTCTTACATAAATACTAATTTTGGATTCCTTCCTGATGTCATAACTGCACTGGCAAAATCCCAAGTGACATTAGTGCAACAGCTACAAATAGTGGATAAAGTGGTGAATGATTTGAGCCGTGCATGTGGTAAAGTGGGTGATGCAGTGTCAATGAAAATGAAAAACTGTCTAAGCAAGAACAGGGGGTACACAACATTGTGTTCAATTGGCAGAGCTTTGTCTGGTGACAATTTTTCTCTTCCTGACTGTGAATTAAATCCAGGAGATATTGCTTGCTTTTAGTTTGCTCCAATTGTTTCCGTTGAAGTAGAGAGAAGCTTTTCTGTTTATAAGTCGGTACTAGCAGACAATAGACAATCATTTTTGTTTGAAAATCTCCGCCAAGTTTTGATTGTTAACTGCAATTCAAAATTGTTGTAAAAGTGCATTTGAAATGAATTTTCTGCAATACAAGGTACTGTAACATGGATTTTTTTAAATTTTATGTAGTTCAGTAATCAAGTGAGTACTTAACGTAATTAAAAGTATTTTCATTGGCAATGCTTTACTTTTTATTGGTCATTTTTTTGTTTTTTTTAGGTCATTTTTTGTATTTTTTAGGTCATAAATGCATTTTTTATTTTGCATTTTTTACCAATTTATAGGTCATTAAATGCCTTGCCCTAGTAATAAATAAAAAATATGTAACTTAAAAATTAAACTTTATTGGATGTATTTTTGCACACTAATGAAAAATTACAGGTGCACATGTGATTCAACCTCAATTAATTATTGTTTCGTGGCGCAATTAATAATTGAATATTTTTTTCCATATTTTTTGCTGTCATTGATCGTCTCGTCAGTGGCAACCCATAAGTAGAAATCATCAAGTTCAGCTCTAATCGTTTCCATTGTGTCAATGTAGCAGGAGTTCAAATAATTTTTATGGAGTATTGATTCATGCGAAATATTGAAGTTGCGGTATTTGCGTAGGAAAGCTTGAAACTTTGGAACTCCAAGTTTATACCATGGTATGTTTGCAGCAACCATTGCCACGCACAAATTTTTATTAAATTCACTGGTACAAGACGAAGAATGTTGCACCACCACTTGTGTAACAAGAACTTGTTTCTTTTCAACGGAGCACGTTTTTTATTTCTCACATGAAGTTCAATTTTTAAATGCTGTTCTAACTGTGACTTCATGGAGCAACCAATGTGTTCGCCACACACTTTGCATAGCACGATTTTACCGTCGTAGTAAAGGAATCATCAATTGAAATCCAGCAGTAGACTAGCTATTTGTATCACCTGATGTCAAAATAAGCTTCATAAAAAAACAGAAAAAAAAAAACTATTGTTTTCTTTTAGAGCAATTGATTGGAGATGTTTGTGGGAAATGGTTATACCCATAGGGTAACTTTCACTTTTTCCTTCACCGCGTTAGCAGTACAATGACCCACCCTTCGCAGTGGTATTTGATCCTACTTTACCGTTACTTCTTAAGGGATATACACACTATTAGCATTGCAAACAAATGTCCATTTTTTCACAGAATACGTTACTATTTTCAATTATTAAATTATATTTACGCACTGGAGACGAAGAAATAAGCTTTATAAACAATTTTAAAACATATAACTTAAGAATTAAGTAGAGGGAAAATTGGTGAAAAAAATGCGTATTCTTTCAAAATATGTGAAATATGCCAAAATATTTATTATGCACCAAAATGTGTAAAAATATGTAACTTTAAAACATTGGAATAATGATCTCTTTGATATGATTCGCCAACATTTTAGCTTTCCTTATAGCTACATACAGTGATGGACAGAAATATTCGTATGAACCCTTTATCTTCATTAAATTAAACATTCTGACGAATTAACGTTATAATTGTACTAATTTTTCTTTTTATCATAACATAATTCCTTATTGTTTCTATCTATACAGAGAAATCGGTGCCAAACTGAACATAAAGCGACTAGCAATCGTTTGAACCATAATATGCTAGGACAGGATTATTCGAATATTGCAATCGTGGAGACAAAAATGCTGTATACATTCGCTAGTGCTTCAACCATCGTTTTGATGCAGTCGATAGACAAACGAGTCACAATATTCTCCTAACACGCAAAGCTGTAACACGTGCTAGTGTAATGGGACGTAAAGGTAAAGAGACAACTATTCAAGAAAGAAGAATTACTGTATTATAAATTTACACAAACAACAGAAGACGTATGCCGAAATTGCAAATGCTGTCAACAGAAGCTGTTCTACAGTGTGCAGTATTATAAAAAATGTTAGAGAACGGAAGACATTAATAAATAGAGAGCGCACAGGTCGTCCACGGAAGCTAACCAACAGGAAAGAAAGGGAGATTATTAAGACAGTGAAGAAAAATCCAAAGGTGAGTGCATCAGAAATAGCAGCTAATTTACAGGACGATTTTGGTACAGATGTTCATCCTAAAATGGTAACCAGAGCTCTTCACCGGGCCGGGTACAATGCCAGGGTGCCATGGAGGAAACCCTGTATAAGTAAGGTAAATAAATAGAAGAGACTACTGTTCGCAAATGAATTTGTCGACAAAGCTGCAGGGTTCTGGAACAAAGTTATATTTTCAGATGAAAGTAAATTTAATATATTTCATTCTGATGGGAGAAAACCGAACACAGAATTAGACTAGAAGAATATTATATCAACAGTTAAGCATGGAGGTGGAGATATCATGGTGTGGGGGTGCATGTCGGCCACTGGTGTAGGAGAACTGGTATTTACTGACAATTTACCCTTGGACAAGTTCAAGTACATGCAGATATTCCAGGACAATCTTAAGAAGAGTGCAGATAAACTTGGTCTTTTAGGGGATTATTATTTTCAACAAGATAATGACCCAAAACATACCGCAGAAATTTTTCGTTTGTGGATTGTCTACAATACACCTCACACTTAGCACACTCCACCCCAATCCCCTGACTTGAATCCAATCGAACATTTGTGGTCTGAACTGCAGAAACGAGTCCGGAAACATCGAATATCCAACAGGAATGATCTCAGACAGAAACTTCTAGAGGAATGGCATCAAATAGGGCGGAATGTCACTGAAAAATTAGTTTCTTCCATGCCTGTACGATTGAAAGAAGTCATTCGCAGGAGATGGTGGGCAACTAAGTACTAATGTTTGTTTTGTTTATATTTTGTGTCTATTTTTGAATACTTTTGTCCAAGCTTCTTGTAGCCAAATCATACAATGTTTTTCTATATACATTTATAACATATGACAATACAATTATTTATTTTCTGTATACATTTATAACATATGACAATACAATTATTTATTTTCAGAAGCATTCTCATTTCTCTTCATTACATTCCCACCTACAAGTAATTTAAAAGCTAATTATTACTTTCCCGAATACTTTTGTCCATCACTGTATATAGGAACAAAATATGTAATTACATAAAATCCGGGCTCTACATATCAGTGATGAAGCTAAGGTATAAATACTGGGTAGCCTAAGCTGAAAAAATTTGCTTACTTTATATATTTTTATATAGCAGAAGATTCTCGGCTTTTCTATCATTTCTTTTTGTGACAGACCCCTCAAGAAGGTGAGGTCCACTCATTTTCACCCCAGAAGAGAATACAGATACTCGTATATCGTTGTTGTTCCTGCAATAACTCCTATGTGCAAAATATAAAAGTTTTCAGTAGGAAGAAAAAACACATTTATTCAGCCTATGGCAGCCGTACATAGAAGACTGTGAATTCTTACATTTTCGAAAGAAAGAAATATAATTGCAAATAGGAGATTTTATTATTTGCTGTATCACTATTTAAGTTATTTAATAGAGCAAAAACCTAAAAATGATAAATATGTCACATAGGAGTTATTGCAGGAACAACGACGATATGTCTCATAACACTCTGTTAGCGAAGCATATTTCTTATATCATGAAAATTGAAAATTTATACTTTGTTTTCCTCCATGTGCTTTTTTAATATGTAAATTCGGTGTCGATCTTCTGTCTTTGTAAGCACATTTTGTTTCATACATCCAACTTGAATAGGGCCTACAGTTTCTCTTTTAATTCTACAAATAATGACTTCAATGTGCCATTTTACACAAAATTAATATGCACAACACATATTCACTTTTGATCAAACTAATACTCAAAACGCAGCTCATTCAGAGAAAACCAATATGGTTGGTTGGTTGGTTTGTAGCCAAAGTTCTGGTATCATGGCAATGAAGCCATTAGCTCTCTTGCAGTCTAGTATTTTTCCGTGATGTTGAGGTGAACAGGCAAGGCTTCTCAATTTTCCGGGTGGTACTTATCCATGATTACGTCCTTTCCACATAACACACAATTGGGTAAGAGGGAGATGCTGATTCTATGTAAATGAGCTGCCAAAGAATCATGCCCTGTCAGAAGGTAGAAGGCTGTCACTGCTGAATTTCTTGGTTCTTCAGGGATGATGTTTATATTTTGGAGGAGGGGTTCCCATGATTTATCTTTAGCTGATTCCTTTATTCTGTTCAGAAATTTTTGTTTGTATTGAATTTTTTTATTTAATGTGACAGAAATAAATGATTTTTGAGTAACATGTTTTGTGTTACGGTGCAGCCTTTCGCAGCCAGTTGCCCACCAATTCATTCCCTGTAATGCGCAGTGCGCTGGAACCTATTGCACAACTATTTTCTTGCCAGTTTTTGGAGCTGCTTGATCAGGGTGCAGCACTGAGAAGTTGTGTGGAGTCCTTCCTGACTTCTTTATAGAGAAAAATTTATAAGTTCCTCCAGCTCCTGCAGCATCAAAATCGGTTAGTAAAGATCAATCGCTGTAAATGTGTAGCCAGGTTTCACAACGATATTCGCTATTAATTATTTTGCTACGTTTGGATTTGTATCGTTTTTAACAATTGTTTATTGTTAGTAAAATAACATGTGCAAAAATACACTCTTAATTCTTACCTGAAGGAGTAAAAAACTCGTGCTCAGGAAGTTATCTAAACACATACTTAACACAAACAAAGATAATTATTTGACACAAAGTGGGTCAAGAAAAAAACAATTATAGGAATAAAATACAATTTCAATTTTAACAATTTAAATCATACAAATACATACACATATTAAATTAACATACTAGGGTTGGATAAAAAGTAATGGCAACAGTTCGATATTTCCGACATGGCTTTATTCACAGGGGTACAACATTTACGTACCTTCTATATAGTCGCCCCCCTTATTTATTACCTTTTGCCAAATGTTTGGAAGGCGTCGTACACCATCAGCGTGTCCATCTTTGTTGATGTTCTGTATTGACCACCCTAAAGTATGGATAAGTTCATCTCTGATATTGTATCAGGTCCCTCGCAGTGGTTCTTTCACTTTGGTGAAAAGATCGTAATTGCATGGATCATATCGGGTGAGTACGGTGGATGTTCCAGTAGTCCGCGCTTTCCGTCTGCCTTGGAGGTACAGCGTGGTGCAGTATTACCCCATCAATGTCATACGCCACAATGAACATCTTCACAGCACTTTGTGTAGGGCGCACTTTCTTTGGACAAGGAGAACCAGGATGCTTCCATTCATTTGATTGACATTTCAAGTTTGGTTCATACGAGCGAGTCCAGGTTTCGTCCATAGCGACGATTCGTCCAAGAAAGTAGTCACCTTCCCTTTGGTACCGGTGCAACAAGGCCTTCGCGGAACGCTTTAACCCATCGTGCAACTGTGCGATATGGCAACGCTGCATCGCCATATGCTTCACGCAGTCCCTGAAAACATTCTTGTGCACTATGACCTCGTGCCATTTCAATTTTGATCCAGGAATGTTGCTCTAGTATTGTAAGGATGGTCGTAGGGTGCTCGCACTATCCCTATGAAAGTGAACGTTCTACACACTGCAGTAAATTGATGGAGTATTGTCGCCGCTGGCTGCACTAACTCATCTAACAGTCCTTGTTCATGTCCACACAGCTGGCAGCTCTCGAATGCACCATCGTCACGTGACAGCAGTGCTGCCATTACTTTTTATCCAACCTATGTATATTCTTTAAAAATTAAATTCCTAACACTACTTTTGAAATTTTTTATACTAAAATTTTCCAAATTTGGGTATTTTTCAATTATTTTATTGTATAACCTTGGACCATAGTAGGTATCATAGCTAAGAGCTGGGCTTGTTAAACACTTCGTTTCCTCTAGTCGTATAAAATCAGATCTTTTAGTTACATATTTATGATGATACAATTTGAATTTATTACGATTTTTATCTATGAAGTTTAATAAGGCAATATAGTAAATCTGTTTAATTTTCAAAACATTAAAATCAGTGAACAAAAGCTCGGATGAGTAATCAATTGGTTTATTTTAATTATTCTTTTCTGAATAAGTATTAGTGGAGTGAAATTAGAATTACAAGCATTTCCACATCCTAAAATTCCACATTGGAGAATGGATTGAAATAAAGTTAAGTAAATGAGACGAAAAAAATATTGACTGGTAAATATGACTGAAGTATAACAAAGATATAAAGTTTTACGTAATCTATTGCATGAATATGTAATACGTTTATTCCATCGTAAATGTTGGTCAATTGTAATGCCTAAATTCCTAACTTCTGAGGATTCGGTTAATGTAGGACATTCACAATTTTAAGAAGAACAATAAGAATGACGAATTTTGAGCCTACAAGAAGATTGAGGAGATTTAAGACCATTGGACCTTAGTGAAAACGGAACAACAGTTGTTTTGGATATGTTTAAGGGAAGAGCATTTGGTTTGGTTTGGTTCCAATAAGTTGTTTCCAGTTTGAATAGTTATGTATTCCAAGGGATTTTGTCGGATTTGTGACATTTCAATGTTAGTTTGGGGAATGAGATGCGTTTGTAATCTTTTAACTTTCTGCATAAATCCTTCTTGTGTGTTTAATTTAGTAACTTAGGGAAGATTTTGTATTTTCTCCAATAGTCTGCATTAGACAGTCTAATTAATTTCTCATACCGGATTTCTGCTTGTTCTTGAAAGTCGTGTATCAGTGGCTTTTGTTGAGTAAGTTGTCTCATTGAATCTGTTGGTGTGGATTTCCCTGCACCTATAATTAAATGTACTGCTTGGTTTTGAAATTTTTCTAATTTATTTCATTGTTGTGGGGTGCATGTGATGAGTATTTCACTACAATATTTGAGGACAGGTTTCATGTACATATAAGTGGAATTTAGTGTACCGGTACATCTCTGGCTTCCCCATTTGCAGCCAGCTAATCTTTTTAACAGATTTAATCTCTTTTTGGCTTTTTCTATTACAGTATTAATATCATCTTTTCAAGATAATTTGTTACCAGTATCAAATATGACTCCTAGATATTGTGAATTGATTGCTCTTTGTAAGGGAAGTCCATTAAGCTTGATGTTTATGTTAACTGGTTTAGTGACATTTGTGAATATTTGATATTTAGTTTTGTCTGCATTTACTTGCATTAGGTTAGTAGAGCACCAATATTCCAATTTAGTGATAGCTGTGTTAATTTGGGTTTCCAATGACTTGAGCTTATTCTTTGGTTTTGAAATCCAGATGACGAGGTCATCAGCAAAAAATGCAAACTTTACTTTTTTGCCAAATATTTAGGAAGATCGTTGATAAATATATTAAATAATGTTGTACTCAACACTGCTCCTTGAAGTACACCCATAGCTGTGTGTTTGTATTTTGAAAACTATGACTGATATTTAACTGTGTTGAATCGCTGTGTGATAAAGTCTTGTAACTAACAGAGCATATTACCTCAGATTCCTATTTTGTGCAATTTGTCTACAAGCTTAGGCTACTCCTCCATATGCTGTCATAAGCAGATTTGAAATCAACGAAAACAACTGCAGTATGTTCTTTTTTGTTCATGGCTTCTTTAATACCCTGACTGAAATAAACAACTTGTTCGTTAGGTGAGTGCAGTGGTGATATTCGGCCGGCTCGCACCAGTATTGACGAACCGGTTGTTAAATTTTTCTAGGTAATATTTGCAATTACCATGGACATATACAGTATATGTTTAACATACATTACTGATTGTTAAACTTTTTGAATATCATCGCTGGGTGAGTGGTATTGTATAAAGCAAGGGCGTGCAGTGTAATTTTTGTGTGGGTAAGCTCTGAAGTTTTCTTATTGACATTTCTTTTATACATATTAGTCATGACTTATGAAACTTACAGCTTTTCTAAATATATATATATACATACAGTGTGATGGGTAAGCTCTGAAGTTTTCTTATTGACATTTCTTTTATACATATTAGTCATGACTTATGAAACTTACAGCTTTTCTAAATATATATATATACATACAGTGTGATTAACGAGGATTTACCGTCCCTTACGGAGCTTATTTTTAGCATCAGAAAACTAGCCAATTAAAGAAATGGCACTTCTGAATAGTTCATTCTCTATTTGTAATATTTTTTTCCCGTAAAACTAAAGAAAAAAGGTATTTTACTAACAACTTCAAATTGATGTAACTCTGAAAATATTGTGATTAGAACAAACGTTTATATGACTTTTTTCTCAGAATGTCTTCGCAAATAAGCTCCATAAGTGACTGTAAATCCTCGTGAATCACCCTGTATATATATATATATATATATATATATATATATATATATATATAGACTGTTTTAGCTACAGTACTACAAAATGTCAATAAATAATATTATAGCATTCTTTCATTAGGCTTACTTACATGTAATAAGGCGATGAACAGCAACGACAGTAGCTGTAGAAATGTATTACAGTACTTATAAGTAAAGTCCATTCTTCTTTCTTGTTTTGTGAACTTTTTGATTACATCTTCATAAAATGTGGCAGATTGTATCACTTATGAAGAAGTCCCTTTTCAATGGATAGAAGTGCTAACCCGTTAAGACGTTCTTGGCTTTGTGTTGATCGCTGGTATGATTTTATCCTTCTAAGTGCAGAGAATGTTCGCTCTACGGAAGCTGTGGTGCTAGGGATAGTGACAGTAAGTAATCCAAGTTTATAGACTTCTGGTAATGCTGTGTCAAGTTGTTTTTTCTTGAGTGTATTAACACCTGGTACGGATGTTGTCCAGAAAATTCATCATAAGAGTAGAGCACAATGAGTTCATTTTTCAGACTGATAAAATCAAACGTGTCCGACTGATTTTCTTTCAAAATGTTAAATATAATAGCAGGAAAGTTCACCCTAAATTCTTCGTACTTCTGAGGTTGTAACAAAGCCACAAAGTTTAAGTTATGCATAGAACTAAATCTTTCGTCAATTTGAAAAACTATTGTATCGATTATCTCAATGTAAAGGGCCTTTCTTGCAACTTCAGGGTCTTGTTCTGTGCGACGACATTTACTTGGAGTTCCATCATCTTCATGGTGGTAAACTACAGTTTCTATCCTTATAGAATCCCAAAATTTTCTGAGATTTTGGATATGTCTTTTTTGTTTCTGTAATTTTTTCACAGCAATGCTGAATATCTAAAGATTTGAACTGTAGTATATTGAAAAGTATGTCAGTGTAGCTGAATATCTTACTGAAAATAACTAATAACAGTGATGTCTCAAAACTGGTCAGAAATGTAAGGAAGCCTTGTGCAGTAACAACTGTTACACTGTCCCAGGTAGAACTGTCTTCTAATATGTCTTGAAAAAATCCAATGAATTCATCCCTATGTTCCTTTACAGTCTGAATAAGACGCGGTGTGAAATTCCATCTAGTTGGAGCATGTCTAGGCATTTTCTTTGAGGTATATTCCTTAAGCCGTTGTTCTTTTGGATGATTTACTGAAGAAAGAACCCAAACCAGTTAAAGTCTGTAAAAATATTCTGCTCTCTTTCAAATACGTAAGTGATTGGGGCAAGATTAAATTTAATTTATGACAAACAGTGCACAAATATTGCCTTAGAATATTTTTCAAGAAATTTAGTTCTCAGACCATTTGTGTGACCAGCCATGACAGCAGCTCCATCGAACGTTTGAGCAACGAGCTTGTTGCTTATGTCATACTCAGTGGCTATACTTTGGACATGTTCGAATAAACCACTAGCAGATCTATCATTGCTTACATCAGTAAAACATATGAATCTTTCATTAATCTCACCATTCTCTGAATCAACATACCTAAGAGTGGTTGAAAGCTGGGATGCATTCATAATGTCTGAAATTTCGTCTAGCATGATTGCAACAAATGACGTTTTTGAAAGTTCTTGTTTTATGTTATCCATAACAACATCACTTACAGCGAGAATCAAATCATTCTGTATTCGATTTGAAGTTCCGCGGAACGTGGCAGAAGTTTCGAGATGATGGCTGAGGGTTAAGTCATATTTTGCAAGGTAATTGAGCGCACCTAAATATACTCCTTTGTTAACTGCCTCTTCTGACTCACAATGACCACGAAATGGCAATTCATGTATGGCTAGAAAATAGATTGTATCAATTAACCTCTTCAATATTTCCCTGTTCTTTCGCATCATTTCATTGTGTTGCTCGACAGTGACACGAAGTTGTGAATCTGACTGTACATCTATTCGAGATGATCCAAATGACTTAAATTGTAAAACACTAAAAATATGTGCCTGTGACTTTTCATGTTTATTAATGGCATTGTGCAGATTTTTCAGATTATCATAACCATTATTTTTAGACCAAACTGTTTCTTCTTTAGAAAACATAAGACAGGGCCAGTGAAAGAGTTTATTTAATTTCGCACTTCCTGCAATCCACTGAGTTGGGACGCTTGAAAATATCGAGTATATTCTTTTCCTTTGTCTTTATGAGCTGCAAAAAGCGTTGGCATTTCAGGACATGATCAATCACTTAGTATTATGTTTAATTTTTCTTCTAAAGGATGTAATCGAAATGTGTGTTTCAATAATTGTTCAATAGGACATAATGAATCACCCATTCTTAATCAATACCGTATTTAGCTTATACACAGAAAACTACGACATAAATTGTCACTCACAAAGAAACAAAATCTTCAAATAACTGAAAGATCCTGAACACTATCTCAATTGACAAACAAATCTCATGTTTCACACACACTGCCAAATTCTTCTGCAGGAAGTCAAGTCTGGACAAGCGATAATCCCAGCGCTTATTCTTGCTGTGTACTGGCGTATAGGCAATACAGTGGTATACGAGGAAATTTTCCATCCTTGTCTACTGTCTGCGCATGCACCAGCACTGTAAAATGAGGCTTCAGGCAAGCTGTGAACGAAGAGCTGCCTTACTGCAGAAACGTAGTTAATCCAGAACACTTATATATAAAGTGCAGAATACACTTTATTAAAAAATGTTCATCTATAAGCTGAATGAGATAAAATTGATACATTAATTTGAAGTGTGTCTACTAGGGTATGCGGCGCTTACCCCACTTGCCCTAAATGCACGCCCCTGGTATAAACCCAGATTGCTGTTTTGAAAACAAGTTGTTGGATTCAAGGAACCAATTGTGACGTGCAGCAATCATTCTTTCCATATTTTCCATATCTGGCTTGTAAGAGAAATAGGTGTGTAGTTATTAATATTAGATGAAGTTTTACCTTTCTTCAAAATGGGTATAATACTGGTAATGATTTTCTTTTTCAGTTAGCAGATGCTGGTATTGTAAAACTTGTCTCCAAGGTTCTTGATAAATTCTGAATGAATTAAATCTGGACCAGAGACTTCATTGCATTTAAGAGTCCCAATAGCTGCATCTAGTTCATGGATTGTGAAACTAACAACAAACATTTCTCTTGTGTTTCATGTAAACACACCTCTTTTGCTCATCTTGATATTTTTTCATGTTTTTTTCTAACTTTTTGTGAGTTGTTGTGATTCTATATATTATTGTATATGTACTTAAAAAGGCGTTTGCAATAACCTGGGGGTCTGTTAGTTGTGTATTTTTGTAAATTATAAGTGAATTACTTGGGGCCGGACCCCCCCCCCCCAAAGTTGTAACATTACTACTGAATTTTTAAGCGTTGATAGCATATAATTCTGTTTACTCTAATTTCACCGAAATGATTCACGTCCATGTACAGTACGTAACACTTCTGATTTTTCCTGCTAGCCAAGTCCATCTAATGGCATCCTACTATAATCGTTGGTAGCTAGAGCTCTCTGCTGCTGAAAACGTAGCCGAGTGCCATCAGCCAACAAAGAATGCACAATTCTGTACTCGCTGTGTTCCAACCATCACGTTGTCATCACTGCTTAGCAGATTGAGTTCAATGTTGCCAAAGTATCTATCATTGATTATATTAAGTATTGGCGGTATTTGACTGGTCTGTGTTTGATTTTCCAAGTATCTGTGTCTTGAAGAATTATTAATGTGAAGTCGTGAAAACTGTTATGTGATATATTAACTTAATAGTAGTATTAGCACAAGTGCTCACAATGCAAAAACATAAAATTACCAGTTTTTTCAGCTCGGTTCCATCAAAGGTGGCTAAGTGCAATATTGAGACTGTACCTAACCTACAACCAACGAGTTAGAAAGAGAAAGATATAGAGTGGTCATTGCCCCGCCATGTTTGAAGAAAATTGAACGACCGTTGGTAATGAACTTATGCGCCCAAAACAAAGTGGGCGTTGTGATAACTGACATTAGAATCGTCAGCTGTCTTAATTTCGTTTGCATAAATCAGTTAAACTGAAGTGGAAAAACCTAGTATTTCGTCAAATACGTGATAGGAACTTAATCTAAACTTATGTACGCTAAATTTAAAACACTTGAGCTATTCCTAGAAGGAATGCTTAAACGAATAACCTAAGCAAATTTGTCATGTAGTATGACAAGAAGTCCTAGCAAATATACTGAAGAAAATGTTAATATTCCTAGGTTCTTTTAAATGCGACCTGCAACATTGCCTATAAAATGAACGAGTATGATTCGGATGATTTTATTAAGTTGTTTTCCCAGTCTCTACACGTTGCAAAACTATTTACTATACCATAAGATATAGAATGAAAGTAGGCCCTATCTGTAGGCCAAGCTTATAACGTGGGTGAAACATGACAAAACACACTTTCAGTTTTTTTGTTACAGTAAAGTATAATTATTATCGAAATGTGAACGTGAGGCCAACAGCCGGCTGGTCTGTCTGAGCCTTTCAAGGGCTGTGGCACCACAGATAATTATTAGTGTATAATTGAGCACCCACGTACAATAATGGGGTAAGTAGTTACGAAATATATTCATACTTACCCCATTATTGCACGTGGGTGCTCAATTATGTTCTTTCATGTCCTTCCAGTCAAAATACTAACAACAATACGACCTACCCCAGAGTTTTGCGTTATTTTGGATGCGAGTGTCGAAATACAATTTTAATATTTGATTGCTATTACTAGGTTTGAAACGGAATTGCAGCTAATTAACAAAACTATGGACTTAACTTCATAAATTTACATGAAATATGATATATCAGTTGTGTTTTTCCTTTTGACATTGCAGTTATATGCAGCACACACAACAGGCATGTTTTTTCTTCGTTTTTTTTGTACTTCTTACCTCCGTTATACAACATTGTAAGCAGACGAATTTTTACAAAGGTGGGCGCTTAGCTCAGATCTGCCGTGTTTCGCGATGGCGCTGTACAGGACAACATGGCCACTCTATAGTCTTCTCTTTCTAACTCGTTGCCTACAACATGATGCCAATATAGGTATTCTTGAACCGTCTGCATCGTCATCATCAACCCCAACATCGGTATTACTGAATGTGGACTCTAGTGGTAAAGATATAAGTTCTTTTGTTAACAGAGTACTTTCATCAAGGGAGAAATTTGAGACACTAAATTCCATTTGGGTGCCGAATGAGAATTTCAAGTTCCCAGTAAAACCAGTTGGAAAGAAAAAAAAAAAACCTCAGTTTCCAAAAGAGATGGCTCCAACGATGGAAGTGGTTAGCTTATTCAGACAAACAAAGCGGTGCATTTTGTAAATACTGTGTTTTGTTTGCACCTCAAGAGGTTGGAATGCACGAAGCTACACCAACAGGAAGGTTAGTGAATCAGCCATTTGACAATTGGAAACATGCATGTGAAACATTTAACAGGCATGAAAAGTTACAGTATCACCTGAATTCTGTGGATACTTACACTAAATTAAAATCTATCGAACAAGGTAACGAATTGCCAGTTTCTTTGCAGATTGATAAAGCATGAAGAGAGCAAGGGAATGTAAATGTTCAAAGGATACTCCCGATAATTAAAACCGTTATATTTTGTGGCCGCCAAGGCATACCATTACGTGGGCATAAGGACTTCGGTCCCTTTGATTTGGAAAATCCACCAAATCATAATGAGGGAAATTTTAGAGCTTTGTTAAGGGAGCGTGTTGATGCAGGAGATGATAACTTAAAGAGCCATCTATTAGTCTGTGGAAAAAATGCAAGTTACATAAGCTGGAAGACACAAAATGAAATTATATCAGCCTGTAACTATATTATTCGTAGCCAAATAGTAGTGAGAGTGACTGAGGCAAGATGTTTTGCTATCTTAGCTGATGAATGTGTAGATGTCAGTGGGACTGAACAGTTTTCTCTGTCAGTACGTTTCCTTGAAAATGATAGCATCAGAGAAGAATTCCTACAGTTTATTCCAGTTTCTGAGACAACTGGAATAAATTTGGCTAGAACAATTCTTGAGAGCCTCACTCGATTTAATGTTGATTTGAAATATATGAGAGGGCAAGGATATGATGGTGCAAGTGCAATGAGTGGACAGTTTCAAGGTGCCCAGGCCTTTATTCTTAAAGAATGCCCTGCCGCTTTATATGTCCATTGTGCTTCTCACAGTTTGAACCTCGCCATATCAGATGCATGTTGTGTTCCAGAAATCAGGAATTGCATTGGCATTGTAGGTAAAGTGTGTGAATTTTTCAACACTCCCAAAAGGCAAGATGTATTAATAAATAGTATAAAAGAGCTTTGTCCTGAAAATAAAAGAAGCAAACTCGTCCAAATGTGTGCTACTAGATGGGTAGAAAGACATGACTCTGTGATGGTATTAATGGAACTGATGGATGCTGTCCTCCCTGCATTGAAAACCATTTCTTTGTGGACTGACAAGGATGTATCTTCCAAAGCCGATATGCTGAATTCTTCAGTGACCAAGCCTGCATTCCTAATTTCCCTTCACGTAATCAACAAGCTCTTCTGTGTAACAAAAACCTTAAGTGAATACCTTCAGAAGACAGATATGAATTTGGAAAAAGCACTTAACCATGTAGAAAATGTTTTAGGAGTGTTACAAGAGGTTAGTGATGCAGCAAAAGACCAGTTTAAATCTATATTCTCGACGGTTTCTACTCAGCTGTCGTCACTTGGAGAGGAAATTAGAATCCGTCGATGTGCATCTGGACAACGTTCACAATTCCGCAGCAATGTTCCTGCTGATAATGCTGAGGAATATTACAGGAGGACTGTATTTTTGCCATTCCTATCTAATATGCAGTCTCAGATAAAAACAAGATTTGCTAAACATAACATTTTGACAAAATTTTTGCGTCTGATCAAGGAAGATGGGGTTGCTAGTGATTTTATAGTTCTGGCCAAGTTTTATTCTCAAGTAGATACTAATTTTTGTGTCCAAGATGAGGAATTGGTATGTGAATTTGAACTCTGGAACACATTTTGTAAAGGAAAACAGTACAAGTCAGTGTGGGAAATGTAGCCTATATTGCATGTGAATATGATTTCTATCCTCATGTGAAAGAGCTGTTGAAGATTTTATTAACATTGCCAGTGTCCACAAGTACAAGTGAAAGGTCGTTTTCGACTCTTAAGAGATTAAAGTCATACCTGAGAAACACCATGGGAAATGATCGTCTAAATGGTCTTGCTTTGCTAAACATCCATCATGATATCACAGTTTCTCCACAAGATGTGGTTACTGCACTAAAGATAAAGCCAAGAAGACTGGATTTTGTTTTGTAAAAAGAAATTGAAAGAGGTATGTTTGTGTGTATATGTGTGCGTGCGTGCATTTATGTAACTTGACGTTCTTTCATTGGGACCCCCCCCCCCCCAAGAGAAATTCCTGGGTGTGCCCCTGGCTGAGAGTACTTCTTTCTTAAATGTGGCCACTTTACAAGTTTCCAGTCTATAAAATTGTCTCTATTACTGTTCTCTTCTGCTTGTTTTCTGGCTGAATCACGAGCTACTTTTGATGTCATTGATTCTGGTTCACGTTAACATTTTGTTTAAAAAACTTAAAATTGTTTAAACACACGTTAAAAGTGTTAAAATTTTTTAAGAAGGTTATGTACCTTAGACAGATGGCCCGTTTTGATGCCGGTTCTGTATCATCTTCAGTATCCTACGAACTACTGATGTTCCTGTTGATCTTGCATACTGCCATTTGCATTCGTCAATTGTAGGGGTGGGGGTGAGTTGCTCCTATGGTGGGTGTGTTTGTTTGTGTGCTATGTATCATGATGTCGAATAATGTGTGGGTATTGAACTGTAATTGTGTATTAAGTATATGTTGTGGGTGTGTTATTGTATGTTTGTATATTTCGTATTGTTCTAAGATGTTTAACTATGGACTTTTTGGTGTGATGTGTAGAATTTCCATATCTGTTTCTATATTATTGTAGTCATGATTATTGTTGATAATATGTTCTGCGTAATTTGATGTGATGTATGGTTTGGTTATATCTTTAATGTGTTCTTTATATCTTGTTTGAAAGGTTCTTCCTGTCTGTCCTATGTAAAAATGTGGACAACTATTGCATTTTAGTTTCTAAACCCCAGTTGAATTATATTTATTTGAATGTTTGATGTGATTATTTAGATATTTCTGTGTTGTGTTATTTGTTTTGTATGCTATCTAGTATTTTAGTTTTCTGAATGAAATTGCAATTTTGTAAGTATTGGTTGTGATATGTTAATGTTATTTATTTATTCTCACGTGGTGTTTGTGTTGGTTTGTTCTGTTTTTGTTTTGACTTTTTTATTAGTGTGTCTATCATGTTAGAGTTATACCCATTGTCTTGTGCTATATATTTTATTGTGTTTATTTCTTCAGTATTGTTGTCATTGTTCATTGGTATGTTAATTAATCTGTGTGTCTTTGTACGGAAAACTGCATGTTTATGTTGTATGGTATGGTTAGACGAATTGTGTATGTGTGTTGCAGTTGTGGTGGGCTTCCTGTATATTTTGAATTCATGTCTATTATTTGTTTTGGTTATGGTGATGTCTAAGAAATTTATAGCTTGGTTACGTTCTGTTTCTATTGTATACATTAATTTGGGATGTATTTTGTTGAGTTGTTGATGTAGGTTTTCTATTTGTCTTTTGTTTCCATTATATAGGGCTATTATGTTACCTACATATCGATGCCAGTACATTATTCTCTCTGCGTCTTTGTTGTTGTCAGTGTTTAGTATGTGTGTTTGTTCTATATTATGAATGAAGATTTCAGCTAATATACTTGATATAGGTGAACCCATTGGTAATCCTTCAGTTTGTGTATAATATTTATTGTTATGTGTGAAATAATTTTGTTTTGTATTAATCTTTTTTTTAATGTTTCTTCCCTTTAGATCCCAAAGCAAGCAAAGAGCTAGTGGCATACTAGTTGGCATCAAAAGAGGAATACGGTAACTTTAACCTTCAACATTATTAAACAAATGACTGAGGAAGACAAATCTGAAGTAACGAATATATTATGCAAATCTGGCTTTCAGGTAGAAGCTCCCTGTTGTAGAAGTGTCATTTGCAGAATTTGATAACAAATGAGTTCCATCAATTCATATCCTTCCAATTATTGCATTTATACTGGTAACGATAGAGTTATAAATTCTTAACAGTGAGTAGTTTCAATACTAATGTAGTAAAGTCACAAGAAGTATTTCCTTGATGTGCAATATTTCACGAGAATAAAATAAAATTCTCATAGTAACAGCTAAAATGCCTTGTCCATACTAGTTAAGTATTTAAAATGGAGCACGATTATGTACAGAAAAAGCACTGTTTAATAATGTAATTGAAAAAAAAATTAAAGAAACATTTGATATTATCAAAACTTCTGCATTTGTGTCTGACTTTATATTTCCTTATAATATGATTGCATAATTACTCTAGTCCAGTAAATCAGTCAGCTCTGTTACACCATTCTGTTCCTATGGGTACACAGTTGAAAAAGAAATCCACCAATGTCAGCACAAGCCAAGATGATGCACAAAAAACCATCTTGATTGTACTGCTATGTTCACCCATTTTGATTTGTTTGTGTGTCATACTCTTGCTTTATGTTTTAGTCTAAGCATTAATTTTTACTCTGTCAGATCTGTTAGTGTTGTGTTTTCCACAAATAACAAGATATAAAGTCAAGATCAAGAGGACATAATAATACACGTGTGCAGTAGTTAAGTTGCTATTTTGGAGATTTTTAAGCCAAAAAAAAAAAACTTTAGGTTCGCACATGCTTATTTGCTTTGTCATGTCTGTTACCTGTCAGATCTGTTACTCCATGTCATGTCTGTTACATCATTCAAAACAGAGCCTCAATTTTTTTCTAATTATCTATCATTAAAGAAATTAAAGCTCAAATATCTTCGCCTTAAGGGCAATCTACTAAGATAATTGTTACTGAAAGAATGGTTCGGAGACTTGAAAGCATATAAATGTCCTACTAATCGGTTGCTAGCCGAGGAGTAGTAAGTTCAGTGGTGGGGTTGCCACCTTATAGCCTTTGGACCGGCTTTGGGACTCCGTTCCAGACTCCCAAGACAAATTCTCCACTATATACCACATGGAAGACGATCTTTGGGACGCCCCCTGAAAAGATGGACAGAGACCATAACATAACAGGCCACTAGGCCTAATACCTGCAATGACGATGATGATGATGACGATGATGATGATGATGTTGATGATGATGATGATGATGGTTTCTGTTAATTACTGAACAAGTTATTATTTTATATTAGGTAAAAGATTTGATATTAAGATATTTAATATACTAATTGTTCATTTTTGATCTGAAGTTAGTTTTGTTACTATTCTAAGAACTATGCACTGTTTGAAGAATATCTGATATAAAAACAAAGGAATTCTATTTCTATAAAGATCCACTGTCTTGTCCCATAACACTCCTGACATTTCGTCGTGCCATCAAAGATTCATCGATGCTTGTAGAGAATGCTGTAAAGCAAGGTCAGTGTACAGTGGCTGATTACTATGGCAGAGACATTGCACTATATTAATACATGCAGAATATGCACTAAATAATACTTTAATTTTGACGTTCTCAATCGTCCATTTGTTATACAAATTTCGCAAATGACCCAGAAATGTATTGTAGTTCTTGAAAACAAAGAACTGTAATTGTTCAGCTGCAACATTGGCTTCCATTATTGCAAACATATCAATGTCTTTATCTATTAGAATTTTATGTATTTTAGTTTTCTTGGGTTGATTAAGGCCCCCAGCATTCCACTGTAAGACCTTCAGCTGAGGTAGAATTATATTGTGTTTTGTCTTCTTATGTGATGCTAAAATATTCCCCGTCCGGAGATCCGAATGAGGGGACTTTTTTACCTCCGAAATATTTTACTTCGGATTGTATTTGTCATTGGAGCATGAAGGATGGTCGTTTTTTTTCTATGTTCATTAAACATAGTTCAGGGGGCACCACGAGAAGGCGACCATCATCACCCCCAGAACACCAATATAGCGCAACATATTGTTGTGGCAGAAGGCTAGCCTTGTTTCATACTGAGATGTAGTGAATTGATATCTCCTCTCTTGTCCCCTTCAAGCTTCCGAGTCAAGGTCGTAGCCATGCCTTTTTAGAGGTTTAGAGACTTCTGCCACAAGTCTCGCACCAAACTCTGTATCCTGGAATGACTGTCAACAGTGAAGGATGTGAGTGAAAACCAAGTCTTACGATACATCATTATTGCAAACATATAGACCTATTGTTACTAGGTATAATAACTCAATTTTTTTGGGTCTGCTAAGAATCAAAATCTATTAATTTGAGAAAAAAAAATTCCGGCACCTGGAATCGAACCCGGAACCTCTCAGCTGTGCGCGCTGAATGCTCTTTCCATCTGACCCACACCGGGACATGATCCATGGTGACGGCCGAACTTCTCTCATTGTATTATCAATAGCCTACTACCTGCAATTAAGACATTCAAGCCATGTATGCAGGAGCGCATATTTAAATGGCTTCATGGTCATTTTCAACAACAGTTCATGAGTTACTGTTAACATTGATATATACATATATATTTTTATATGAGGTCTCGCCATCCTCATTGAATAATCAATGGCTATAAGTAGCCATCAGAGGTCTGCATCGACGTTTTCGCTCGAGCGCTAAGTAGTTCATAGCATAATCGATAGGTAGCGCACATGCATGATGGGTAAAATTGTCATGAGCGATAAATCCTCGAACGGTATAAGCCGAGCGTTAGACATTCGTTCTTGTTACAGTGATGAACTGTGTAGTAACATCAAAGATGTTTATCATTTCAAAACTTTGCAGTGTTTAACTAACCTCTCCATAGTACAATTACAAAACTTGCATTAAAATGTAATATAAATATTGTACGTAAATGTTCTTTTTTTTTTTTTTTTTTCCACGCAGGAATGATTCTGTTTTTGCCATATCTGATAGATGTTATTGGATGTAAATGTAATTATTATAAACGGAGAACACAATCACGATAATGCAAGAACTGTATCAAGTTTTCTAGTAATAATAATAATAATAATAATAATAATAATAATAATCTCTAATAATCAGTGTATCAATCTTTGCGTCTGTAACGTTGTGCAGCTTGATTATTCGTTTTATTATATTTTCTGTGACGTTATCTCTGTACTAATATTGTTATTAATCTACTGCTATATCAATAATATTTTGTAAAACGTTTCTACATTGTCGCAGTATATAGGCGGAACACTATGTATGGACCTATCAAATTATATATGTGGTAAATCAAATATTGAATAATTATGAATTAGCAATAATAACTGTATATCGAAGTTTTTCATACTATTTTATTGATAACTTCATGTTCCTGTTTTGGTACGTTCCACTGACTGTTCCATTAAACGTTTGTCATAAACGCAGAAAATAAAGCCTTATTTTTACCGTGTGAGCAAAACATATGTGTATCTTATTTGTCGCCTTCCATACAAGATAAGACATGTTGGTGAGGTGACCTTGTACTGTGCTTCTATTTATTACGAGCGTATCACGACCGATCTTACCTCACTCAAGGGTGCGACACTCGACCGAGTTCAAGCGAGCGATTTAACTCCAATGCAGCATTCTGATAGCTATACTGTAAATATCTATTAATTTGAGAAAAATTCGTTCCAGCACCTGGAATCGATTCATTGATTATTCAATGAGGATGGCGAGACCTCATATAAGAATATATATGTACCGGTAGGCTATATGAGCCTCAAAAGCCTCTTAAGAGCTTAGTCACTGACAGATATTCCCCTCAGAATTTGTCATTTGAGCTCAGCACGTGGAACGGCCAGGCGCTACATGCCCAGCAGAGTAGGCGAACTGTCTGGTCTTGCCTAGGCTCTCTGCCCTGATCATGGAACCTGTATGTAGTTTCGAAACGTTAGAAATGTTAGCTCCAGGACATAGTGCAATATCCAAATCACATTCACCGTGAAAACCTAAAAAACACATATAATTTAAGGTTATATAGAAGGTCTAACTCCAAACTTGTTAGCAGAATTTTTGTAATGTGACATTGTTTATGCATTGCCAAGTAGAGACAAATGATACTTTGGAGAAATTGCATTAATGCAATCTAAAGCATAAATGAATTCAGAACTGTGTTTTGTACATGTCGAAATGGAAATTAAATAAAACTTGGTTTAATGTAACATAGTAGCAGCAGCAGTATCTATTGCCCAGACACTTGGAAGTTCTCCATTCACCTTCTAACTTTGCAGTATAATTTAGAGTCCGAATCCAAAAAATCTGATGCCAAAGCTGGACATTTTCGTAAATGTTCTTGATTCATCAAAGAGTCTTCTAGATTACACAGGATGCATTTTGGTGAACAAAAAATTTCAATTTTAAACAGGGTGCTGCAAACAGTCATGACCAGTTAGCATCCGAAATTTTGCTACTGAATCATGTCGAAAAGAATCAGATACCTTATATATTCTTTTTCAGTAAGTAATACTGACCAAGATTTATTATTGCTGTTTTCTTAAAATTTCTTCAGAATTTTGATTTGAAATTTAATTTTAATGTAACATAACATGACTTAAAATACAGATTAGCCTAAAAAAAGTATACACTGTTCGTTTATAAATAACTTTAGAACAAATTCAGATAAAATTCTCATTTTCGGGGAAATTGTAGCTTAATGGATAGGTCGAAGAGGTGCTGTCGAGTACCCAGCACAGTCCCCAAACCTAACACCAATTTCTACATATGGGGGACCCTAAGGATGTTGTTTATTGGGAAACGCCAGCTACACTGGATGTGCTACGAGAACAAATCAAAATTTAACGTCATGTGCAGCTATGACACTGGACACATTACGGAACTTAGTTCGTGGAGCAGTTCAGCGGCATCAATAGTGTTTGGATGCTGTTGGTGGTCACTTTGAACAATTTCATGAAAAACGAGAATTTTTTCTCAATTTGTTTCACTGTTTTAGGACCCCATCTTCTTTCATTCAGAGCAGAACTAAGTACAGATCTAATACTTTTCTTCTTAGGCATTATTAACAACTTATCCAACTAAATATAACAACTATAAATAAACAGAACACTACAACTATACTTATTTCACTATTTTTAGGTCTATGTAAATGTTTGTGTGTAAATGGAACACTCAGCAAACGAATATAAACCCACAACACAAAACTAAACACTCAACTAACGATTATAAATGCACAAAACAAACCAAACAAGGCTGCAGGCCGAGTTGATAACCAGTCTACTATTGTAATATGAAGTTACGACATGTGTACCGTACAAAGTTTCATCTGCTTTGATAAAAAAAAATAATGTAAAATTGAATATTGTCTAAATGTAAAATTTTTATTGCCAGCTATATACATTTGCTTTGTAGGTGATCGATTCATATAGAGGGCCTTGTACGAGAAACATTTGAAGCTATATACATTTGCTTTGTAGATGATCGATTCATATAGAGGGCCGTGTACAAGAAACATTTGAAGAATGTTATTATTGTCAGTATTGTCACCATGACTATTTATAAATATAAGTGTCAATGGTATTGCATTAACAGCTGTACTGATTTATTAATTCCAACAAAATCGCGACAGAGGTATGAAGAGGAATATAAGAAGTTTTAAGAGTGTGTAAAAAAAAAGTAGAGAATGTTTCTGAAAAGTTTATGCTTGAATATTGTTAAATGAAAAGTGAAAAGAAGAAATCAAGTTCTCTGTGGATTCATTATTCTATGCTGCGGTGTACGGTATCACTGAAGAAAAACGTGGACATCAATCAGTAAGTAGACACAATAATTGTTAGCTTTTTAAAGCAAAAAAGTGAATTGTGAAAATGTTACCATTAATGTGTATAACAAATAAAAAGCTTACAAGGACAAGGATCCTGCTGATCCAAAGTTGCACTCGGGCATGGGTTCAATTCCAGCTTGTGCTCATTACTGGTAGTTTTTCCGAGGTTTTCTCCAACCATAAGACGAATGCGAATGTCAGGTAATCTATGACGAACCCTCAGCCTCATCTTCCCGAATACCATCACGCTATTACCAATACAATCAATGCCAAATATCCTAGTAGTTAATACAGGGTCGTTAAATAACCAACTAAAAAAATTGCAGAGAGCAATCAGTGTAGTATAATGAAGCATTAATGGTTGAAGTGTTGATCAAAACTTTTTAGTGGTTGTGGTAGCAGTATGTGTAAGAAAAGTAAATAGTTGGTGTACTATGGTTGATGTTTAAGAAAGTGCGAAGTTAATACAGTGCTAATAGTACCTCCATCTATGCCAACAACTCTGCTACAGAAAAGAATAATAAAGTTATGCCTTAATAAACTCTTGATAACCCTTCAGAACTGTTGTATTCAGGATTTAAAGTATTTGACTTCCATCAAATTTATAACAATGTATTATTGAATTTCGTACATAAAAACCGAAATATATTTAATTTATATTCACATAAATCAGTGATGTCAATTGATGCCCATAGGAGCAAGCGCGTGCTTTAGAGCTCAGGAGAGCCTGTTCAGGGATGGTCAGCACTGATTCAATAGATAAAGGGAAGAGAACTTATTAAAACTGTATCCATGTTAAATTTTAGATTTGTCTGGAAGTATTGCATTATAAGAATGTAAGTTTTAATTTTAATGTTCATTTTTCACAAGTTTGATTTTTTTGTTCAAAAGAAATATTTTCTCAACTTTCTTTATAGACAAGTGAAATTTTCAGATACAGGCCTATTTATTTAGTAGACTTACAGAATGTTTTCGTTAATTTAATATACCGTAAATGCATATTACTGAAGATAGTGTATTGAAAGTTTTGAAAATATTCGCATGGAAATGAATGACTAACAAAGCAACTACTGTTACATCATAAGCAAAAGATACATCCCCATGTGTTGTAAAAATGTCAGCTCTATAGCTTCAGCACATTTCGAGAAAATAATTTAATATTCTGATGATAGGAAGTTGCTCACCAATATCACCTTAAAAGCATAATGTGATAAGAGTTTTGTTATGGAATATTAGTTACACTTAAAACATATACAGCACCTAGGTAACTTTGCTTTGTACTGTAATATTTTCTTGATTATTTTTATAGGGCTAAAGGTATCATCAATATCAATTACAACTTGTCATGTCATACTCAATCTCTTTTTTTGGGATATTTAGTACAGTATAGTTGTACTACTATGGAATTTATGTGAATATTCCTTCTTAACTCTTAATTATGTTATTAACATTTAAAAACAACTGCAATATTAAGAAATTGGTATTAGTACTTTTGTTTTACAGACAATATAGATAATATCAAACAGAAAGAAGCCATATAAAAATAACGACATAAAATGTCACGTTCCGTTTGAAGTTTGTGCACCACTGTTTTCTTAATCCTACAGGCTGCTTACTCATATACACAACCCTTCCTCTTTCCATACTTAGCGCTTGATGCCCGCGCACGACGTCAAGGTCAGAAAAATGCGCTTGCTTTGACATCACTGACATAAATATAAAACCAAAAGATCAGAAAACATATATTATGCTTAACAGAACCTAAATGTATCATAACTGTAGCATATAATCACAGTAGCAATTTCGGTGCAAGGCTTTATAACATGGTAACTTAATAGCTAAATTCCCAAATATACACTATCTACAAAAAAGTAATTGGGCACTATTTTTGCCCCTTTAGAACCTCGTGGTACCACCTCTTGTTGCTATAACAGCAGCCACCCTTTCAGGCATGTTTTCCACTAGTTTGTGTGGGATATCCACTGGAATGCGTCGCCATTCTTCTTGCAATATGGCACTCAGCTGGACAATGGAAGTTGGCCGAATTTCCCGAAACCTCAATCGCCGGTCCAATTCGTCTTAAAGGTGCTCAATGTGATTGAGATCAGGACTCTGTGCAGGCCAGTTCAACTGGTCACCTTATTGTCTGCATACCACTGCACAGTAGAAACATGACTTCTAGCAATTACTTTTTGGTAGATAGTGTACAATTTACTAATGCTCCTTATTTTAAAAAATCAATTAAAAATTCCTGTCTAGAGAGAAAATTTAAAGTTCAATTATTCTGATATGTTTTTCTTCTTCTTTTTTCTTTTTCTTTTTTCTTTTTCTTTTTTTACTTTTTACTCTGTTATTTAATAAAATATCTTAACATTATGTGGAATGCCCTCTGAGCACGAGTACGTAACTTACTCTTTCTGGGGATGCTAGAATGTTTTTATATAAAAAAGCAATATGTATCTTTGTTCTACGAGGGCTATTCATAAAGTAGCCATTTATTTTTTACAAACCTGTGAATGACGTTACAGAATTGGGTTAGAATACGTTTGAAATTGTACACTCAAATTTATTTTTCCACACATTTTCCAGTCACATTGAGACACTTGTCGTAGCATTTGACGAGCTTTGAAATTCCACAATCGTAGAATTCGGCCAACCTACGACGCTGATTCTCAACTCTTCGTCATTGTCAAAGCACTTCGAGCCAAGTCACGTCTTCATGTGCATGAAGAGATGGTAATCGCTAGGTACCAAATGTGGGCTATAGGGAGGGCGATCCAATACTTCCCAGTTGAACTTTCGGAGTTTGGTCACAGTATGACGCGCTGTATACGGCCGGGTGTTGTCATACAGGAAAATCACCCCAGAGCTCAACATTTGTTTTAAATGGCGCTTTTCAAGTTTGTTAGTGTGTTACAGTAACGCTCAGCGTTAATTGTGGCATTCCTCTCCAAGAACTTCATTAGCAAAATTCCTTTTCTGTCCCAGAAGACAGTTGCCACAAGTTTCCTCGTGGAAAGTGTTTGACAACACTTTGTGGAATTTTTCAGGGAGTGAGTATGGCCCCACTGCATTGATTGAAGCTTTGTTTCTGCATTCACATACCGCACCCAAGTCTCATCTCCTTTCATAATCTGATCGAGAAAAGCATCACCTTCTCTTTCGTAATGCTCAAGAAAGGACAGTGCTGCTCCCATCGGCTGAGCCTTTTGTTCCTCAGAAAGGAGTTTAGGAACCCATCTGGCAGAAAGTTTCCAGTAGCCCAAATCTTCGGTAATCACTTTGTACACAAGAGTACGACTAATCTGTGGAAAATCCTCACTAAGCTCTGACATGGTAAACCTGCGGTTTACTCTAACCTTTTTGTCAACCAAACAAATCAGATCTGCATTCACGATACTCGGTCGAGGTTCTCTCTTCATCATGGACATTGGTTCGCCCATTTTTGAACATACGGCACCATCCAATTTTTAACAGTCTCCCGACTTCCGCATTTCTCTTCTCTTCAAACTTTTTCCTACCTTAGTTTTGCATAATGTAAAAATTAATTGAAACATTTAATTTTTACATGGTTGAAGGTGATTTATATGATGGATTCTCTTGTTCCAGAGATGCCCTGGAATGTGCAGCTAAGCTTATACAAAGAGTGTTTTCTGTTATGAACATTAAGTAAACAGATATATACATACATTCATATATATGGTCTCGCATCCACATTGAATAATCAAGACAACTATTTTTTGTTGATAGTCAACATGTAGATACCTATTAATTTTGAGAAAAATTCGTTCCAGCACCGGGAATCGAACCCAGGACGTCTCAACTCTGCGTGCTGAGCGCTCTTTCCAACTGAGCTATGCCGGGATACGATGCATGGTGCCAGCCGAACTCTCCTCATTATATCATCAATGGCCTACTACCTGCAATTTAGACATATACCGGTAAGTCATATATGCAGGAGCACATATTTAAATGACTTTATGGCCAATTTTAACAAGCTTGTTAACATTGATATATACCTATACTCACATATGAAGTCTCGCAATCCTCAGATGTTCGAAAAAGGAGCGCGACACTTTAATCAAATCAGAACTGCAAATCACAGTCAACTTCAATTACTCATGTAGGAAATTTTTACAATTTGTTTGAAACTATTACGCTAGGTAAAATATCTCAAAATACTTTAATTTAAGCCTAACTGCCAAAATGTACAATAAAATTGTTTTTAGTGCCGCTAACTGAATTTAATAATTTTTCAATTTTTTATGTGAAATATTGTAGACCACTTAGTCTCCCATAGTTTCTTCAAAAATAGTTGGCAACCCTAGCACCAACACTATTTCTACCCAAGTCTTCAACAGAAATCAGAGTGAAAAGTCCATGTGCTTGTGTAATACTCATACATGTTTTCCATCTATTAGGAATATTCACAGTTTGCTGTATCTTCAAATGATTCTTTGGACATTCTGTAATATTCTGTGAATTTGTCTGGATGCTGTTCTAACTCCACCAATAAAACACTACAAGCACCATGATTTTCAACGTTTTGAACCAATGAATCCGAAACCTATGCCTTTATCTTCGCATTCTTATTATTGACAATAGCAGAAGATCTCCATCTGATGACTCCACACTGAATGACTCATTAGATCAAATAACATGGCGTTATGTGTCACGCTCCATGTGCCATGCATCATGTTTCTTGCATCATCCGGTGTGTTAACATGCAGGGTCGAATCTAGCTACTTGACGCCTCTAGGCAGAGAAAAATATTTCTGCCCCTTATTTCGCCCTATATGCGTCATTTGGATCAAATGAAATAATTGATTCTGCGTCATTATTACTGTTTCTAATATCAGAAACGCCTGACTAAAATGAACCACACGCTGCACTATTTTCGGTAACTGCTGTTCACCACATTATTACACTCTGATGTACCTGGACTCGAACTGGAACAAGCTGGCTATGTTTGTTTTTTAAATAACACATATTTTTGCACTTTTTCTCACCATTTCCTCTCTTTTTATTGCCTTGTCTTTCTCGAGTTTCCGGTATTGTTGTTTAGTCAACTGTCCGAAGACAGGTCTGGAACCCACAAGTGACACCATCAAGGCATCACTCATAAGGCAACTAGGCCAGGAGATAATGGGGTAGGGTGACCAGTTCCTTTCCCCCTCCATTGCATACAACGCTAACTAGCTACATATTACACTAATGAGATTTTAGATGCAGTTCATCCTCTGACACATATCGTCAAATGAGATGTACTGTCTGGTAATAGATTTACATATCAGCCAGAACCTCAATAAGAGGTGTTTCTAGTATTGAGAACCACTGAGATTTTTCCGACTGTCACTCATTATAATGAATATTAAAATATAAATCACCTAGGTACAAAACAACTGCACCCTTTACCGTTTGAAATTAAACTGAACTCCCAAGCGTCCGGCTGATACAATGACTGGCGGTATTTTCTTTGAATTTAAGTCTGAATGGGGATTGCTGAGTGTTGATACTGGCTACTCTTATGACAGAGTTAGCGGTGTTCTCATCAGTTCATTACAAAGCTTGTGATTGCGAGCAACGAGATTTGCCTTCCTAACATATCATAATATAATACCATAAGTTCTTTAATGTTATTATGTGACACTCTCACAGTGAGAGGGCATAAACTTTTTCTGTGCGTTTTCTGACCATTAGTTAATGGAGAAAATGGTGTTAAAAGATAGAGAGAAAGACTCTGCGCTACACTACTACATTTCCAGAAAACTTTAATTTTTCTCTCTGAGTAAAGAACACGTCTGCTTGTCATGTGGTTCTGAAAATGGGTATATTTCCTGCTTTTGTTGTGTTTATTTAATTTGTGGGATAACGTAATAGTGTATTTGTGTATTACGCTGTGCTAAGTAGGCCTCCTTGAACTTATATTTTTGTAGTGAGTTATAGCGAGGCAATCCACTTTGGGATAGTTTTTTGTGAAATGCTTTCCTCCCATATTCCACACAACAAATCCACCATTTCAGATCGAGATGTTTTCCTCATATTAAGGTGCTGCCACTCTTGTAGTCTTTCATTCCACATATCCTTCAGAGGTTTGAAGCATGCTTTGTCCAGTGGCTGAAGGGTTTCTGTTGTGTGTGGAGGAAGCTTTAATATGGTAATATGTTGCTCTCTAGCTTTTTCTAGAGTTGTCAGGTCCAAATGTGATAGATATCCATCAAATATTAATAGCAAAGGCCTTTCTTTAACCAGACTACATAATTTTATAAACCAATCTTGAAAAATGACTGAAGTCATATACCCTTTGTCAAAACTTGCATAAAAAGTTCCTTTTATGTCATGTTTTCCTTTCCTAGTTGTCCACAAGTGCTGACCAGTAAAAATTATTAATGGAGGAAGCACTTTTCCATCTGCTGAACAACAAGCAAGAATGCTAGTGTTGTCTTTGCCGGATCCTTGTACATTCTGATGTGCCTTCTGACCTTTACCAGCAACACATTTCAATCTTACAGGATTACTGCAAATGTAAGTCTCATCCAAATTATAAATATGAGATGGCTTACCCCCAATGCCTAATGAAGCAGTGACTTCTTCTAATCTATCATAAAATTAATATATGATAAATGGATCGGCAGTGGTTGTTCTTCTGTTCATCTATAATTTCTCCAAATTTCTAATGCTTAGGTTATGTCTTCGTAAGAAATTAGTCATCCAATCCTTTCCTGGCCTTCCTGTGTTGCTATTAAAGGGTGTACTGATGTTATTTTGGGAAACATAGTCAGCTACTACATTTTTTATTTCCTTAGTGGTTAAAGCAAATCCCCACTGAGCCATATCCCTTAAATGCGAAGCCAGCTTTCCTTCAGCCTCTAAACTTATTGCTGTCTTTCTTCCACGTTTCTGCAACATCTGTCCAGAAATACGCCTACTTAATAATGATTTATCTAAATTGTACTTTTTTGCAATGTTTCTCAGTGAATCTTTCTTTTCTTTCCACTCTCCCACAGCACTCTGTGCATCATCTTCATTGATTTTATTCTTTTTCGCATAAGACCTAGGCATTTTTATAGGTTAGACCTAGGCAGTACACAATGCTAGTCAACCTGCAACAAATGATGCAGCCAAAATAGCAATGGTTCCAAAAGCACCAATAACAATATCACTGCGAATAATTGCACATGCTCTTACCTGACTGTCTTCTTTTTCCCCCTCTTCAATATTTTCTTTTGAAACTGAATTTCAGATCTTCAAACAACACCATTTCTCTATCAACTCTGCAGCAAACTAACCAGAAAGCACTGTGACTGCTGTAAAGCCTGGTAACAGCTCACCCAACCGTGTAGATACAAAATAACTAGGAAAGTTTGGAGGGAAAATTTGAATTTGTTCTACGAAAATTAGTATGCATGCATTTCCCCCTAGCCCCCCAAATTCATTAAATATTTTTTTACATTCTTTATCTTGTAAAGGATGTTTCTATACTTACTGAAGAGTGTTGTAAATTAAATATATATTTTTGTCTACTAAAATATACGCATAATAAACTTGTTTTACCCCACTTTCTCTGTGTCTCATATTTACCTCTCCTGACCCCTATGTGACTAATCCCACATCACCTAAGCCTTCTCAATCTAATTCTAGGACAGCTGCATACCACAGCGAAGAGATAGAACACAATTCACAGGAATTGTCAACTACTCAAAAAGAGGTTCAATCTCAAAAACGAGTCTCTACTAAGCTAAATAAAACTCCATTCATTGCCTTTATTAATAACATTATACAGGAAGCACCTGACTATATCAGGCCCTAGTTGGAAGATTTGAAAACTACTTTTGCATGGATAGACTCCAAATCCTATATTGGAATGCCAGAAGTCTAAACAACAAGATTCATGACATATCATACTTGGTATCCAAAAAATTTTATCATATAATCATTATTACAGAGACTTGGTTTCAAAATTATCGACAACAGAACATTAAATCCTACCATTTAATCTCCGCCAACCAGGAACATATTGGAGGTGGTGTCGCAATGTATATCCACAAGTCTGTTCACCTTACTAAGAAATATGAAATGTTTAATATTAATAATAAAATACAAATCATCTCTATCACAGTCAACAATATAAGTATCATGGGTGTATACTGAAAACCCAGGGAGAATATATCATTACACCAATGGAATCATATTTTAACAAACGTTTCTACTCTTTCAATACTAATATGTGGCGATTTTAATATAGCCAACTTTCATATGCATAGACGATGGCAGCAAATCCATCATCCTCTCATAGAATTTGCTATATTACATGATTGGCAACTTGCATCTGAACATATTTTAACTAGAAAAGGAAGATGGGGTCAGGATGATTCTCAACCAGACTTAATTTGGTCATCCGAAGACTTACTACAGCATATTAATATTAATAAAATTTTGGATACTATGAATAGTGGTCACAATCCGCTTGATATAGATTCATACTTAAACCAAGCCATTTTCCTCAATCAACCTAATCCAGCACAACCCAGACATATTAATAGTAACAGGGTGGATGAGATAATATCTAAATTACAGAGTTTTCAGGATACAATAAAGGATTTTGACGACATACATAACTTGTTAATAGAAGAATGCCGGAAATGTCCTCTCTCTAAACAATCTGCTAGAAATAAAACTCCTCCCAAACCACCTTGGTGGAATGAAGCCTGCAACAGAGCAGTCGCCAAACAAGAGGGCTTGATATATGAGAGGAGTTCATAAGCCGGATTAAGTGTAATCTGTCAAGAAGCTTCTCTCAACTACCAGAGGAGCGCCACAAGCAAGCAAAAAATTGCGGGAATTTCAAAAGACTTCTCTTCACCTGCCCTGTATAGCCTATTATTATTTACAATTTATTGCTTATAAATACTCTGCACCTCTCTGTTATATTAATATTTATATCAATGTTTGAAATATAACCATCCCTATTAATATTTTGATTTTTTATTGTTGGAATGAAGATCTCGAGCCAACACCATCAGCATTTTCTGATCGTGATATGCCAGGAAGTGAAGGAAGGAAAAGGATTGTGAAATATGAAATGAATTAGACATGACCTACCAAATCTGTCGTGGTTAGAATGCATTAAATTTATTTAGGTAACAATATTTTTTTCATAAACATACAATATTATATTTTGTTACAATTAACTTCTACAGTCTTATTGCAATACAGAAAGATTTCATGATCCTATTAGTGCAATAATAATTACAATTAACAACATCACAGGGAAGTGTTGTATAAAAAAATCATATGTATACTTGTCTATTGGAAATCGGAGATTATTTCATAAAAAATGTAAAGGCAGTTTATTTAATTTTCTTCAATTTCTAGATATATTATTAGAGTTATTGTGTTATCATCCTCAGTAGAAATCGAAGTCTGCAATGCTGTATTCTTAAAGTCTTATACAAATATATATTGATGTTGCAAATAAGCAGTTACAATGTGTGTGTGTTTTGCCTTGTGATAACATAGAAGGCTAGTGTAACTGTCATTGTGTTTAAATTATATGAAATGTTAAATATGATATATGCAGTACCTTTCACAAGCTTTGTTTAGTGTGTCGAGAAGATAGCTCCTGTGTTTTATATACAACCCTGGCCACAATGTGTATTACACAATAGCGTATTACCAGGATCGCTTTCTGCATCCAGTTTCACAAGCACATGTAAAGTCCAAAAGGCACACAGCTCTTCAAATCTTCGTAATGAAATTTTTATTCTGATACACCATCAGTGCTAAGAGGAACACCTAGATGAAGAAGCTTGACATTGCCCCAGAAGTTTCTCCACTTAGAATGCAGACAGAAATAGTTGAACAACATTCACTCCCGTTCTCTTCTGGAAAGACAGTAACACCAAAAAGGAGGAAAATTCGAAGTCTTCGCATCCAACTGTACCGCTAGAGTATGGAAAGGGAAAACAAGGTACGAGAAGAACTGAAGACAGAACAAGCCCTGTGCACAATGAGGCAAGTTGTGCCTAAGCAATTACATGAACCAATAAAGAAATTGTACAGCTCTTGTTCACAATTTGCTCAGGGATGTCACTGCTCATCAGAATTGAAATGTAAAACCCTTAATATTTACTTACAAAGTCCAAGTGCAACAGAATTTTCAGAAAGTCATTGAAATTTCCTTCTGAAGCCATACTTCTACATAAGTTTGCTAAATATACAAATGATGCTGATTTTGTGAGAAAATATTATATGAGCTAAAATATGCTTGTGACAAAATGACTGCCAGGTGAGCCGCGCTGTCACATATGCAATGAAATGCCACTAAATATCAGTTTAACTTGTAGCAATAATAATGAGGATACTGTTGATGGGTTTGGAAACACTCATTATCAGGTAAAACTGCAAATCAGGTGCTTGTGTGTGTTTACGGCAACTGGTCTTTGTCATAATTACAAGCAGGTACAGAATTAGTTTTTAACAAATTCCGGTACTCCTGATACATATCTAGTAGACTTCATTTTCAATGCAATTCAGACATTACAGAATGTTGGCCTTAAGGTAATAGCAACTGTATATGAGCATAGGCTTAATAATCAAAAAGCTTACATCTTGCTTGGGGTAAAGCCAGATCAACCATTCTATTCAGCAAATGGTCAGATAAGAATTGTTTAATTTTTTTACACAAACCATCTCTTAAAATGTACACGAAATATGTCGAAAAAGTATAATGCAATAGTTCAAGACCAATATAGGAAAATGGAAACACGGACATTAAGCCATGCAGTAGCTGCAGACATTTCCTGCTAGCCAAGACTGGCAGTACATGCAGGAGATGCAACACATAGAGCAGAATTTGTAGGCAACATGGACAAGACATTTGATTCACTGAATAGAAGTACAGTTTTCGAGAATAGGAAGACAGTATGTGCGGCTGTGGAAGAAAAGTCTATGCATGTATTCACCTGGAATGAAATGTTGAATTTTTAGTAGTGTCAATTTTATAAATAGTGACAAACTGTGCATGTGCCATCCACATCTCGTTGAATTTATGACTTAAATGGAGCAAAATTACTATGGGAAGTTGTTAAAAATTTACATTGATATGCACTCGCTCTAAATTTGGAGTATTAATCAAGATTATTTAGAGATTTACTTTTGCATAATTAGAAATAAGGATGGTAGAACAAGCCAGATAACTCTTCCTGCAATGATATTCAGTACAGTAATCGGGCATTGCTGCTTAAAATAATGTTATGTTCTAGTAACAAATGAAATTGTGAAAGAGGTTAATAGCTGGTGAGGGAATCTTTTAATTTCTCCGATGTTGATAATGAGATCGTGAATGCAAATGCATTATAATATATTGCTGGTTATATTGGTAAGAAGGCATGTGATGCTAAACAGTGTGTTTATTGTCGTGCAGCTCTTTCAGACAATGAAAAATACTTACAAGAGGGCATAACATTCATGTTCAAAGAATATGAAAAAGTAAATGAAGATCCTCAGTTGCCCTCAACGCATTTATTAGAATGTGTAACACTGATGACCAAAATGTTTCATAACAGCTTAGAAAATCTGCTGTCAGACAATGATATAATAAAGCAATTTAATGAGCTTTATTCATGATAGTGTTAATTTTGATTTTCTTTCACACTGTAACTTCGAATGCAAAAATTATTTTTTTTCTCACTATAATGTTAAATCAATGCAAGACTCAGAAATCTGAATGAAAATATGTCTTCTGATAATATCAAAAAAAAAAAAAAAAAACAAAAACAAAATTCATCTTGCACCAATAAATTGCTAACATTAAATAGCATAAATGTAATATAATCTGAAATTATATTACATAAAACTCCATTTTATTGATGCAGGACTTTTTTCATTTTCTTTCCTTCCTTTCTGTAATCATCACTTGACAGATTTTCATTCATTCGCCGTAATCTTGCATGGATCAGCACTCTTGTGAACAACGAAACCAAATATCTTTTACAATCAGAATTACAATTAGGTGCAAGGAAATCAAAACAAACTTCATCCTGAATGAGGCTAGTAAATCTCTGTACTACATCAGACATAGAAATCAGGTTTTTGAAGTTATTATCAAACTTATGTGTCATATCTTCAACACATTTAAGTAAATTCGCTGAAGGATATTGGAGAACATTCGTAACTTTTTCATATTCCTTAAAAATAGGAAATGTTATACCAGCTGGGAGGACTTTTTCAGAGTCAAGAACAGCTGTGCAACAGTAATTACAGCACTGTTTTGCAGAACAGAGCTTTTTGGCAAGATAACCAGCAACATAAAACATAGCATTCCTGTTAACAAGATCATTACTCAGATCAGAGAAATTACAACTGCGTGCAATGAACTGATTCACCTCAGAGTTTGGTGGGTTAACCACCATCTCACAACTAGTACCTGTTGACCCTATAGATGCTAGGACAACATCATAGTCAATTTCACAATTTCCCTTGTCACTACATATTAGCATATTCTGGGCAGCAACTGCTCGGAAAGCATAACAAAAGTCGTTACACGAAGGGTTGTCTCTATTACCACCTTTCCTTCTGATTATACAAAATGTATTTTCCAAACAATTTTGGTTTATCCTCCCCATCAAAAGTGAGTGCATGCCCTCTTTCTTAGCAACCTCCCACAACAATTTTGCAGCATAAAAATGTTGTACCCAACCATATGTGGATGGTGCATGTATTGTCTTTCCTTCAGTATTTATAAATTGGACAGACTGAAAAAAACTCGCCATTTCCTCCCAGACTCCATGGCGGCTGGTACCTTCCTTCACTGCACCACATAATGGCTTCATAATGTCCGTCATCACTCTGCCATTTAATGAATCAAAAGCTTTATCCACATAACCTACGAATTTTCCAGTGTGTACTCCTCCTTCAAGCATCCCAAAAGATGACATCGTGAGAATGGCTGCAGCAAACAAATGACTTAAAACTCTTGCTGCTGTGTGCACCCTCGTAACTCTGAAACCAGACACATAAACATCTTTATCAGTTAGTTTAGTCGCACGAAACTCATTATCTTTATCTGAGTTATATAACTGCACAATGTGCTCCCATTTTGCAGTGTAATTATCGTAAAACTTAGCAGAATACTTTTTGAACATGTTTCGTGTACTTTTAATCAAGTGTGGACTGTCAAAAAATGGTACAATTTTCCTGTCATTTATTGTAAAGGAGGGCTGATCTGTAGTAACTTCCAATAAATGATACGCCTTTTGATTGTTAGAGCCCTGATCACAAACAGTAGCTACTACTTTTAAACCAATGCTTCTCAGCTTCTCTATTGCTTTGACAATGAGGTCAACTCATGTATTGCTAGGGGTGCTTGAATGTGCTAAGAAATAGCCCAGAACTTGTCTGTAATTACTTCAAATATCTCTAACCATAAACACAAGACCTTGGTTGGCAATTCTATCTGATGAATAATTGCCAGAATACCTCTCAAAGCCATCTACGATGTCTTCATTACTATTGTAGCACAAGTTTGCTTTTAAAGACATTTCATCCCACATAAGGCAACACAGTTTGTCAGTCTCAGTTATCTTACTACAGGCATTCCTTAGTATGTCAAATAGTTTATCACTAAAACCATCATCAGTGGTAACTAAAATTAATGACGATCTGGACTCAATCTGGACATGGACACGGAAATTACGACTTAAACTAAATCCAGAAAAATCATAGTCAATCAATGTGGGCCATTCACGTTTGTTAAGCACTATTACCATACCAAATTTGTCCCCGATTAAAATATACGGCACCGAAATTCCGTTCAGTGAATCAGTAAAGAATCCAGGTGTTTATGTGGATAAAAGTTTAAATTGGAACATTCAAGTTTCAGAAACCTGCAAAAAAGTATTCTCATTAATACACTCGTTTAGGCGATTGAAGAATTTTCTACCCTTTTCCATGAAAAAAATATTAATGCAAACACTCGTGATGCCCCACTTCGATTACTGTGATATTCTGTTTACTGACCTAAGCGTTACATCGGCGCAGAGACTACAACATGTTCATAATATGTGCGTCCGTTTCGTCTGCAATATTCGCCAGGCTGATCACATAACACCATCCCTCGAAATGTTGTCCTGGCTCCGTCTAGAAGATCGTAGGAAAATCCACTGTCTTTCCCTTGTCTTTCACATATTGCATTTCTCCACTCCTGTCTATCTTGCGCCTCGTTTTCAGAATTTATCCACCCATCATAACTTAGACACATGATCACAACACTCCTCAATGTTATCCATTTCCTCCCACGGAACATCCTCATATTCGTCTTCTTTCACTGTGGCTGTTCCTCAGCTTTGGAATTCCCTACCGAGTAATGTCAGGGACTGTCAGACATTAAACCAATTTAAGAATACGCTAACAAAATATTTTTCTAACAAATCTTTTAACAATAATAGCTGTTTCAGGTTTCTCAATGTTTAATGGTTATATATATATATATATATATATATATATATATATATCACAATTAAATATCTAAATTATCTCATTATTATTATTATTATTATTATTATTATTATTATTATTATTATTATTGCTATTACTATTATTATTATTATTATTATTATTATTATTATTATTATTATTATTATTATAACTATTTCTTACCAATGTTTATTATTGTCACACTAACATTACTTATCCAACTTTAATTATTTACTTTCATGTTGTTTTATGGTCTAGATATTAATGTAATAACTATGTAAGCAATTGTATTCAATTAGAATTAGAGTCTGGCTGGGCGGAAGAGAAGGCCTACTGGCCTTAGCTCTGCCAGATTAAATAAATAAATAAATTATTATTATTATTATTATTATTATTATTATTATTATTATTATTATTATTATTATTACTTTTGCAATACTCTAAGCAATGGAGGCTTTGAAGGGAAATTTAATAACTTCTTAATCATCCTATAGGAACTTGGGCTCTGTAAATAAATGTTAAGAGCCTTTGTTTTCATTTCTAGTGACCACCAATTCCTCTGTACACACCGTGCATCTGAAGAGATACAATTTCTTACTGGTTGATATAATGGCCCAGGAACCTTACTCTTTATACATGCAAGGGCAGTGTGTATCTTCGGTTCTTTCTGCGTAGTCTTGAGAACTCTTCCTCTCGAACGATGCAATTGTACTCAAAGATGCGAATCTTTCTCCTCTTTGGTGTTAGGTCCCGCAGAATCTGTATAAAACGAAACAACAGAAAATATATAATTATAAACTAACAGTAAGAGTAAGCAGGCCTATAACACCACGAATAGAGGGTGCAGTTATGGGGTCTACTAAGCCCAATACAGGCTACTTATCTTTTCCTATAAATAACAATTACATAATCTTCAATTTTGACAGAATATACTGTATGTGTGTAGTTCTGAAGCATTGAAATTGCATATCATCGGCTTATTTTAAAAAATCTTGTAACTGCATTTCAGAAAATTGCACATAAGAACTTTTTATTTTTATACCCAGCTAACAATTGTTATGCATTTGTTGTATACAAAAAGTAGAAGCATTTTCATACTAACGAGGTGTTATCAGGAGACGCATTTTAAAAAATAATAAATTTTGACTTGGTTTTAGAAGTAAGCTGATGATACCTAAGAAGTATATGGTTACCTTGACCGATGGAGATAGCCTGAACTTTGCAAGGTATGGCTTCTCTATTCAAATGTGTGCAGAGGGTACTTGTGAAGTACTTATCTTCAAAATGGTCCGCACACACCGAAAGCTGTTACGCAATTTCTTGGGCAGATTCACCTTTAGGTCTTCTCTGCCCATTGCTTCTAGCCATCCCTTGTATCTGAAATAAAAAAGGGAAATAAAAATAATAGGATAAATATAAATAATATAATGTATCTATAATACAATATAATATAATATAATATAAATATAAATGATGAGCACAGGAACACTATTTCGTGGTACCTTGTAAAATCACTGGGATATGCTAGAAAATGAAAAGAAATTGCTCCAGTGACCTTAAAGATAAAATATAAATAATTCCTCCATTTGTAATACTTTTTTGGTTAGCCTTTTTATATGTTGAAAATTTGTAGTAAAACGGTTTAAGTATAAACTACCATGTCTCAGTGCATCTGATCCCTTCGATTTTCTGCTTTGTCTGAGTGATTTTATAAAGAGATACAAACAAGCGTTCCTGTGATTATCATTCGGTACTTTGCCTCATCACACATGACAGAATAAAGTTACTTAAATCACTGAAAATAACTTCTAAAATTGTAGCAAACCAGATAAATCAAACATCGGTGTCGTGTGCAGTAGGGTACCGGAGTTTCAGTACAAAGAATAACTGCAATAGATCCTTCTCTTGAAAAATATCCACCACGTGGTATTGTTAATTTAGATGAATACATAATACAGAAATTAAATATAATACATATATGTATTATGGAATGGCCATGGAATGAGATCGGAGAAACAGAACAGTTTGACGTTATTTATGTGAACTTATTAGTGTCATTTAAGGTGTTTCGACTTATTTTATGTAAGATATACATAGTAATTATTCTTTTTTAAACAAAGTGGTATTCGCATAATGATTTATTGAATGACTTTTGGAAAATAGCGACTTTTTCCCCTTGTTTCCTGCAATGTTGTGTGTTGCTATAGACATTTTATCAACAACGTCCAGGTTTTATTGGTTTTGCATATCGTGATATGAAAGTTTTATAGTTCTGTGCTGTGTCTGATATAAGTTTTGGAATATACTGTAGGTGAGACTATTGCGATATATGAGACTTTACAAATACCATATATTATTATTAATTTATAGACCCTTACTTGGTCAAGTATAAGCAAATCTTTTATATTTCTTACTACATGGAGGCTGCAACAGGAGAAGAGTCAACCGACATAAATAATATTTCTTTAGATACTTGTAACACAACGCAGAGTTCTAATCAAATTCAGTGTGATTATTGTGAAAAATGTTTCTTAAATTCAACATACATATTAGTAAATCCCACCCAGATATTCATCGAGAACGTCTCATTCGTAAACAACCCCGATGTTCAACCACCGTGTGGAAGAACAATTCCAATAATTTAACTAATAATTCTGAAAACCACTCTACTGCTAATACAAGTCCTTTATCCTTCTACAAACAAAATCTTTCTACTTGGAATGATAAATTTAGCGCACAGTTATCCGACAATGTGTTTGATGATGTGACACAGCAATTCCTGATTTTCTTATCCGAAGCAATTGATTATCTACCTGGACCCAAACATCCAACCAGGAAATATTACGAAGCAAGAAAACTAAAGAAAAATTTAAATAACCAGAGGACTTACAGCAGATCCACTAACCCAGAAAGAGCCACAAAACGAGACCGACAGAAAAGAAAAAAACAGATTTCTTTATGAGAAAACACAATTTGATTACTTCAATCAACGGCGGAAAGCAATAAGAACAGTACTGAGTCAAAATAAACCAACGTGCAAATTAGATGTCAGCGAGATGCAACAACTTTACAGTTCAAATTTTTCTCAACCAAATAACAATATTCGATCAGAATATCCATCCCATTACACCGAAGCAGAAATACTCGAATTAGATGATACATTCCAGAAATCTATCACCAAGTCAGAAGTTGCGCTTTCAATATCTCGAATCGCGGTGGACACCGCTCCTGGCCCAGACCACGTCCTGATGAGAGTTCTGAAGGATGATACTGCTGCAGAAATCATCTCCTCCATAGCTACAAGAATGCTCCATATTGGGCACGTACCTCCATGCTTCCAGACCGCAAGAAGTGTTCTCCTTTATAACTCTGGTGACGAAAATGACTTTAAAAACTGGAGACCAATTACTATTTGTTCCGTGTCACGTAGGGTAATTGAATGTGTCCTCGATAAATGCCTTCGGGAATACATAAAATTCAATCCTCATCAGAGGGGATTTACACATTCTCCAGGAACAATAGTTAATACATCCCTTCTCAGGTCCACTTCAATGTCCGCAAAATCTAAAAAATGTGATGCAACTCTCGTTTTCCTTGACGTTAGTAAGGCATTCGATAATATCGGGTACTTGTACCTATCAAACACATTAGATAGCTTGGTTATTCCAAGCTTGTTGAAAACGTTAATTTTGAAACTTCAACTAAATAATTCCACTAGAGTAGAAAACAATCATAAAAAAACTAATCCCATTGGTTTGCGAAAAGGAGTTATGCAAGGATTGCCCCTTTCACCCGCATTATACAATCTATGTACTGATCACATCCTTAATGAAATGTCAGAAGACTCGATCGCTGCCAAATAAGGTTTCAATCTTGTTTCAGGTTTAAAACCTATTACTGTACTTGGTTTTGCAGATGATACTGTTATCATAGCTAAAAACAAAAACTCTGCTTTAGAACTCACAAGGATGCTATTGATCGTTTCAAAGCTATTGGTTTAGATATAACTTACTTACAAATGGCTTTTAAGGAACCCGAAGGTTCATTGCCGCCCTCACATAAGCCCGCCAGCGGTCCCTATCCTGTGCAAGATTAATCCAGTCTCTATCATCATACCCCACCTCCCTCAAATCCATTTTAATATTATCCTCCCATCTACGTGTCGGCCTCCCTAAAGGTCTTTTTCCCTCTGATCTCCCAACTAACACTCTATATGCATTTCTGGATTCGCCCATACGTGCTACATGCCCTGCCCATCTCAAACGTCTGGATTTAATGTTCCTAATTATGTCAGGTGAAGAATACAATGCGTGCAGTTCTGTGTTGTGTAACTTTCTCCATTCTCCTGTAACTTCATCCCGCTTAGCCCCAAATATTTTCCTAAGCACCTTATTCTCAAACGGTTTAGATATAAATGTAAATAAATCTGTAGCTATTAATATTTCTCGCGGTAAATTGCATCCAAATCAACTAAACATTTCTGATGACACTACTATCACATGCTTAACTGCAAATGAGCATGTACGCTACTTAGGTGTTAATTTTTCTGATGTTTGTATATTCGATTCCCAAACCGTTTTAAACGACCTGAAAACTAGATTAGATTTGCTAATTTCGTCTCCTTTATTACATCCTGATCAAAAGTTTTGTATATTAAATTCCTCAATTTGCCCATCATTAATCTACACATTTCAGACAATACCCTTGAAAACAATACCCAATACTTTTTTAGATAATGCTGATAAAATTATTAAAAGCACTCTGAAAGAAATTTTGCAACTACCAGCTGACACACCCGATTCTATGATATATACACATCGTAAATATAAAGGTCTTGGTCTTTTTAAGGTATGCTGGGAATCCATGCTACAACACATTAACGGCTTAAGGGTATTACACAAAACTAATGATCCTTACATTACTTCCACTAGGGACCTTATTGAGGAGAGTAAAACATGTTTAAAGAGCCTTAAATTAACTCCTGCTAATTCTTTTTTAAATAATCGTGAAAATTTTGTGGACTCTCGAAAAGTTAGAGACGCTTTAAGAGACAAAGAATTTGAAAATTGGTGTACATTGTAACAAAAGGGTAAAGGAGTGATTCTTAACAAAGAGTCCCCCCAGCAAACAGCTGGATAAGAAATCACAAAGGTCTAACGCTCTCAGAATGGATAGACGCCCTTAAAATGATAGGCTATGTCGCTCCGGTCCGAGCTGTACCGGGTAGAAGTCGGAATGGTACCCGCTGTAGGCGCTGTCTCAGCGAGATTGAAACTCTTCCCCATATCCTTGGCTTCTGCCCCTATAATGAGGCCCTTCGCAACATCCGTCACCATGCTGTCTGTTCTATGCTGGCCGAGGCACTGAAGGAAGTAGGGTTTACAGTCCATCAAGAGGTGCAGGGACTAGCCACACAAGGAAGTGTTCGGCGAATTGATATCATTGCCATTAAGAACAACTCGGCATATATTCTTGATCCCACCATCAGATTTGAGACACATGCAGATCAACTGCATGAGGTGGACAGTGAAAAGAAACAGATCTATGAACCAACAATCCCGTTCTATAAAGATAAATATAGCCTGTCCCACATTGATGTGATAGGTCTGATGGTGGGAGCACGAGGTACCATATCCTCCTTCTTTGCCAACACATGTAAAAACTTGGGCCTAACACACAGCATTGTGAAGGAAATAGCCATTAGTGCCCTCAAAGGATCGGTTCAGATATTGAGAAATCATTTGTATGGGAGTGATAATGGAAATTTCAAGTTATCTTAACCGATGGCTGTTAATTGGTTTAGATATCAATGCCAATCAATCCGTACTATTATTTTTCTCGTGGTATATGGCATTCAAATCATTCTATCCTCTCTGATGATATTTCCCCCCCTTTCTTAACTGTAAATGATCACAAACGCTACTTAGGTGTAAATTTTTCTGACATTTTGCATATTCGATTTCCTAACCGTTTCAAATGTATATCATTTTACCTTTTAGGTGTGTTTCCAAATTGTATGTAATACGCTTTATCAAATCTGGCAACCTTTCCATAAGGGAAGCTAAATTTATTATTATATATAGATATATATATACATATACACACACACACGAATAGTATCCGGTATCTTATATAATTTATAATGATGCACATGACTAGAAAAATCTACAGTACATCAAATTTGTTTAAGTGATAAAATTACTATTATTGTAAATGAAAACTCACCGTTCACTATCTCGCGATATTTTGAAGAAACACTTATTTGAGTGGCTGTCCTTCTTATTTCTATAATTCAAATATTCACACTTCACATACGATGGCATCTTTCACAGTACACAACAGATACAAGACAAATCAAGATGTCTTCCTTCTCCTTCGGTTCTTTCTTTCACCTTCCTACCTTAACAGGACTGACAACTTAAACCAAAAGCACGCATGCTCATTGTCCATTTCTTGGCATCTGAATTCAGTGCCGGAATGTTGGTAAGAAACGATGGTAGCGTTCGTAGTGTCGGTTAAAAGAGTTAGCGGCGATTGAACCCCTCTATTATATTTAAGTCCTCTTGGTCTGGAATCAATACTCCATTTCATATAGAAATATGAGAACAAATGGATGAGCCATCTGCAATGTATGAGATCCCCTAGAATCCCAAAAGCTATGCTTCACTATCAGTCCCATTGGAAGAGATCTCTGGTACGTCCCAAAAAGAGCTGGGGAGAAAATTCCTCTTTATTATGAGATTGTAATGGCCTACAACTTGTATGGATGATGATGAAGTAGAGGTGTTTGGGAATGCTTCTTGTAACACAAGCATAGTGTGGTGGTTTTGGTTTTTCCACACCCACACTGCATATGCAAGGAATTTACCGCCATTGGGTACAATTTAAGAGAAAAATATTATATGCTGACAAACATTTCAGAATATTATTGTTTTACAAAATATCTTAATTTGGGGCTTTATACCACTAAGTCCTGAAAATGTGCTACATTACATGCTCAGCAGTCTCTTATGTACAGGAACACCTGAAATATGCAAAAATATGTAGAATTGATTTTGAATATTCTGCATTACAGCTGTTTAAAATGATTTTACATCACTTACAAATGGATAGTAAAATATGCAGTTGCATATGACTCCTCACCCTATTAATATGCCATTCAATGAAAGCCTGTGAATGCAGTTAATTTTGCTTGCAGGCTACCCAGGACCATTCGAGCCCTTGTGTGTTATCCCGCAGCTCCCACATCAGCAGAAGATGAGGAGGAGGAGGAAACAACGAAGAGTTGCTGCTGTTCATGTTTGAGATATATATTTTATGGGCTTTGTAGTCGTTTTATGCGTAAGTAGTTATAAATTGTATGTCTAAAGCCATTTTTCAGATAGATCGCCCTCAGCCTGTTCTTATATTTCCCTCCCCACTTGTTCAAAGTTGAACTGTTACAGTAGTAGTGAATTATGTGCACTCCTTAATGTTACCAACCATTAAATCTTTCATTTTGTTTGGCGATCTCTTTCTTTATGTGCTAAAAATGTCTGAATCTCATGCTCCGTCCCTTGGTTCCACTCAATGCGGCGATAATTAAGCACATGTGGTCGCATTTTCCATTTAATTCCTTCGTTTTCCGATAGGCACAACATGCTTAGAAATGTTTGGAGCTGTAGGCGTATTATAAATTAATCATATTTTTATGGCCATGCAACAGGAAAGGAGTGTACGTTTTTCTTGGTTCTTCTTGTTTTAACACTTCGTCCCAAGAAATTTCTTTTCTTTTGCTGCCACTAAAGTGCACTGAAATTAATCTGGCAACAGACTTACTGCAAGCTAAACTCATGCATTTCCTTTGTTTTCTTGAATATAGTTAGTAATTACGAATGTTCTAGAATTTTTAAAGATTATGTGGTATTTTGTTGGAAAGTATATTTAAAGACCATGTTGGGTCCGATAAGCTGTGAGAAATTCCAAAAGTTTTATTAATATGGCTATCAAACTTATCCAATTATATTACAATAACATAAATGTTTTATTTTAACATATTGATGAATGTTTTCGGTTCAAGGAACCATCATCAGATCCCCAATTAATCTACAAAATCTTATGAACAAAGTATTATAAACAATCGGTGAAACCATGGGTTTTATAAAATAGATTCGGATACATAATGAATTATGATATCACATATTGAGTCACAAGTAAGTGAGTAAAATTCATAATAGTACCATAAAACAGTAAAAACTGTATGTACAAGAATAGAATTGTTAAAAAGTAAATGATCAGTCCACTTTTATGAGTATAAGATTAAGCTATATAAATAGCATAAGCACCATTCAATGTGACTGCATAACAAGATTAACATGAAGGCTGCATTTACAAATGTCAGATCGATATGCTGATGCGAATTGGCAGAGTAGTGAAGAGAGGTGAATATGCAGCTTCATGTGTGGTAAGACTGGAGTAACACTTGAGACATGCGTGGTCTTGTAATCTGAAAGTATGTACAAATTCTTATTTACGATATTGAAAGGATTAAAAATGAAAATTATTTATGATTTGTAACCAAATGATGGTAATTCACGAAACACGAAAAGAAGGGGGGCAACCAATTAAATAAAGAAATTACTTACCTAGACGGAGCAAAAGAAAATATATCCGTTCTTGTATAAAGTTCAGCCACAAATGTTGACGAACGTTGCGCTTACAAAAGGACTAAGTAACATCAAATTGAAGGGTGGGGGGGGGGGGAAGAAGCATATTGGAGTATCGGAAGTCATGTGTGTAAGGAGAAATTAAATTATAAAGCAGACTATGTATGTTTGGGAATTGCTCATTCAGAAGGGATAAACCATTATTTAATGCTTGTGAAATATAACATTCTTCAGCAATATGTATATGTGGATTGTCACCCATAGGATGAATGACCTGTAGTGTATTATTTATATTGGTTAATTCATGACCTTGTTCTGTCAGATGGGTTGCAAACTTTGATATTCGTTTACTGTATTTGAAATCGGAAACATTTTCATTAAACTGGGTTGGTAATTTCTGTGAGTTTGACCAATGTATTTGCTAGGCCAATTTTTCCATTGTAGCATATATATGCCACTATTTTGAAGTCGATCTCTATTATGAAATTTTTTATTAGGTATGACGTTATTTAATTTATTATTAGTGCAGAAGGCTATATTCATATTGTGTTTTTTGAAGAAGTTGTTCAATTGGTTAGAAATCGGTCCAAAGTAGGTCATGCTTGTCCATGTTTTTAGGGGTTATTGGTTCAAGAAAAGTGTGTTGAGTTTTTTGTAAGTTGTTGTTACGTTTTTGGAGGAGGCTGTCTACTGTATGTTTTTGGAAACCATTATCTTGGGCTAAACAGATAATATAATTATATTCTTTATTATAATTAGATTTACTTAGTGAAATAGTTAATAATCTATCAATGAGGAAACGAAATTTACTAATTTTATGAGTTTCTGGGTGGTTAGAAAGGCTGTGTATAGAATGATTAGTGAAGGTTGGTTTCCAGTATGTGTCAAAATTAAAACGGAAATGTTTTATAAAAGTTTTGAGGTCTAGAAAGTTTATTGATTGGTTAACAGCTGACTCGGAGGTGAACTTTATGATAGGGTGTAAATCATGAAAGGAATTGGTAATATTTATTTATTTCTCTAATGGCATGGAACATTAACAAATAGTCATCAATTGTCCATCTGATTCATTATCTTAATCCTGGCTTCCCAATAGTTTCTGTTCTGCGAAGGGCCAGGCATCACATTAAGTGGGCCCTGTCCATATCTTCATCCAGATTACAGAGCATGCAGGTGGGCGTTTGAAGTAACCCAAACTGATAGAGCTTCTTGTCTTGGCCATGTAAAAAAGTCTTCCAGTTTGATTCTAAACTCATGAGGTATTGTTCCTTCATTTGTAGAGTTTAGAGCAGTGGTATGATACTGATTTGAAGCAACTAGTGAGCATGGCAGCTTTTTCCCTAATGTATCTGCCTGTTCATTGCCAGAAATGTGACAGTGTCCAGGGATCCACAGGAGCTAATTTGAGTTTCCTCAGTGTCTCGCAGCAGTCATGAATCTCCACTGATGCAGCAGCTCAATGGATTCTATGGCAGATCTTGAATCACTCAGGATGACAGTCTTGGAGAATTTTCCAAGATGCAGTAGAAGTTGGTTTAATGCTGTTTGAATGGCTTGATTTCTCCATCGAACGCTGTTTTGAATGATCCGATGGATTTGTAAATAGTTGTTGTTGTTTTCTAATGCCAGGCATTTGACAATAAAGTCATTTGACTTCTTGCACTCCAATATTTTTCAAAGGTATTATCATGGCCAGCCACTGAAGCACAGATTTTGAGGTGTTACGAATCCATTTCTTGGTTTGAGTTGCACAAAGGGCAGTTAGGGGACTGATATATTCCAATTCTATGCAGGTGTTTGGCCAAACAGTCATGGCCTGTTGCCAATCTAAATGCAGCTACAGACGATTTTCGTGGTAAATCGGGAATTAACTGTGGATTATGATGCAGAGAGTTCCATTTTTTCCCTTGAGATTGTGTTATCAAATTTTGTTTGTTGAAGTCTAAGTATGTAGATTTAATAAATCTTTTCACAGAGTAATACGTAGATTTAGTAACAGGTCTGTAAGTAGCAGTGCTTTGCTAAAGCATCCGCATTCTAGTTTCCCAGGATTCCACAATGGGATGGTATCCATTGGAATACAATTCTTTTATTGAGTGATATTAATTGAGAGAGCATTTTAGTTATTTCTGCTGTTTGAGATGAAGGTGTGTGTTTAGATACGATTGATAGAATAGCTGCTTTGGAGTCTGACAATATAACTGCATTTTTAAATTTATTGATGTGGCATAGAAGATTCCTGAGACTTTCACTTATTGCAATGATTTCTCCATCAAAACTTGTTGTTCCATACCCAAGAGATCTATAAAGTGAGAAGAGACAGCACGTAACACCTGCACCGGCACCTTGTTCTCTGGAGATCAAGGATCCATCGGTGTATAAATGAAGCCAGTTTTGTGGAGGGTACCTAATATTAATTGTCTCTAAAGACAATTGTTTCAGTATTTCAGTGTTTACTTCTGATTTCAGTATTTCTTCTGTTAAATTTAGATTTATAAAAAATGAAGATGTAGCTGTATATCCCTGCTCCTGCATTTGGGTAACCATGTATTTGTGAGCCATCTGTGTATATTCTGAGCCATTCGGGTTCTGGGTATTTACTGTTGATAGTCTCCAAGGCCAAAAGCTTTAGACTCATTGTGTCTGTTCCTTTTTTAAAAACACTTTGGTTTAGGTCTGTGAAGCAGTCATGGGATTCTATTTCAGTTGGATTCTGTATCATGGGTTGGGGTTCATTTGATATAATTGAATATTGTTCTTTTAGCTTACGTACTTTCTTCACAAATCCATGTTGTGTTTTGGGGTTTCTTTCTTATTTTCGTATTTGTACCAGTATTGACCATCCGATAGTCTGATTAGCTCTTCATACAACAGCATGGATCTCTCTGAGGGTCAACATGGCATCCACAGCAGTTATTTTTACAGTCTTAGAGTCGACCAATTGTGTGTTTTACATTCCAGGAAGAACATACTTTTGATATGTAGTGCTTAAAGTTGAGCGAGCACATTCCCATTTGCATCCTGGAAGGCGTTTTAGGATCCTCAGTTGGTTTGAAGTTTGGGAGCTAATTTTCTCCACTTGTTGTTTCCAGGATAACTTATTATCAAAGGTTACGCCCCAGTCACCTCCCAGTCAGCTGTTAACTGATCAATAAACTTTCTAGACCTCAAAACTTTTATAAAACATTTCCGTTTTAATTTTGACATATAATGGAAACCAACCTCCAATAATCATTCTCAACATAATCTTAAGGCTGAGTTTTGAAGAACAGAAATTTTTTGTAGATGAGTTGCTGATGCTCCTCCCCATATTTCACATCCACAGGTCAATTTTGATCGTATATAAGCATTATAAAACAGACGCATTCCAAAATATCAAGAAAGTTATTTCATACCATGTTCATCCTCCTCCAGTCTTGACACTGAATTGCTAGCTATTGATGCTGCTCTTCAGTGTGTTACTCAAATTTCTGAAAAATCTATTTGCATACTTACCGACTCCAAGGGGGCTATATTTAATATAATTAAATATGTACCAAACCTATATGCACATAGAATTATTCCACTTCGGAAACAACTAAGTAAACTAAAAGAACTCCAAAAGGAAATAACATTTCAATGGATACCTAGTCATTGTGGTATACCTGGAAATGAGAAAGTTGGTAATATTGCAAAACAGGCAACATACCGTATTTACAACCAAGACCTCTTCAAGTGGTATCTCTATCCGTGCTTTTGCTTCAGTGAAGTCTCATTTTACAAACCTATGGATCAACAATTGGCTCTCTTCTGACAAAGGAAAAATTTTACAGTCTGTACAAAAGAAACCAAATGACCTGGAAATGTACAAAAACTTGCCCTAACAAGAGCCAGAACAGATCACATTGTCACTCAATTATACCTACACCGATTTCACATTTCTGATAATCCTACTTGTCTGTGATGTAATAATCATGATGAAGATCTGGAACACATTCTTCTATACTTCCATCCATAAACCACAAAAGAAGTAAATTAAAATCATCAGTACCAGTTGCAGAAGACACAGCCCTGCAGTATATATTGACTACACCCCAACTCTGGCTACTAGCAACAGACATCTATAATGAACACCGATCAAACTACCCCTCATTTCTCGTGTGTGTTTGTGTACGTGTGTGTTTTTTTTTTGCTCTGGATTTCACAATGAAGTCGTCATCCTTCTTGCTTCCCCACATTTACAATAAAAAAATGGTCTTCCAATGGATCCCGGCCCACTGTGGACTGAATGGTCACGAGAAAGCAGATATGTTAGCAAAGAAAGGAACTAAAATCAACTTAAAAACAGATTACAATAAGAAGTTTGATGACACAAAATGTGATGCACATTTATGAACCTTTTAGCTGTCACTTTTAAAGCTCTGGTGCACATAGTTTTTAAATTACACTAAACTTTGTTTGAAATTTCTGGTAACTTTAATTGTTTGCTTTATTCTCACACAAAATAGTTAATAACTTTATATCTCCGGAACTATTAATGTTATATGCATGATATTTGAAACACACATTCTTAGGCTATTAGGAAACTTTTCTGTGTAACAGAGATTTGTTATTTTGTTACTTACTTACTTTTGGCTTTTAAGGATTCCAGAGGTTCATTGCCACATTTACATAAGCCTGTCATCAGTCCCTATCCTGAGAAAGATTAATCCAGTCTCTACCATCATATCCCACCTCCCTCAAATCCATCTTTATATTATCCTCCCACCTATGTCTCGGTATCTCCAAAAGTCTTTCTCCCTTCGGCCTTCCAACTAACACTCTATATGAATTTCTGGATTCGCCCATATGTGCTACATGCCCTGTCCATCTCAAACGTCTGGATTTAATGTTCCTAATTATGTCAGGTGAAGAATACAATGTGTGCAGTTCTGCATTGTGTAATTTTCTGCATTCTCCTATAACTTCATCCAGGGGCGTATTTTGCGGGCTACCGGAGCTACCGGCGGTAGCCCAAGGAAATTACAAAAGAAAAAGTTTATAATAGAACATAATGTAATAATTTTGTATTATTAGTTTTACTATAGTAATTAAAATTAAAGTAATTGTTAGATATATTTTGTGTAATAATAGGGTCAGTGGTAGCCCAAACCCTTTAACCAGTATACGCCACTGACTTCATCCTTCTTAGCCCCAAATATTTTCCTAAGCACATTATTCTCAAACAACCTTAACCTCTTTTCCTCTCTCACAGTGAGAGTCCAAGTTTCACAACCATGTAGCATACGTTTTTAGAAAAGTTTTTATGACCCTTAATTTTGCAGGTGTCTATGATCACAATAATTACAAGCTACAAATCTCTTTCAGAATATTTAGTCATGGATCTAAACCAGGGACAATCGTGTTCACATTGATTTCATGCAGGCATTGCCCCTGTAGTTTAAAAAACCCTTCATGCTCTTCTGTTTGATGGGTTTTCTATCAGGACTTTTAAAACAGCGCATAATGAATTATTATTATTGACGTAACATGATATGGACATAGATTTTATAATAAGTGTTTAATGATGAATTTCTGTGAAGTTACATAGTAAAAAGGCAATATGAATACTGTATAATTTATGAATCTGATATACAGTAGGTTACCTTTTTTTATAATCATTAACACTTTTGTTAAATGTAAATAACATGCAAAACAGACATTTCAAATAATATTACTGATGTAACATTCACTTGTTACTGACATAATCACTGCAAATTACATTTATCTCTGTTTAACTTATGGAAGAAATTTATCGTATTTAAATTACGATCAGAACAGTAAAAATAAGTATTAGAATATAAATGGACGATTCTCCTGGACTTAGTAGATATTGTAGAGTTTTCCAAGACGATATTGTACACTTTTTTGACAAACAGAATGTGGAAATATTCTGTTCTTCGCTGTGCATGGCATCTTCCAATATGATTCTGTTGAATGTTAATGCTGCACCTTTTACATGTTACACATCATCAGTGACCAATGCATATGATTTTGTACTGTTTAAAGTATTCAAAACAGCTGAAAATGTGATAATACCCTTGTTGACTCAATGTGTGGACATTTCATCCTTGTGTTTTATTCCAACATTTTCTGCAAAATCTTTTTGTAATAGCCTACAGCATGTTAGGTTGTAAGATTTCCTTTCAGATATTTTATTTCTTGCAGTTGTGTTTTTGCATAGAAACATAGTTTGCATAAACCCTTAAGATGTCTGATCAATATATTTCTTGCAGTTTCAGGAGGACAGGTGACTGCCTCCATTTTATGTGTCTGTCCACCTGTACTATCTGGGAATAGATTTGTTATAAACTGTTCAGTATTACTACATTTGGCTTTCCAAGTAGCATGCGATATTCTAGTCACATGTGGACATTTCTAATAATTTATTAGTAGAAAGGATATTCCAGTGCACTTGCATAATCCGTCAGTAAGAAGGTCCACATTTGACAACAGCAAACATTTTTATCTTTTTCAGAAACTGGAAGTATATACTGTATTTTGGTCGTAAACTAGCAAACTTAGATTTTTTAATTGAACATTGGATATTCACTTTTAAAAACTATATGCTTCCATTGCTGTCATCATAAACACTCTCTTCTGTTTTCTTTCTTTTTCTGGATCTTTATTGATGAAAGTGACAAAATCTTTGTGCTCTGGAAATACAGTAGACCACTTTCGTAAAATTGTGAAACAGCTGAATAATCATGAGAGTTTTCACCTTCC